>NC_056747.1:72626486-72943986 GCF_019279795.1 Protopterus annectens | reverse complement strand
CACACACACACACACACACACACACACACACACAGTATGCCCTTCTTACCAACCCACTGACATAGGCAACTGTAGAGACAGAGACACATGCAGACACACAAACACATATGCTCGCCTGTAGACACACACACACACACACACACACACACACACACACACACACACACACACACACACACACACACACACACACACGTGTGCGCGCGTGTGTGTGCACACAGGGTACTACCAGTTCTGCTTCTGCCGTCAAAAGATTGTGTGCACATTTTTGCCTCATGCCCCAATTACCTAAATAGCTATAAATATATATATTTATATATATATATAAATATATAAAAAAAATATATATATATATTTTTTAACATATATATTTCTTTTTTCATAACAATGTAATTACTTGTACTTTTTATTCTTTTGTATAACAAGCATAATATCTGTTGTCCTTTTGTGGAGCTTTTCTCCCTGGGCCTCTACTGAAAATGGACATGTATCCAGCTAGACTAGCCCAGTCAACAAATGTAAAATAATAATAAATAATAAATAATATATGCTTATATGCGTGTGTGTGTGTATATATATATATATATATATATATATATATATATATATATATATATATATACATATATATATGGAGAGAGAGAGAAATCATCTATTTAGCTATCTATCTATCTATCTATATATATGGTTTCACTTTAGAATCTCGAACACTTGAAATATCGAAATTCAGTTGCTCAAGTCCAAAGTGTCATAATTGTAGTTGTGCGAAACTGCAGAATACCGAATGCAGAAATGTTGAATCTGCGGTTGTGTTGGTACGTACATTATGTGGGATTGCCTGTGTTCGTGATGTGTGGTGTGGTATGTGAATATAGTTGGAGGTTCAGGTAAGTGAGGTTTTTGTAGGGGCATTGGTTAGGGATTTCAGTGTGTGTTAGTGTGTTTGGAGTTTTTAAATGTGGGTTAGGATAGGTAGGTAAGATAGTGAGTGTGTAAGTGTTGAGAGTGGTTATATTTGTACATATGTGATGTGTGTTTATGCAAGGGGAGTGTAGAATGTGTAGTGGTGGGTTTTGTGTGTTTTTGGTTTTAGTGTGACCTTGGAGTTAGAATATATAGGTAGTGGGGGTGTGAGGGGGAGCTTGACCACCACATGTGGGGTGCAGGGGGCTTGCCCCCCTTCTTATATGTAGTTTAGGCACGTTTGTTTGGTTTGTTGTGTTTGTGTGTGTTTTGTTGGTTTGTTTTAGTGTGAGGAGGAAGGTGTATGTGTGCTTGTTTGTGTGGTGGAGTGTATATGTTTAAAGTTGTGATTTTGAATTTCACGCTTTTGAGGTTTTGGGTTTTAGAGTTTTTGGCTTTATAGTCTCAAGATACTGAAATTTTATATTTCAGTATTTTGTGATTAATAAGTGAAACTGTATATACATATATATATATATATATATATATATATATATATATATATATATATAATGGCACATGACCCCAAAACAATATTGGATGCATATCAAAACTTTCAATTAAATGCATACATTCCTGTGAAATATAAGTTCAGTTCTGTCTAGCCTAGCCTGTTTTTTTGTATCTTGGGGAATAATATGTAAATTCACTTTGAACCTCTACTACTAAATTCACATCTTCCATGCCAAGTATTTTCATAAATTCCTTCAAAAATATACTCTCCTTTGTTATATTTTACCTTCTGGGCCCCACAGATACATCTTCATTGCTCCAAATCAAATTCCAATTTCCACCTATAATCTATATTCCCTGCTGAAACCTGATTATTTCTCCCAGAATTTTCGTAAGCTCCATTATAGCAGTTTTAGGTGTAATCCTCCTGCCTTGCCAGTAGCCTTTTCATACTACAAATCTACCATTATTGTCTTTTTATCCTCTTCTACCACTGTTGGAGGTGTTCTTGCAAGTAATAGAAATATTTTCCTTTGTCCCAGGTATTCTGCTGAATAACTACCCTGTAAAACCTCATCAAATTCACATGTTCAATTCTTTCTAAATGTGTCTCCTGTAGCATACCTATTTGCACTCTACATTTTTAATACAGTTCACTACTCTTTCTTTTTTGTATATATCTGTGAGACCATTTACATTTAAAGATAATATAGAATGCATCATTATATTAAAAAGTTATTGCTCCCACCTTTTATGTGTAACAGTTTTTTTGTTAAATGTATAGTTCCAGCTTTTGTGTTGCATGCACACACTGATGTTTAGCAGGTTAATGTTATATACAGTTGCTTCTTGTTTTACTGAAAGCCCTCCAAAAAAAAAAAAAAAAAAAAAACTCACACACATCCAATACACCCCTAACACCTATTAACACACAGAACTATATACATCTTTAAATTCTGAAGTTTTATCCTCCTAATATGAACAATTGTCCCCAACAGACAGCCATACTTACAGACTTGGATTAACCTAAAAGGAAGGTTATGCATGCTAAGAAGCATGGTACAGCCTGTGCTTTTACTGAGTGCTGTCTGGTTTTGTCTTATCTTTATAACTTATAACTTTATAACATTATAGATTGGGAAAACACTTGAATATTTTCAGAAAACATTATTTCCTAGCAATTATAAAAAGCCATTGAAAAAAAGAAGTATTTTGTTTTATTGCTCTCCATCAGATTGTCTCCATGGATACATGAGAATCAGATGCAGAGTTGCTTCTACAAGCATTCATTTATTTGCTATACAAAAACTTTCTATTATATTCAGTGCTCTTTTTTATTTATTTACTTTATCTTAAAACGTATTAGATCAAGCCACGGGCCTTAATCCAGTCATTCCCCTATGCAAGAGTGAGAAAAACACATCAGTTTTTCTTGTATCATGCTCTTGACCAGATTTTAAATTCTATGCCTACATTTCTTAAAAGTGAACACGAAGAAAAAAAGGGAAAAAAAAACAGGGGCACTCATTTATTTAGTATCCCAATTACACTTGAAAATAACTGTCAAAACATATCATGCACTATAAAAATACTTCTGATAAGAACAGAATTTTGTTTTACTTCTATTTAACTTTTTCCCCTCTTCTTCTCTTCTCCAAACATTAATGACATGAAAGTAAGGCATATACTTTAGAGTCCCCTACAAGTTTAACAAAGTAACTCAAAATCATGGAAACAATGTAATTTATTACTTATTAAAGTTGAGTGTTTGGATTATTAGTTCTGCTGTGGTTATTTCCTTTCCCACTGCCTTTTTTGTTTGGAGTTAAAGTTTAACAAAGTCAAAAAAGTCTAATTATTTCCAGGTTTTCTTGTTCTATCATGTTTCACAAATATATTTAATGCTTTGTTATCCCACATTTTTTGTCAGTTTCCAAATTGCTGTTTTATTCCTGTTGATCTTCATCTCCAAAATACAGTATCTGCTTCATTTCCAATGCACTCCTGGTTCTTCCAGTTAACTCTTCTGCTTTTTTTCTGTCTCTCAATGAAATATTGGAAAAGATTTCATTGGCACAGTCATTCTGTGGTCTTTATTACCAGAAGAACAAGAAGCAGAACCTCCTGTTTCATAGTTCACTTTTTGTTGGACAAACATTTGTATTTCCTCCTTAGTATGCTCTGCATCAAAATGATTTTGTCCTTCCAGGATAGAATATTCTGACAATAGATGGGTACAGCAGCTTGTATCTCATGCCTGCTTCTTGGCATTCCCTGATTAGTGGAATAATTTACTCCTCTTCTGCCTGATGTACAGTGAGTAATAATTTTTCACACTCTGTTGTCAACCATTTTTCGTACTCCTTCTGCTGATAAGAATATTAAAGGTCTCAGTGGTTTTCTCATGGCCAGGTTTGGAGCATTCGCATGATGTGCCCTTTCAATTAATAGCTCCTGCTGTGGAAAACCAGTCCAGTTGCTTATTGTGTTTTCATAAAATTAATACAATCTCTTCCTTCCAGATTTTCTGGTACAGCTGAAAATCTCTAGTGTTTTTCCTACATGCTCTGTTCTTTAATTCTATTATTTTTTGAAACATCTTTTTTGAGCAGTCTCATTTTCAGCCAGCCTTTTCTTCATTTTCACCTCTGATTTTTGCATTTTAATCACCTCATATGACTATCTGTTTAAAGCTTCTTCTATATTTTCCAGCCTTTTATCATTTGAATTGATATATTCCTTCAGTGTTTTGCTTGTTTTATTCAGCTCTAAGTACATTTGAGTTATTTTCTCCTCTAGATTAGTGGAAGCCATATCTTGCACCAGAACTGGAGTTTGCATTGTTGTTTACTGAGCAGCTGCAGAATGCTTCCCAGTCAATGTTTTTTCCTCACCTTTTGTGATTGACTTTCTTTCAAGTTCTCTGAATTTCTTTTTTGCTGTCATCCAGGCAATGTGCTTATTAGCCAGTAAATTAAATTTACCCCAAAATATGAGTTTACTGGTTGTCTCTTCTGAGTTTCTGTTTTTACACTAGGAACATTGAAATTAAGCTGTTAATCAATGTGCAGCTATCTTGAAAGTCCCCTAAGAGAGGGTAAATGTTTGAAAAGTCTGAGTGTAGTAAGGAATGAATTTATGTTTTTCAAGTCTGAAGGTGGGTAAGTTGTTGATAATTCTGAGTGTAGTAGGGATCGAGTTCTTGTTTTTCAGCTTTGAAGGTTGGTAGATTTTTGTTAAGTCTGAGTGTAGTAGGGATTGAATTCTTGTTTTTAAGTTTAGAATGTGGGTAGATTGTTCATTCGTCTGAGTGTAGTAAGGACTGAGTTCATGTTTTTCAATTTTGAAGTTGCGTAGATTAAGTCAGAGTATATTGAAAGGTAAATATTTAATACAGCACACAGTGATTGAAACTGTAGATTCATTTAATGACCTGAGTATAGGGGTAGATCTAGTTTCAAGTTTTTCTAATCATATCAACCAATTGGTTAATGATAGTATAGGGTGTATAAAATGATTTATAAAGTATGGGAAATCAGAGATGCTTATGTCATTGCTTGTTAGTTACATCAGACCCAAACTTGAGTATGGGATAACAATATGGAAACCTTATAAGAAAACAAGCATGAGTAAACTGGAAGGAGTACAGTGGAAATATACCAAGGGCATCCATGGATGTGAAAATGTAAATTATTATGAAAGACTAAAATATCTAAACTTGTACAATGTCTCACAGATATTTAAGGAGAGATGTTATTCTGATATATAGGGCATTTAGAGACAAATACCTCTGGGAATGTAGGGAATCATCAGACAACTTATGTAGAAGATTCTATAGGAATGAGAAGTGTACTAAATGGTTCTCTGAGACAGCAGCTGATGCTTGGAACAGACTACCAAATTACATTAAATCAAGTACTAGTTTAGATATTTTTAAGAACAGCCTAGACACCTATTATGGAAACAAGTATTTTGGTGCATTGGCAGGCCAGAAGGGCATTAGTGCCTGTGTTTGAAATATTTGTATGTATTTATATATGTATGTACCATGAACCACAATTAATCCAACCCGATAGTGGTGCTAAAAAAAAAAACAAAAATGTAATCCAACCACAGTGCATTATTGAAGAGACAAGGCAAAAATAACATAATATTAGCATGATATAACTTTATTCAATGCTTTGGTTCAGTATAAAAAGTCATGAAAACCAGGTTTCTTATATAACAAGTAACAGCCAATGGTCTTTTGACATCAATTAAAATCCAGTTAATCACTCAGAATAGTTTTAACACTAAAACTTCAGTTACATAAATAAAATCTACAAAAAATAAAACATAAAACATATTTTATAAAAGTTTTGACCACTTTTAACATTTTATTTTTTAAAAAGCATATTATGTTAATTGTTTCATTGAAACCAGGGAATTTGTCAGCCTCCAAATTCATCTGCCAAATGGTTTCTTTTTGTTCAGTTTTGTTCTTATAAATACCAACCCTTAAATCAAGGGTTACTTGCTTAAAGAGAGAACACAAAAACTTTTTGTATTTGTTATATTGTTGCCTGTCCTTGAACAGTGACTTTTTTTCATCTTTCATTTTAATACCATAATAATGCTTTTTATTCTTTTTTTCTAAACATCCCAAGGGCATTCCTATATAATAAGCACTATACCCTGAACACACATGTATATATATTAACGTCTTAGATTTTTATTTTTATTTTTTTATTTTATATTTGTTGACCGGGATAGTCTGACTGGATGCATGTCCATTTTCAGCGGAGGCCTGGGAGAAAAGCTCCAAGGGTAAGCAGGTATAGCATTACATAATACCAGCATTACATAATACAAACAGACAATTTACAGAGATTACATAAGTAAGCAAGTTAAACAAGTTCCACAGGTTAGAGTTAATCCCAAGTGTAAGTCAGGATTAAATTAAATTACACAGTAAACTGGTTAACAGATTTTTACACATTCTAGAGAGAGTTAGCCAGGCTTGATACAGTGACATAGCCAGTTAAGTGACAAATGTTGTTTGAGTCTAGTTTTAAATTGACCTAAGGTGGAAAGTAAGGTAATATCAGCTGGAAGAGAGTTCCAGGATCTACTTACAGAGTTTGCAAAGAGACAGTCACTGGCTGTGTTATTCATTTTGCTAGTCTGAATTAGTAGTTTGTTAGAGGATTGAAGTGGTCTAGAATTGTTATAGGGGGTGATAATATTTTTAAGAGCAGGAGTATTGTTTGGATTATAGAGAATTTTATAGGCCATAATCAGTTGGTTATACTGGATTAGTCTGGGTAGTTCAAGCCAGCCAAGCTGATTTAGATTGATGCAATGATGTGTCCTAAATGGCAGCCCAGTGGCAAACCTGGCAATGTGGTTGTAGCAAATTGAGAGTTTTTTAAGGACAGTCTTGTTTAAATTTGAGAGTAGAGGGGATGCATACAGAAGGGTTGAAAGAAGGTGAGAGCGAGCTATGGCAATTTTAGCTGGAGGGGCTAGGAAGGCTTTTATTCTGTAAAGTGACTCTAGTTTTTTATTGATGGTTTTGATTGTTTGGTTAACATGTAGGTCAAATTTTAAATTATTATCTATGATGACACCTAATAGTTTTGTAGAGGGGTCAGGGGAGATTATTGTGCCATAATTTGAATTTATGGTAAAGGTGAAAGTGGTAGATCTACATGTTGGTGAAAATAACAGCATTTTAGTTTTCTTGGGATTTAGGATCAGACAACGTTCAGAAAGCCAGTTTTCTATTGTATTAAAGGTGGTCTGGGTAGCTATTGGCCTATAATTGGAGAATTCAGTAGAGCTGCCTCCTTTGTGAAGTGGGATTACATAGGATATTTTCCAGATGGTGGGAATTTAAGCTTCTACTATGGTTTGATTTATTAGTATTGAGACGGGGTAAGCAATAGCATCAGCTGATTTTTGTAGGTACTCGGCAGGGAGTTGATTAGCAGAAAGTGTAGTGGGTTTTAATTTTTTGATCAAGGTACGGATAAGTGAAGTGGCGACTGGTTGGAAGCTGAACGCGAGTAGGTTTTTAGGGGTGCTACTTTCAGGACCAGGGGAGCTAGGAGGTAGTTGGCTAGCTAGGGCTTGAATGGTCTCAGTAAAGAATTGGTTAAAACTATCAGAAACATCTTCAGAGGTTTTATCAATAGTAGTAGCAGGGATTGGGGTTGAAGTTTGTCCAGGATGTAGTAGATTATTTAAACCTGCCCAAAACTTCTGAGGGTTATTTTGATTTACTGTCTGCAAATTACAGTAGTATTGTTTTTTTGTCTTGTAAAATGGATTTTTTAGTTTCGTTCCTGGATTGCCTGTATTTAATGTGATCTTGGGGGTCTTTAGAAGAATGCCATAAAGCCCATGCTTTGTTTCTAAGGGTAATTTTGAGTTTAGACTCTTTAGAAAGCCATGTCACAGTTTTTGCCTTTGTTCTCTTTGAACGAACAGGTGCATGCAAATCAAGGATCTCAAGGAATTTGTTGTTAAAGTATGCTACTGCTTCCACTAAGGGGAGGTGTTTTAGAATAGACCAATTACATGAGTTTAGTTCTTGTTGGAATTTGGCAGGGTCAAAGTTTATATTGTTTCTAACCTTTCTGAGTAAGGGTTGTTGGGAATTAATGGCTTTGTGCTTAATTACATATGTGAGAAGGTGATTTAAAACTAAAAGGGCATCTGCCCAGCCAAACTAACCCAGTTAACAAATGGCAAATAAATAAAATAAAATAAATAAATAAACTAAATTTTTCTGGGACTGTAATGGTGTTTGGAATGTGTTCGATGGAAGAAAATGAATTTTGGGTGCATTGTTAAGAGTGGGCAGGCTGTAAATAAAGCCGATGAGGGTAGAATCTTTGGCATATTTGGTCAGGGTAGCATGTTTACTTGTGCTGTTAAAATTGGTTGTGAATGGGCTGAAAAACAGTGGGCAAAATATGGATCTGTCGCTGACTGGAAGAAAAGATGAGTACTAAATTTTCATTTTACTGACTGGTGCCTGTTTCTGAGAATCCTGTTACTGAGAAGGCTATGAAACCATTGAAGGACAGAAAGAGATAGTCCAAGGGCACAGTGTTTTTATATCAGTTTTTTTTGTGGGAGTTAGTGTCAAAAGCCTTTTTTAGGAAGTGTCAAAATAACCAATATACCAACATAAAATCCTCTCTAGATAAATTCAAGGTACTGATGCTTAATGCTAGGAATCTAAACAACAAACTGCACTCCTCACTTTAGAAGATGCTGATGGCTTTGCAGTCACTGAGACATGGTTCAAAGGTGCGGAAAGCACCCTGGCCATGCAGGGCTACAATGTCTTCCATATGTTCAGACCACAAACTGAGAGTGAAGGAGCCAACGGAGGAGATGTATTCATCTTCATTAAGGATAAGTACACCTTGAGACTGGTCAAACAGTATGACTCTCTTGAGCTACTCCATGTCCAATTAACTATAGGCAAAGCCCTCCTACCACATCATAGCTAGCTATAGATCTTCCGCCATGAAGCAGGAAAAGCATACAGCATACCTGGACTTACTGGAGTCCCTTGTTATATAGCCCAATATCTTACTCATGGGCGATTTTTAATTATCCTACCATCAACTGGGAAACATACACAACCATAAACATGCTGGCTCATAGGTTCTTGAACTTTGTCAGTGCAAATGCACATCCACAAGAGGTTCAAATGTCCTGGATGGTTTACTATCATAATCTGGAATGGGAGTTAATCAAACATGGTTTGGTTGAATGCATTGTTTGAACATTTCGTAATGCCGAACTGAAAATTTTTGACCTCATGTTAATGAAAGTAAGTCTCCATTCACTGATAGGAAGTCGACGTTATGAATGAAGATCGAGGTACTGTGTGGAATGGGAAATTTACCCTTTTCCTCATGGTAGTGCAATCTCAGAATTGGTATATCAATTGCCCTGCAAAAATGTAATCCAATGTAGATTTTTGTGTTTGTGTGTGTCTTTGATGTTTAATGTTCGAGTGTCCGGACACTCGAACATCTAACATAAACCATACAGACATGGGCACAGATGAAGAATAAGTGCAACTGAAGTGCAGGAGTCATTGATTACACTTTCACTGCTTTACGGAAATTTTGAATTATTCCAAATGTTGACCATCGCAGTTTCCATTTTCGACATTCTGCCTTGTAAGTATTACCAAATTCAACAAATAAATTTGATGTTAGGAGTAAAATACGTTTTGCCATTCAACATTATGATAATAAACCATCCTGGACATAATACTCACTAACATGGGAGAGCATTGCACTCCCCTTCTCCGAGTGATGCCCTCCCTGGTAAGAATGGATTATCAGTCAGTCTCTTTCTATGTAATTATAAGACCAGATACTCCATCAAGTTCAAAATGCTTAAGAATTTTTCAAAGACAAATGACCTCTTATTAAGTGATGGTATAAGAAGTTTCAAAGCACCCTCAAACACAGATAACATGGACTCCTATGGAGGGGTACAGACCAATACCCTGTATAACCATTTAAGCAGTTTTATAGAACCAGCTGTATCTGACCAGATTAAAACCAGGTCTTGCTAAAAAAACAAGTCACCCTATTGGACCCCTACTATAAACAGGCTATACACAAGAAAAAGAAACTAATGTCCAAGAACAAGATGGAACTGGCTCAACAGAGGAAGGAATCCCTCACTAGCTTAATCAAACAAATGATAGATCTTGTCAAGTCTGCCAAAGCTAATTATGAAGTAAAAATAGCCTCCTTAGCTAAGGATAATTACAAGACATTCTTTAACTATGTCTGAAATCTAAAAGGGAATACCCAGCTATGTGCTGAACTGGTTGTGGATAGCACCACCCATACTGCTAGCTACATAATGAACCAGTGACAGATTTGGGGCAAACGTCACCCCCTGTCCCCTACAGTCATCCCCCAAAATATACCTGCCACCATTCCTCAGCCTGTTATCTCAAGAGAGGAGGCCATTGTGACGGTCTCCAAGGTCAAAAACACGACATCAGTGGGACCAGAAAACATCTCAGGTTGCCCTTTTATAAACATAAAACATGATGTAGCAGACCCACTTGGATCCCTGTTTAACTACAGCCTGTGAACTGGCTTTGTTCAGGTGGAATGGAGGACAGAAACAGTAATCCCTCTGCACAAAGGGGGATCAACTGACCTTGGGAATTATAGGCCCATAAGCTTGACTAACTTCATCTGCAAGGCCATGGAATGAATAATTATGGACCTTATTTACAAGGACATAGGTAATCTGTAAACTCTGGACCAAACCCAATTCAGATTCGTTAAAGGTAGATCAGGCTTGTTAAATGTGGTTGACTTCTTTGAGAATGTCATCAATGCCCAGGATGAGGGAAAGACAGTATATACCACCTATCTTTACCTAGCCAAGGCACGTGACACAGTCCCCTACTCAGATATTATAGAGAAACTCTCCCAATTGGGAACTAACCCCTACATTACCAGATGGGTAGCAAACTGGCTCACAGACAGGACACATACTGTTAAAGTGGGTAACTTGACCTCTAGCAGAAGACCAGTCACCAGTGATGTACAACAGACTTCTGTGCTGGGCCCCTTTCTGTTTGGAATTTATTTTTCAGAATAATGTTAATAAACTACAGAGATGGTTAACACAGACAAATGACTGATGTTAAATGCAAAAAAAAAATGTATTATTATTCCCTTTGAGAAAGGTGACATCCCTGCTAATTACATTATAGATAGCAACCCCCCCCCCAAGTGTAGACCCAGTGGTACGTGATCTGGGTACTCAGGTTGACAGCAATCTCAACCTTGACCACAATTGTAAGGAATTCCTTTTATGTGGCATATCTTATAACTAAAGGCATCACATCTGGATATAAAGATGTTATAATCCCATTATACATCATCAGACCAATAATTGAGTACAATGCTCCCTTTTGCAAGTACCTCACCAGACATCTGCAACAACTGGAGAGACCACAGAGGTTTCTCACCAAGAAATTACGGGGTATACAAAGTGAGTCTGATGTGGAAAGACTGAAAGCCCTGTCACTGTATTCTGTCTCCTACAGGTTGCTATGGGGTGACCTGTGCCTGGCTTACAGGGCAGTCTCTGACCCAGTTCTGATGGAGATGCTACACATCTGTAAGTCAAACTGCACAAAGGTCACTCGATCCAGGAATCTTAACCTAGCCTCTGATATGAACAGGTCATGCTGGAGAGATAGGTATATCTCCCAGAGACTGCTACTTCTCTGGAACAAGCTTCCAGTTCATGTGAAACAAAGCCCCTCCCTGACCCTTTTCAAACCTAGATCAATGGATGGGTGACCACATATTCACTCCTGGGGTGGTGCCCATTTCCCTCATGAACAGAGGAAGTCAGTATTAGCTACCATAGACCCTTACCTCTGTGAGTGTCACTCACCTATTCACAGATAATTAGAGCAACTAGGGATAAATATGGGTAAGCTTGTAAGGGCTCTAGGGCCAGTAGCCTAGTAACCTTCTATGAACCTATAAACAATTACTTAATTCCAGGCAATATTTTTTAGTAACCTTCTTAAACCAGTCTTAACATCCATATACTAAGCAATTTTTATAATATTTCTTTTTACATTCTGTCAGAATGTCCCTTGTATACCTTATTCAGAATATAACAGTTAAACCTCCAGACATATTACTTTTTTGACTATTTTATTACCACGTAATTTACCACCATGTTATTTTGCTCTGATAATCCATTACAGTCACAATTTAAAGTACTCCTGCTTGAATTCCTCAGTACTAATACCCAATCAGTACAAGTTATGTAGCAACATTGTCACATGTAAAAAAGAAAATTCTTAGTATTGCTGGAAATTGTTTTTCTTACTATTTTAAGTATTTTTGAATATTGCACACCTTCTTTTTCCATCATGTATGTCATGAAACTTTTGCTTCCTTCCGAGTCCTATAAGCCTATAAGCCTATCATTAGTTTCCTAACGTGCCTTATATCTAGTTTCTTTGCCTGTTTTGCACGTGAGTCCACTATCTTTCTAACATCCTGCAGTTATTGCTTGAAACCTATTATTAAACCATTACATTTATCTAAACTTACTGGCCAAATTCATTCTTGTACATTAATTCTCTTCCAAGAGGTGTGCATCCATGGTCGGTGAGTTTTGTATGATTAAAACAAGAAAAGACCTACGTAGCCACCTATTACTAAATGTAATTCTCTCTACCTTACAGCCTATATGCTATTAACATTCAGTGACACTTCCTTAATTTTTTCTCTCTAATAAAATGCTTGTTTAGTGTTTGGATTCTTTTTCACATATTCCCTTGAAGCTGCTCTTTTTCTTTCGTGGATAACCAGTTTTCTGATGTTTCCTCTTTATTTTTCACTGCTTTATTAGATATCTTACAGGGTTCTGCTAGTAACCTGTAGTGCTGCATTTCTGCATACAAGTGCATGGCAGCTCACATACAAGTAACATCTAAACACATATACCCAATGGTAAACCAGTGATATATAAACATAACACACACAAAATAATATAAAACTTTTTAAAGGAACCAGCTCTGTGCACTGCTATCCCCCACATACCCCTTACGTTATTATTCTTACTTTATTATTCTTACTCTTTTTTTTCCAGCTAAAAAAAAAAACATTTATTGTTGGATTCAGTGTACATGATATGTATTCACAAACATCCCCACTACATTATACTAAGCGTACACATAGTCTACACTTTGTGGTAATCTTTATGAAACCCCTTCAATATTTAAGGCTGCAAAAAAATCAGCAGGAAAATTAAACTTAGGAGGAAGAAGGTGGGAGTTATGCGTGTGTCATCTATTCACTTAGAACAGTGTACACTTAGTGTAAGAGGTCAGGAATATGGTCCTAAGTGAAAATACAAAAATAATATACTTTTTTTCTTTTTTGCAATAATAATGCATTATACTTTTCCTGAGATGCTACTATCATGGCATAAAATGTACAGTATAAAATTTGAGAGCATATACATGTAACTATAGTATGACATGTAAGGAACAAATAAACATGGAGAAGCAAACATGCTTGATCAAATGAAAAATAAGTAGTCAACTTTCATGAACCTGAACGGAACTGATTTCAGAGTTACTGTTGTACTTCTCAACATCGGAGTATTAATAATCACAGCACCAGTCTTTAAAAATCATAATTGAAAGTCAGAAAGAGGAACAATTTCTGATTTTTGAGAATAAATCAGCAGGTACCAGTTTCCATGTAGTTAATGATGAGGATACCTCTTATAGCCTTCCCTCCTTCCTTTGTTTCTTCCAAACTTACTTCATTCTTTCCTTCCTTCCTTCCTTCCTTCCTTCCTTCCTTCCTTCCTTCCTTCCTTCCTTCCTTCCTTCCTTCCTTCATTCTTGATACCAATCTCAATCTTTAAAAATAATAATAAAAAAAGGAATTGTTGGGGGCTGTTAAGAGGGGCAATTGCAAATGTAAGCTGCTTCTGCTTATTTTTAAACTTGTTCTGGATGTAATCACTATTGCTGAGCCTGTCCTGAGATGGATGCACCACAAAACTGTCAAGCTATTGGAAAAAAAAGTTTAAAGATTTTTATCTCACTTATTCTGGGAGTTATAAAACGCACACCAGCTCACGTAATGATGTCGCTTGGTATTCCAGGTCAATGGAGACATTTCTGGATGTGATATTGGATCATCATCTCTCTCACACACACACACACACACACACACACACACACACACACACACACACACACACACACACACACACACACACAAAATCATTCTCACACAGCACCGGAAACTAAGGTCAAATTACTGGATCACCAATTCATTCACCTAGCTGTTTAGTAGGGTAAACATACTTAGCTTTATGAAGAAAATCTGTACTTCTGTGTATATCAAGGGTAAATCATAGTGCTATGCCGAAGTCATATCACTTGAAAGACATGGTTATTGGATGGATTTGCTCTATGCTTGCAATGTTTTCCTGTGTGTATTATGTCTACATGCCTCAACTCTTAACAAAGTCTATGTCTTTCTTTTTTAAGATACTTTCCATTCTGGTTTATCTCGTTTGATGTTCATACCAATCTGTAAGATCTATATATATATATATATATATATATATATATATATATATATATATATATATATATATATATATAAAACTATGGAAAGAAAAGTAAAGTTAAAGTTATACAGGGTTGCAACAGATTTTAGCTCAGAAGTGGTAACATGGAATTAGTTAACACAGACAGAAACAAAAAATGTTTTGCAGTCTATGCTAACTGATCTCATTTTAAACCACTTCCAAGCTAAAACCTGTTGCAGTCTACTATAATTTTAACTTTACTCCTCTTTACATATTTTTTTAATCAAAGCAGGCATAACAGAAGAAGCAATCCCAGAATAAACACACACACACACACACACACACACACACACACACACACACACACACACACTGCACATGCATATTACATTTGTGTTTTAGCTGGAAAATAGATATGATTAACTACTGGTTGAATCATTGCTAAATATGATTGTAATGAATTTAAACATTGCAAACATTAACTGGCCAAAGAACATCCACATAAAATAAGGAAAAACTTGAAAAGATGGAAAAATAATGGATTATCATTTGCTTTAAAACCCTTACAAACTTTTGCATCCCATTATTATACATACGTGAGTCAGAAATATTCTGTTTTTGTCTTAGACTTGAAACTAGCATCAAAGACTTATTCCTATGAAATATGTAACTGTGTACACATTTTCTCAGTCATAAAAGAGTTACTGTTTTTATTATTTTATCAGTATGATTTCTTTGTGGGAGAGAGATCCCTCGAGTCCTTACAAGACAGATAAACCACAGTATATTTGTTCACCTGTTTTGGGAAAGGATTAATTTTCACCTTTCCCACAGACTTAGTGGCATTTTGGGTTATCTGCCAAATAAACCCAGCACCTGCCAGCTTTGAAAAACTCAGACCGTCTCCCTCTCTCTCTTACAGTGATAGTTGATTTACTGAGCATGTCAAGAGAAGGAATCTTTCAGCTGTCATAGGAAGTGAGTGTTCAGTCTGTTTCTGCCATCCAAAGAAGAAAGGCCTCTGAATTTTCACAGTATCCAGTGCTGGTTTTCCAGCTTACTGCTCAGATAATCCCCCTATGGGGACCCACTTCCCTTTCATTTTATTATTAGCTTTATTATTCTCTTTCAAGTTTTATGTTTATCTCTTTCTATTTCTGTCTTTATATATATATATATATATATATATATATATATATATGTGTGTGTGTGTGTGTGTGTGTGTGTGTGTGTGTGTGTGTGTGTGTGTGTGTGTGGTTCCCCTTCAGAAGCCTGAATGATCATAAGCTTGAAATTTATAAGCCTGAGACCAAAAGCCTGAAAACTCAAAAGCCTGAAACCCAAAAGCCTGAAAACACACAAAATACACATACTGACTTTAATGTGGCTTCGCTATTCTTAGTGCTGTGGTGGAAAGTTACGGGTTGGGTTCAGGTAAGTGTGTGATTGTTTTACGTTAGAGTTAGGGGCGGGTTAAGTGAATTAGGGTTAGGGCGCAGGTTAGGCATGTGTGCGATAGTGACAGACTTTAGGGTTAGGGGCGGTTTAAGTGAGTTAGGGTTAGGGCGCGGGTTAGGTGAGTGTGCGATAGTGACGGACCTTAGGGTTAGGGTTTGGGTTAAGGTAAGTTGGTAGATAGTACTGTCTTTGTACTGGCAAATTAGCATTATTTGTATTCTGTGTGTTTTCAGGCTTTTGAGTTTCAGGCTTTTGAGTTTTCAGGCTTTTGGTTTCAGGCTTACGAATTTCGAGCTTATGATCATTCAGGCTTCTGAAGGGGAACCGTGTATGTATGTGTGTGTGTGTGTGTGTGTGTGTGTGTGTGTGTGTGTGTGTGTGTGTGTGTGTGTGTATATATATATATATATATATATATATATATATGTAAAATTTAAAATCTATATATTTTATTTCTGTCAGTTTTACAGTAATTCATGTGGGAATTTCTGCCTGTAGCAACATTTCTTTGGCTTGTATCTTTGACAAACACTAGTTTTTACTGTTTCTGAGGAACCTTTCAGTATTTCTCTGAGAAGTGCAATGTATATGTACACTGTTAGACGCTAAGGGTTGCCTCTTGCAGTCAGAAACTGGAATTAATTGCACCTGTCTTTACTGTTGCTCTTTGCTTTATAGTCATCTTTTGATAGGAAAATATCACAGAACTTGACTGGGATTTTTCAGCATTTATGCATTATTTATTATATGGCTAATATATCCAATAGGTGACTGTACTCTGTGGTGTTTTAACACTGGCTCATGATTTTGCTACAAATTAAGTTATCTGAATGTACTGTGGAGATTTTTACTGTCTCTAATAAGAACATGCAATTTAAATTAATATTAAACATTATTTTATGAAGGTTTAGTATGGTTAAAGTGTGTGGATATCATTTTAGCAGTAGTTTGGTACTTTGGTTGCTTTGCCATTTGGATGTTGTGTACTAGAAATTCTTTAACTTTTGTCAGTTATCAAATAATTCTGAATAGATTTCAACCTGTTTCTGAGATAATAGCACAGTTTGGTAGACTTTAGTTGTATGAGGACATGTTTATTGCTAGAAACTTTAAATGCCTATTGTAATACATGATCCAATGCCTTCAGTTTATTTTTTGGATGGTGTTCTCTCCCCTGACTTAATGGATCCTAACTCTGGTACACCCCCCATCAACTCTGGTTGCACCTAAAAAGAAAAAAAAAAAGAAAAAATATGCCTACAGTCATTGATTCTGTGGGGGGCCCTGTCTCCTTCAGGTTTTCCTTTGCCTGCCAATATGAAACAGAGTTTGGACACATCCACTGAGGATATTGAAGTACCTGGTAGCAATGTAGGTGAACCAAGCCCTTTAGGTGCAGTACTCTGAGGTAAGAGACCCCTATCCATACATAATACCCTGTCCCCAGATATAGTAGAAGTTCACAAGACAAAGAATCAGAAGTTTCATAATACAGCTGATAATCAGATTATAGCTGTTTAATAGGCTGATATGGTTTCCTTGACTAGCAGTGTTCTGCAGATAGCTAATTCTAGTGATTGTGTTCCTCAGCATAGGTCTGGTGCTAGTTTGGCTAGAGACCTTTCAGTTATTTCAGAAAATGATGAGGAATATGATGAGGATGATGGTGATTTCCTAGTTGACACTGACTCTAGTCACTCTGATTTGTCATAAGGTGAATTGAGCTTGAGTCCAAACAAGTGTTACTTTTCCACAGATGATTGCTAGATTTACTGATGTTTTTGCTTAGGAGCAGTTGGGAACTACTCTAGAGCTAGGCAGAGTATGTGATCTTATAGAGGACAAGATGCCCAGTTCTATGGCTATTCCCTCCTCCTTATCAGCCTTGAAAGATGATTATAAAGCTGCCTACAGGACTCCAATATCTATTCCAGCAGCCCCTAAAAAGGTTTAGAGAAAATATATAGGGTCTCCTTGGATATGACAGGTCTCTTTTTCTAATTTGACTGATGACCCTGCTGTGGTATCCCCAGCTGTCTGCTCAAATAAAACTTCCTTGGCTTCATCTATTCCCACACCCCCCTGATAAAGAGGGGGAATGGTTAGGTCTTCATGGTAAAAGGATGTCTCTTTCTAGTAATCTTGCCTTTAAATGTTAAATTATCAAGACTATATTTGGAAATTTATTTTACAGTGGGAGTACAGTTTGGATGATTCTGCTGCATCCTTACCTGCAGAGCAAAAGTCTTATATGAATGAAATTGTTTCTAATTTGACACATGTTGAAACATGCTTTGAGAGGTGTGCTTGAATGGGCAGATACAGTTTCAAGAACTGCTGTGTCTTATGTTGCGCTAAGATGGTATACTTGGTTACGTAATTATAACTTCCGTAAGGATTCAAAAAATTAAATTTTGAATGCACCTTTAAGTTCTGAAGTGATGTTGGGACCCTCTGTTACACATATTGTCAAATAATGGAATGACAGAGCCAACTTACTGCATGGGTATCTAGGATGTTTCATATACCCAAGTTCTTCCGAAATAAGGCATCTCCTTCAAGGGGCAGAATAACCAAAACTTTCAGCTAAACAAAAGTTAGGGATCAAAAGGGAAATAGCAGTGCTATCATTCTTCAAAACCAAACAAGATGGATTCCTTTCCAAAAAAAGGATCAGCCCCATACAAAGGAATGAGTATGTTCCCCAATCTCCACCCCTCAAGTTTATCTCCACTTATTCTATAATAGCAAATCTAAATTCATTGTGTGACTTCTCTTTTATTGTGTGTTTGTAAAGAGCATTGTCAATATTTTAAATTTAATACTATACATGTGCTCATATATTCTTTTTCTAAATGACTGCTCTGTCTTGCCCATTTAAAAACAGCCACACTTCATGCACATAGCCAAGTAGACCAGTCCACTACTTCCACAATTACCTTATTTAAATTTGATCTGTGCTCTTAAAGAATTCCCCAATGTCACAGTGCTGAACATCTCCTGTATGAGGCCTAAGAAATGTTAACCTGTCTCTAAGCAAATTATTGCACAATGGCTTTTCTCTTCTACTGTTTTCTGTTACTCCAGCCATGGTGAATCTCTTCCAGGTTTTGTTAAGGCTCACTCAACTAGGGTCTTATCCGCTTTGAAGGGATATCGGAGAGAGGTAGACTATAGAAGCAAGGTCCTCTGTTCATACCTTCACAAAGCACTACAAACTGGATTCTTTTTCAAGGTCCAGACCAGGCTTTGGTTGGACCATCCTCCAGGGGCTTCTGAATCCTTATTCTACCACTCCCCAGGTTGGATAGGCTTTGGGAATCTACCCAAAATGCTACTGAGGCAGTAAAAATAAAGAACGTCGTACAGTTGCTAAAGTTTCAGTGCTGCAGGAGTTAGCACACTTGCCTTTGTCTACAGAAGGCTGTGGGTTCTATTCCCTCACTAGGTAGACTGACTACTGACACTGCAGCACAGTCTAAGGGGAGTGCTGTACTCTTAAGTGTGTTGTACTTTGGATGATATGCCCCTTATGCTTGAGTAGGTTGTAGCGCAGATGGATATAAAAGATCCCATGGTACCTATCAAAAGAGTAGGGTTTATTTATTTATTTAAGAAAAAAGTAGGAGAGGGATTATTTATTTATTTATTTAAGAAAAAACATTATGTACAATACTATTTACAAACTTACATGTGCACATATTTACACTCTTTCTGTTATTGTCATACAATCATAGATATCTTACTTTTCATTATGTTAAACTTCTATCTTTGTTACCTCATTTGGCCACCCACTCCTTTTCCTACAATCACCATCTATTTTCTTTTAAATAACTGCTAGTCTCTATCATTCAACAGGAGTTCATTTAGCCTTTCATTCCAAATGGTCCGCACAACATAAAATAATATTTTATCTATTTTACTAACATATTCCTTATTTTTATGTTGACACTATCCATACATAATCATATACTTATTTATTTAATTTACCTCCTTTATATTTTCAAATACATTTTCTTTGCACAATTTTTCCCACAATTTTGCAACCCTTATACTTTGTAAGAAAAAAGGTAGTGTAGTTTCTTCTTTACAACAATATTTGCAAACTCGTTCACTGATTTTTTTATACGGCATATTTCCCTTTTCATTAGTAATTTATTAATCACTAATCTCCATAGAAATCTTGAAATCTACTTATTTATTACACCATGCTTTTCTTACTATTATAACTTAAGCTTTTTCATTTGCTATCTCAGCCCAAGGATTAACATAATAATATTGTATCATGATATTTTTATACCACACTTTCTTCTCACATTCTATTTCATCAATTATTATTTTCCATAAAATATTTTTTTTCTTGATAACATCTTATTGCATAATTTAAACATGCTTTTCCTCTTTTGATTTTTTAACATATCCCAAAGCCACTCAGATTTGTACTTTAGGAAATGTACCTACTATTTTTTATCATTTATCTAATACATAATTTTATAAAAATTCAGAGAAGCAGCTTAAACAATTGGGTTAATCCTAAGCCTCCATCTTCCTTGTCCATGTATAAGACTCCTCACATCACTAGATTCAATCTTGAACTTCATATAAAAGAGACAATTTCTTTTTCATAGATTATTAGCAACATATAGACACTAGCTAAATATGCAGTCTTTTCCAGTATAACTGATTTAATCAAATAAACCTTGTTATTAAACAATAGCTTGTATGTTTTCCAAAAACAGCAAAGCTCATTTACTGCATATAGTATTGTATTCCATTGTTCTTCACTTACATTTTTACCCCAAAATCTTATTCCTAACACAGAAATTTCTTTCTTTGAGAAAGATACTCCTCCTATCTTCACTATATCACCAAGTCATTTATTTTTTTCTTTATCTAAAATTGTGCTTATTATATTTAAACATTGATGGTATATAACGTACAACTTTTTTATCCATTTTCTCATACTCAGTGTAATATCATCTTCATAAGTAAATATGACTGGAATTTTTATCCCTTCATTAGTAATATAAGTAGCACCTCTAGTGCAAATCTACATCTCTGACTAATACATTCATAACTGGTGCAAATAATACACTACTCATAGGCATTCCTGATGTATGCCAATCTTTATATCTATTTATTTGATTAACCACCAATTCGCTACAGTTCTTACTTTATTTTTATTATATGCAGAACAACATACATTCTTAATTTTCTTACTAATGTTATAATCTTCCATAATTGTCCACAAAGGCTCATGCTGTACTGTAGCAAAAGCTTTATTTAAATCTCCTTTCATGATTGCGGTCTCATCAATCCTGCTTATAATATCATCCACAATTCCCTTTACTGTAAATAATAATTCCTAGCATCCTTTTTCCTTTATCTGCTATCTTCCATAAAATTTTTCATTTTACTTTCCATTCTCTTCTAAATCATTTTCATAAAAATCTTATAATCTGTATAGGAGTCCAATTTTTAATTTTATTATCTTCATTTTCCATATAAATTTAGGTACACCACTACATAAATCTTTATACATAAAATCTTCATTTAGCTACTCATTCAAAACTTTTAAGAAGTATTTTTTCTGCCAACCTGAAAAAAATCTTATAACATTGTTATCCTATTCCATCTGATCCTGAAACTAACAGTACCTTATCTAATTCACATAAGGAAATCTTGTTTTCTAATTCCTTATTTTCTTTTTCTGTCAATCTGTTCACATATCATTCCTTTTTTGTACCTTCTTTTTGTCTTGATACATTCTCTTTACATAATTTATGATAGTCATAATTTGCTCCTGAGATCTTTTTACCTCTCCCGTATCATCTTTCATTTCTCTCATTATATTTGTATTCTCTTTAACTATGCTACTCAAATATGAAAATACACCAGCAGCCACAGAATTGTGAAAGCCCATTGGTTTCTTGAATTAAAGTTTTATTCTTTTTATTCCATGGTGGCCCGAGTGAGTTCTTTCACCAATAATGCTATTCCAAATAAGCTGGTACCTCTTCTTTTTGCATTGTAAATAATATATTTGTTTAAATAATTAACATTCTCTTGAACCTTTTTATAAATTCTCTGTTCTGTCACATAATATTCTCTATCATTCCTTTTCAACTCATTTAAAGCACCCATACACATTGTTTTTTCATTTGTTTTTTCTGCTTTTCTTACATCTGACTGCCATTCTAAAAATGTTTTTAACATTTTTCTTTCAAAGCTAGCCACCACTCAGACCAGTTTTATACACTAAAGTAGAAATGGGAGATTTCATAAATATATACTTATTTTTTGTCCATTTTCATCCCATAGTTTTCCATTTATTCTTTTTCTTCCTTTTCTCAGTCTGATATACTCCTGATTCTCTTCTGTTTTATCCATATGGCTAAGTGATCTGAAAAAGCCCGTTGTTTCTCCCTTAGGTGTGTTTAAACATTGTGATATAATAAAATAATCTATTTCTGTCTTATATATACATCAACTATGTGTCCAGAAAGTATTATTCCAAATATTTAACTTACCACATTTTATACCTTTAAAAATTTTCTTAACATCATTTCCGCTCTTCCTATTTTTCCATCTCAAATTGCAGTCAAAATCTCTCATTAATATTATATTCATATTAATTACTACATAATCCAAAATGTTATGAAATATTTTTTCCCTTTCTTTACTAGTAACAGGCATACAATGCTATAATTATATATACTTGATTATGCCAGCTGAGATCTACAATAGTTAATCTTTCCATAAGTGCCAATGTTATGTTCAATATTTTCACTGACTTTCCACAAAGTACAACTATGCTTGAGCATAGTTCCTTTCCTAGGTGCCATATTATATCTTTTCCCCAAAGTTTCATTATCTGTAATCTCTCTTCTTGTGTCAAAAATCTTATATCTTCCAATATTATTACATTAACATCACACTTACTACACTAATTTAAGATGTCTATTATTCTACTTATATTGTTGATACTATTTACTTTTACTGAAAACACTCTACCTTTTTCATTATGCTTATGATGTAGCTTACCAGAAATTGTGAAAATTTGAAGTATTTATTTCATTTGCATTATACATTTCCTTTCTTTTTCACTTTTAGACTTCTCCCTTTAAACTTTCTTTTTCTGTCTCTTACTCTTTTGCCAATATAATTCTTTTTACTTTTCCCTATTTTCCAAATTATATCTTCCTCATCACTTCTTCTATATTATCTTCTGTTTTATTTTCTCTTTATCCTTATCTTTATTTTTATCCAGATCTTGCCTCCCTACTTATCTTTATTTTTATCCAAATCTTGCCTCCCTACTTCCCTACTTCATTTTATCTTTTATTGAGGCTGTTTTAATCTTCATATACTGCCTTGACTTTTGTTTTCTTCTTGTTCATCCTTTTTCTCTAGACTACAATCCATCCATAAATGCACAGTGTTGTTACATTTATAATATTTCAATTCATACTTTTAACATCATGACCTGTTTCAACACAAATAGAACATTTCATTTTATCACAGTTACTTGCCAATATTTTATGACACATCTGTTACCCTCTTAATTTACCATACTAGGGATATGAATATTTTTTTATTTCTCTTTTTTCAGTTTAATATGACTTCTTTATAAAGTTTGCTTAAATGACTCTTTAAAGTCTTTTTTCATCTTCAGTTCAAAATTGAACATGTATTTTCTTTTTTATTTCTCTGAGAAATGCTTTAACTACATATGAATTCCATGGATTACAGTTCTTTTTCTTCTTATACTCCCCCTCCCAAAACTTTCCAGAAGACAGTCACAAAAATGTCACAAAATGTCTCTTTATGAATAAGAATAAAAGCTCTTAAATCCTGAGCATTCACTCCCAATGGGATCAATAAATTATTCCAAATGTTATACTTGTCCATTTCTTTTTCTTCTGTTTTGAATTCTCACCATAAATTTCCTTTGATTTTTGACATTTTCATTCCTCTATTCATTTCTCACCACTTTCCCTGCAGTTTCGTTAACAGTCTTGGCATATGATTTCTTTGTCAGGTAATCATCTTTCAAAATAGCTTCTGATTCCTCAGATTGAATTTCTTTTCCATAATTTTACCCCATGAAACATCTTTTTCATTCTCTGTCTGGTTCTACAACAACAATTCTCCCAAAATATCATCCAAGAACTCTCCCAACTGAGGCAAATGTAATAACACATCCATCATTGTTTTGAACATTTCCTTTCCATGAAACAAACAAATTCTGATGAAACACCTCCTCAGAATATTGCAGAATTTCAAACACTGCACTGGCATTCACCTCTGTGTTATCTGCCATCTTGGATCTCCTTGAGTGCTGTTCTCCCAGCCACCACCGTGCTATGAACAGAACAAGCACTCTACTAATGATTAGGGTTTTTTATTGATATATACATTACATATTATTTACATGTTTACATTATTTACATCTATTTACAAATCTCTATATATTATAAACTTTAATTTAAGCATTCCCTACCCACTTGTTTATCCACAACCAAAACATTATTTTCTCCAAAATCTTTGTCAAAGTCCGTTTTCCATGGTATTTAATTTAATTTAGTCTCTCGTACCATATAGTCCTTGAAACATATATTATTGTATCCATTTTTCTCCACTTCTTCCTGTTTTTGTGCACAATAATAACCAAATTCTATTACGTACATATTTATTTGCTCAAATTTTAACAAACTTTTCACCTTGTTATGTTTACATATTTATTTCCACAAATTATTGACTCTTTCACATTTCAAAAACACATGCTCAGTAGTCTCAAACTCCACACATTTATTACATATTCTATCTTGCTTTTTTGTATGACATATTTGCCTTAACTGGCAATTTTCTAATAGACAATCTCCATAAAAATCATTACATTTTTTAATCTTTTTATAGTTATTATATCTCATCAGTTAGGCTTTTTTCTTATCTATTTCTAAATCTTTCCATGGATCAATGCAATACAATGCTTTCGTAATAGTTAAGTACCATTCCTTTCTATTTTTCTCACATATATTCTTTTTTATTTTCCATAACACAATTTTGTTTTGATACTCTTCCATTTCTTCATTCACAATGCTTTTACTTCTTCTTTTAACTTCCATTCCTTCCCACCATTCTTTGTATTGATAATATAGTATCGTTTCTATCAAATTTTTATTTTCCTTATTAATTCCTTTTACTACCTGATATAAAATTAAAGATGCTGCATGTACTATTGGGTTTATCAAACCCAAGCCTCCTTGCTCTTCTTTCATATATGGAATCCCTCTCTTGACTGGATTCAGTCTAGAGCCCCATATAAAAGAAAATACAATCATCATTAGTTCCTTTTCATACTTAATAGGAATCATATAGATGTTAGCAACATAAGTATTTTTTCCTATTACTATAGTGTTCAACAAGTGTGCATTTTTCTATATAAAAATCTATATGATTTCCAAAATTAGTCATATCCTTTCCTTCTTGAGTACATTATCCCATTGTTGTTGTCTGTATTAATTCCTTCCAAATATTATTAACTCATTAACAAAGACATTGGGAACCTCCAAACACTTGACCTGACCCAGTTCGGCTTTGTTAAGGGCAGATCATGTCTACTAAATCTGGTTGACTTTTTTGAGACAGCCATCAAGGCCATAGATGAGAGAAAGGTGGTACACACAGCCTACCTTGACCTCGCCAAGGCTTTTGACACCATTCCCCACTCTGGTATTACAGAAAAACTCACCAGCCTGAACATAAACCCCTACATCATGAGATGGGTTGCCAACTGGCTTACAGACAGAACTCATCCAGTAAGAATAGCGGGCTCCAGGTCCGACTCTAAACTAGTCACAAGTGGTGTCCCGCAAGGCTCGGTCCTGGGACCCCTACTGTTCAGCATATACTTCTCTGAAGTACAGGCAAACACAGGAGGACTATGGCTAACCAAGTTTGCCGATGACTGCAAACTGGGAGCCATAATTGACTCTCCAGCTGACACGGACATCCTCCAAAAGGGCCTTACTGAGATGGACACCTGATGTCAAAGTCATGGCCTCAAGCTAAATGCCAAAAAATGCATAGTCATCCCATTTGGGAAAAACAAAATGCCAAGGAATTACCACATAGGTGACAGCCCCCTTATTACAGAAGAGTTAATAAGAGATGTGGGGACCCAGGTAGATAGTAATCTCTCCTTTGACAATCATATTGCCAAAGTAGTTAGGAAATCCTTCTATGTGGCCCATCTAATTACTAAAGCATTCACATCTAGAAATAAAGAGATTATAGTGCCCCTCTACTCATCACTCATAAGACCTATCATAGAGTACAATGCCCCATTTGGGATGTACCTCACAAGACACTTCCAACAGCTGGAAAGATCACAAAAGTACCTCACCAAGAGGATTACTGGTCTCAAACATATGTCCTATGCAGCCCAACTGAAAAAACTCTGCCTGTACTCAGTGGCATATTGCCTACTCAGAGGTGATCTCTGCCTGACTTACAAAGCCATATCCAAATCAGAACTGATGGACATGCTGCACCTAAAGAAATCCAAGTCATTGCGAGCCACGCACTCTAGTGAGCTAAACCTCACCACAACAATAAATAGGACATGCTGGAGGGATTGATTCCTGTCACAGAGACTCCCCATGCTTTGGAACAAAATTCCAAACTATATTAGGCAGAGCCCCTCACTAACATTCTTCAAGAGAAACCTTGACGAGTGGATGGGTAAGAGAAAATACACCCCTGGGATCACTTCATTGGCTATGCTTGACAGAGGATCAGTTAATTAATCAATGGGGCGGCAAAAGCCAACACACTCTGGCTAGGCTTATAAATACCCTTGGGCAGATAGCCTAGTACCTACCTATGAACCTATGAACCTATATATATATCATATCTCCACACAGATTAAATTATCTCTGCACAAAACAGCCACAGTTGAAAGGTTTAAAAATATTTAATAATAAATAATAAAACCCCCAGACAATACTTCCTACTACACAGTGCTAGTCAAGAGTTCAGAGATCACAGAGAAATACTTAAATTCATGCAACTGAACAGTCAAGGCTTCTTTGGAGTGACTTGGACAGTAATAATTGGAGACCCTTTCTTAAGGGCCTTTTTAGTAGCTGATATTAGTGGGTGGTGGCAGCTGTTACTACCTTTTAGGCTGGGCAAAGAGGAGGCACAGCTGGAGAATCTGTGCTAGCCTTCCCCAGGAGTGTCTGTGTGTTTGCATATAACTCATATCTCAAAGTGTGTGTGTTTCAGCTAGTTGGACAGGGACACAAACACTGGTTGGACAGAGAGGGTGCTGGAGGTTTTAGCTTGCCCACTAGGCTGAGATCTGGACCCTATAGCTGTGCCCAGTGGAGAGTCTTATTGGGGATCTGGAGAGAAAGGGAGAAACCAGCCCCAGACTGACTGTGATCTCTGTGTGCTCTTAAGGGAAATTGTACTTTGCTATGGGTATATTTGTTATCTTCCCCTATGTGGATGCCCCTCACTGGACTTAGTGGTGAGGATTGAGGCTCCTTGATTGCTAGACCGGTGCACAGGTGTCACATATTAATTGGTGGCAATGGTGTGATACCCACACCACATATTCATTGGTTGGATATTGGCTTGTAATGGTGTGGATAGTGAATTCCTGTAGCTTGTGTACATTGATCACTGAAGGTGTTTATGTACTCTAAATCAGCCATGCATTGAATACTCAGAGTTCAGATCACAATTGTTTTATTTCTTTTGTTAGCTTAGTTAGTCAGGGAGAGCAGGCAAGCATGTCAGCAGAGGAGTATGGAAAGCTAACAAGGAGCCAGTTGGCTGAGATGTGCCAGGTTAAAGGACTGGTGCAGGGAAACCTGACTAAAGCAGACATGACTGCAGCTTTAGTCACAGCTGCATCAGAGAATAGCAACCAGGAGGATGATCAGACTGGCCGAGGAGATGTACAACACTCTGGAAATGGACAGCTCAACCTTTGTGCAGAGGACTTAAAAATCCATCTGGAGCTAAAGAGACTTGAGTTGGAGGCCAGGCATTTGGAAATGGAAGCTGTGGAGAAGGAGCAGCAGAGGCAACATGAAAAGGAGATGCTGACTCTTCACCAGAGTCATGGAGGTAATGGGGAAGGGAGTAACTGGACCCCAGTAGCACAAAAGGTCAGTAAATGTTTTCCACAGTTTAAAGGGGGATAATTTCAATAATTTCATTCATATGTTTGAGAAGGTATGTAAACAGTATGATGTTGACCAAAGGCACTGGGTATGGTTCCTGAGCCCCTTACTCCACGTTAAAGCTGTAACTGCATTGTCTAAAATTTCTGACCCTGAATGTTTTAATTATACTGCTGTTAAGAACTCTTTGTTAGAAGATTTTAAGCTAACACCTGAAACGTATAGGAAAAAGTTTTGTGAGCATAGAAGCAAGGCAGATGAAAGTGTGAGTGAATATGTTGCTGAACTGAGCACTTATTTTCATAGGTGGGTGAGTGGATGTCAGATCACCACTTTTGAAGGACTGGCAGACTTTTTGGTGAGGGAACAAGCCCTTAGCACTTTGCCCGAGGAGATAAGGATCTGATTAGCTGATAGACAATGCACTACTTCAGAGGAGTTGGGGGAAGAAGGGAGACCTATACCTAGTAAGCAGGGCATCCCTGCACAGGAAAGGGACCCCCAGTACTACTCATGGGTCTAAAAGAAGGAACCCATGGTTGGCAGCCCAAACTACCACAACAAACTCTCCCAGTAGCAGGGGAAGCCACTATTCTAGGTACACATCTAGGACCTAGGGTTAAATGTTCTGAATGCAACTAGTGGGGCCATGTGGCATACAGATGTCCACAGAGGCAAGGTGGGAAACAAAAGGTGAGAGCGCCAGTAAGTGGGGAAGACAAAATGCCAATAGTACATTGTCTTGAGACAACAGGGGTACTGAACTGCCATCATGTAGATGTTCTGATGGGGAAGGGTTTTGATGAAGCAGTACTATGTGTTAATGCAGTTACACACAGTCAGGCTTCGAGACAAGCATGTGGGCCTTGTAGCCTGGGGGAGACCCAGACAGACCGCATACTTGCAGCCAGGACTGGTGAGGTGGTTACTTCAGGGAAGAAGCTATGCTATAGCAGTGAGATTGAAGGTGAGCCACAGCTGCTTGTGGGTACTGATGTTCCCTTGGACAGAGTGGCTGCCAAGTTAGAGGTGTGTAGTAGTACCCAGGCTGACAGTCAGGCACCAATGTCAGAGGATGCCAGACTTCCCGTGGAAGGGGAGCTGGGAAGGGTTACAAAGAGAGAGTTGAGACAGGCTCAGCTCTCAGACACTACACTGCAAGGCCTGAGGTAGGTAGCTAGTGAGGCACCTGATTCTCAAGGGAAGGGGGAATCTGTATACTGGGACAAATGGTTACTGTATAGAGAGTGGACCCCAGAGGGAGGGCTAGAAGGTGAGAGGGAACATCAGTTGGCAGTGCCTAGAGACTACCATCTGGCACTTCTAGCCCTAGCCCATGATATTCCCTTTGCAGGTCATATGGGCATAAAACACACAAAGAGACATATTATCCAGAACTTCTATTGACCTGGAATTTCCAGGGATGTAACAGGGTACTGCAGGACCTGTGAGCAGTGCCAAAAGGTAGGCAAGGCAGGAGACAAGGTGAGAGCTCCTTTAATGCCTTTACCTGTGATTGAGGAGCCATTTCAGAGGGTAGCTATGGATATTGTGGGGCCTCTGAGTACCCCAAGTTCCACAGGGAAAAAGTATATCCTAGTGGTAGTAGAGTATGCTACAAGATATCCTGAGGCAATGGCTTTGTCCTTCATTGAGGCAGAAAAAGTGGCAAATGCTTTGTTAGAGATTTTCAGCAGGGTAGGTTTCCCAAACGAAATACTGACTGACAGAGGTTCCAATTTCATGTCAGACCTGCTGGCTTGTCTGTCGAAGTACTGTGGGTGAAGTACCTGAAAACCACCCCCTACCATCCCCAGACTAATGGTCTTGTTGAGAGGTTAAACTCTACACTCAAGTCCATGCTACAGGCATTTGCAGACCAGTTTAAGAGGGACTGGGACAAATATTTGCCCCATCTGTTGTTTGCTTACAGAAAGGTTCACCAGGAATCCATGTATTTTTCACCCTTTGAATTGCTGTATGGGCATAGGGTGAGGGGACCTCTAGAATTAATTTGTGATGAGTGGGAAGGTGAGTGTGAATCTCACAAGGAGTCTGTTGTGGCATATGTCCTAAACTTCAGGACAAGGCTCAGGGAACTCATAGGCTTGATCCAGGAGAACCTGGGTAAAGCCCAACAACAGAAAAAGGTATGGTATGACAGGAATGCTTGTGCTAGAGAGTATGCTGTAGGGCAGCAGGTAATGGTTCTTATTCCTGTCAGACACAACAAGCTGCAAGCAGCTTGGGAGGGACCCTACAAGGTGGTAAGGAAGGTAAGTGATGTTAACTACATGTTAGAACTGCTAGGCAGGAGGCAGGAGCACAAATTGTACCATGTTAACATGATGAAACCTTACCATGATAGGGAGGCCCTTGTGCTGAGTATTTGCAGTGGGTTGCAGGAGGAGTCTGAGGAAGATCTGGTGACTGATCTCCTCAGTGAGGCTTGGACTGACACCTCAGTGGAAGGGGTAGCAATGTCCCAGCAGCTATCTCCTACCCATGTTCAAGAAATCTGAGCAGTATTACAGGAGTTTGGTGACATGTTTACTGGGAAACCAGGGTGCACCCACTTGATGCAGCACCAGGTGGATACAGTACCCCAAAGGCCTATTAGGTAGGCCCCTTATAGGGTGTCTGAGAGAGAGTCAAACAGACTCTGAGGGAGGTGATACAGGAGATGTTGGAACTAGGGGTAATTCAAGAGTCCAACAGTCCCTGTGCCTCCCCAGTGGTGCTGGTGCCAAAGAAGAATGGCAGCACCAGGTTCTGTGTGGACTACAGGAAATTAAATAGTCATACAGAGTCAGATGCTTACCCCATGCCTAGGACAGATGAGGCCCTAGAAAAGCTGGGTGTGGCTAAGTATCTTAGCACCACTGATCTTACCAAGGGTTACTGGCAGGTGCCCCTGACTCCCAGTGCTAGAGAGACGTCAGTCTTTGTGACTTTTTTGGCCTGTATGAGTTCACAAAGATGACCTTTGGGATGAAAAATGCCCCAGCAACTTTCCAGAGGCTGGTAGATCATATCCTAGCAAGAGCAGGAGGGTTTGCCCTTGCTTACCTAGATGATATTGCCATCTACAGCCATTCCTGGAATGAGCACCTTCAACATGTAAGGGAGGTGCTGGGCAGACTACAGAGGGCAGGGTTAACCATTAAGCCGAGCAAATGTCAGGTGGGTATGGCAGAGGTCATAGAGTGGGGAGTGGTAAGATCAGGCCCGAACCTGCCAAAGTAGAAGCCATTCAGGCATGGAGTGCACCTGTTACCAAAAAGCAGGTGAGGGCATTCTTAGGGACAGCAGGGTACATCCCAAGTTATAGTACCATAGCTGTTCCCCTCACAGACCTAACAAGGAAGAACAGGACAGATAAGGTAGTGTGGACCACAGCATGTGAACAGGCATTCCAGAATCTTAAAGAAGTTTTGGGACGACCTTCCATGTTAGCCAGTCCAGATTACAGCAACAAATTTGTTGTGCAGGTGGATGATTTGAACCATGGGGTGGGGGCTGTACTTAGCCAGATTTCTTCAGAGGGAGAAGAGCACCCAATGGTTTATCTCAGTCGTAGGCTCCAACCCAGGGAGGAATGCTATGCAGCTGTAGAAAAAAAATGTGTAGCCATAGTGTGGCACTGCAGAAACTTCAGCCTTATCTTTATGGAAGAAGTGACAGATCACAATCCCCTGACATGGTTAAACAGAGCCAGCCAGCAAAATGCCAAGTTGCTAAGATGGAGCCTAGGGTTGCAAGCATAAGATATGTCAGTGCAGCACCGCAGTGGTATTAGGAATGCCAACACAGATGGGCTCTCAAGACAGGGAATGAGGTAAGGTATACTTGGATAGACCTAACTCTCTCAAGCAATGTTTCTCAAGCATCACTTGAAAAACTAGCTTGAGTTCTCTAGGGGGAGATCTGTGAAGATATGTAAAGGTTGCCAGCCTAGTCAGATAGAATTTTGTAGATAATTCTGTCATTTGTAAATATTAATGTAATGCATATGCTTGTTCTCTTAAATGTAAGAAAGTTTTGTTAAATGTTGAACTTCAAAAATGTAACCACATTGCACTCTGCTGGAAGAAAGCTGATAAGTCAAGAATTGTATAATTCTTTGATCTCAAACTCGGAGCCGAGATGTCTGGATGAAGGAATCCTTGCTATTGTTTTGAGACCGGAGTTACTTGCTAGAATACTTGCTAGAATTTGCATAATAATGTCTTTAATTACTGTGGTTTCATGTCCAGGTGCAAGATCAAAGCAATGTAAATGTAGAGTGTTAGCCTGGGAACCAGGGAGAAATGATGTAATCTGAAATAAGTCAGTGGTACTGTGTTATCAATTTAAGGACAGAAAGACTCAGAGCATTTTGCATATGTCTTGAGAACATCCAACTCACCAGCACTCCCTATGCTCTATATGTAAGTTTATTTTAGAACTGTGTTTTCTCTTAGATATAGCTAGGAAATAGTAATATTAGATTAGTTTTTTTTCTGTACTGATGTCAGAACTTTTCTACTGTATTATTTCAAGTATTTCTCTGTGATCTCTGAACTCTTGACTATCACTGTGTAGTAAGAAGTATTGTCTGGTGTTTTTATTATTTATTATTAAATATTTTTAAAGTTGTCGCCTCACAGCAAGAGGTTCCCCGGTTCGATCCTCAACTGGGGTGCCTTTTGTGCGGAGTCTGCATGTCCTCCCTGTGGTCACGTGGGTTTCCTTTGGGTGCTCTGGTTTCCTCATCCCAAAGACATGCTGTAGGTGGATTGGACACTCTAAACTGGCCCTAGGTATGAGCGTGTGTGTGCTCTCTGTGGAAGGTTGGGTGCCGGGCTGGCAACTTGACACTGTAAAACTCCACTGCCAATCATGTGCGTTCAGGTGATCCACTGTGGTGACCCCTAACTGGGAAAAGCCGAAAGAAGAGGAAGATTATTAAATATTTTTAAACCTTTCAACTGTGGCTGTTTTGTGTAGAGATAATTTAAGCTCTAGAGTACATTGCATGTATATAGTGATACTGTCCAAGTCACTCCAAATAAGCCTTGACTGTTCAGTTGCACTTACCATTTGGATAATAATATTGCACAATAATAATTGGACACCCTTTGTTAAGAGCCTTTTTAGTAACTGATATTAGTGGGTGGTGGCAGCTGGTACTATTTTTTAGACTAGGCAGAAAGGGGTCATAGCTGGAGAATCTGTGCCAGCCTTTCCCAGGAGTGTCTGTTTGCATATAACTCATATATAAAAGTGTGTCTGTGTCAACTACTTGGGCAGGGACACAAAGCACTGGTTGGACAGAGAGGGTGCTGGAGGTTTGAGCTTGCCCACTAGGCTGAGATCTGGACCCTATTGCTGTGCCAGTGGGAAGTGTTATTGGGAATCTGGAAAGAAACAGAGAAACCAGCCCCAGACTGACTGTGATCTCTGTGTGCTCTTAAGGAAAATTGTACTATGCTGTGACTATATTTGTTATCCTCCTCTATGTGGACGCCCCTCACTGGTGTTAATGGTGAGGATTGAGGCTCCTTGATTGTTGGGCCAGTGCACGGGCATCACACTTTTTATCATTTTACTCAAATATGGTGCTACCTCTTCTTTCCTTCCTTGTAAACAACATTTTATTTATATAACAAGTTGTTAACTTTTATTTGATTCATTTTACATATTTATCTTTTTTTTCATAAAAGGAATTTTTCTTCTCTACTAAGTCTCTAAATGATTCTTGACTTAATGTCTTATATCTTTCTTTTTCTTTTCTTCTTTTCTTCCTTAAACATTCTAAAAACACTTTTTTTTATATTTCTCATTATAATCAAGCCACAAAAGAGTCCAATTCTCATAAATTTCTATCATATTCATATGATTTTTTCCATAATTCCATAAGTTCTTTTTTCTCTTCTAAATCTAAATCATTTCATTAATTCTCTCTATTCCTTTTCCTATTTTTATATAGTCTTCATTTTCCTGTACTTTAATGCATATAGCCACGTGATCTGAAAATCCAGCATACTTAACTTTTAAACCATCATATATTAAGAAATAATCAATTTCTATCCTAATTTCATTCTTTTTGTAGGTCCAGTAGTTATTCTCCCATGGATTTAACTTTCCACTTCTCATAATTTCTTTAACCATTGTAACATGACAATTGCTCTTATTTTTTTCTTAACTTACAATTAAAATCACCCACCACCATAATGTCCATATTTACACGAACATATTCAAGAATATTTTAAACATCCTTTCTCTCTCTTTTTTTTTACATATGTATATAAAAGCTATTATTCTATACACATATTTTTTTCCATCTCGAGTCTATGACCGTAATTTGTCCTTGTTCCACTATGGTTACATTTAATATTTTAATGGTTTCTTGACATAATATGCATATGCCCAAGCACATTTCTTTTCCCATGTTCCAAACTACTACACCATACCAAAGTTTTTCAGTTTGTGTTCTTTCTTCCTCTGTTAATAATCTGATATCTTCTAAAACAATAATATGTGCATCTACTGCACCATACCATTGTAATATATCTATTCACCTCTTAAGATTTTTCATAGTGTTCACATTTAAAGTTAATATTTTCACCTTTTAAGAAGTAAGTATAATAAAATGTTTACCCTTTTCCTTTCTTATTTTCATTAAAAGCATTACATTTGTTGATTTTTTCCCTTTCTTTAACTATTTTCCATGTCAAATTACTTTTATTTCTTACTGTGTGCCAATCAGCTTCTTCCTCACTTGTCTCCTCTGTTTCTTTTTCCTTGTTACTTTCTTTAACTTCATGTTGAACCTCTTTATCAGTTACATCTTTTGTACATTTTTTCGTATAACACATTTTTTTCCTATCTGTCCTGTATAACTTCATTTTCATTTTCTTGCACATTTATTTTACATTCTAGCCATGAATGACCAGTATTGCCACATATTTGCAATTTAAATCACGTTTATTTGCATTATGCCCTGTTTTACTACATGAATAACATCTTTTTTTATCACATTCATAGAGGAAATGATAATTTTTTTCCACAAAAATAACAAGTCTTTGGTTGAGCCCTGTAGTTCACAAAATCCCTATTACCATGAACATTAATAATACTAGGTGCATGCATAATGTTATCATTTTCCATTTTCAGTATTACTCCACATTCCCATCCCCTAGTCCATAGTTCTTTCATTACCGTGAACATTAATAATACTAGGTGCATGCATAATGTTATCATTTTCCATTTTCAGTATTACTCCACATTCCCATCCCCTAGTCCATAGTTCTTTCATTACCGTGAACATTAATAATACCAGGTGCATGCATAATGTTATCATTTTCCATTTTCAGTATTACTCCACATTCCCATCCCCAGTCCATAGTTCTCCTTCATCATATATTTTGTAGTGTCCGTTACTTCTTTGCATATAGGTAACAATTGTTCTTTCAGTTCTTTTACTTCAACTTCAGTTCTAAACTGGATCATTATTCTTTTATTTGTCTGTAAAAAGCTTGCACGACATATTCTGACCATGGATAAATAATTTTCTTTTGTTCATATGCAACCAAAAAATGTTCCATGCCTGCCTGGTCTCAAATATAAGTCACAAAAAAGTTTCTTTATTAATTAAAATAAATGATCATACCTCTTTTGCTTTGACACTCAGAGGTGCTATGACAGAGTCTCAAACCTCATACCTGATCAAACATTCTTATTTTTTACTGCACATGTACTGTATACTTTTTTTCTCTTCTTTCTTCTTTGCTACTTCTCCAACAGTTTGTGCATAAGTTTTTGTCTCGGGAAATTTTTCTGGCATAGTCTCTTCTTCTCCTTTTTCTTCTTCTATTTTTTTCCTTGATGTCACTCCATGAAATTGCTGCTCCACTTCCTGGCTCACTTTGATTTACCATTTCTTACAAATAATCATCCTGCAACCCCCCCTCCCTCGATTGGGGGGTTGTAACTATCCATTTTTCAGAGGTAACTATTTCACTTTCAAACAATATCCTTTGAAAGTTTTACTCTGAATCCATCTCACTTATAGCTACATTCTGCTTTTCCTCCAATGTCACTGTTTTTCTGCACCCACATCATCAGAAAAAAACTTCTAGTAGTGATTCTACCATTTCAGCTACATTTTCAGCAAAAGCTGAATCAGCCATGTTTTTTTCCTGCTCCTCCTGGCTGCCTTTGTGCCTGGACAGGAAACAGGAATTCAGGATATGCAACACACAAAGCCTTCCTCCGGTTACCATGAGTAGGGGGAGGTTCCTTAATGCGCTGGCCAGATTTCCCCTAATAATATAAATACCAACTTTGGTCTCCCCTGAAAACAGCCTACTAGCCTAGAGGGACTAACCTAGTCAGCAAAGAATGCAGACATACATACATACATGCATAAATAAATAAATAACCAGACAAACAGACAAATGAGTCAATACTTATTTGCAACAGTAGGTATTTGAATTCCCTACTAACTCAGTACCAACATCCATGTACCACACCCCAGATTGTGAATAGTTGAGGCAGGTTTCAACCTCTTTGATTTGGTTGTTGTTGGGTTTAGTTGTTATATGATATTGTGACTGATTGTGAAGTTATTCTTGCTAGCTGATTCTGACTTCAGGTACTTTCCCCTCCTTCTTTGTGGAAGTGAAAAAGCCTGAACACTCACTTCTTGTCATAGCTAAAGATTTCCCTCTCAGGGTATGTTCAGCCAGTCACAAGAACAGAGTAGATGGGGAGTGTGTGCTTTTGAAAACTGGTCAGTACTGGGTTACCTGGGTGGATAATCAAAACTGCCACTGAAGTAGTGAGGAATTTGAACATCTACACTTATGGGTAAGTAGGACTTACACAACCATGGGCCGGATTCACGAAGGCTTACACGGAGTCTAACAGTAGTGTAAGCCGGCAGACAGCCAATATGTCTGCCAAGCGATCCAGCAACAGCCGGCAGGGGCGTGCATAAGAGCTCCTAAAACTACTCTTGCATGGACAGTGTTATGTTATGCAAATTACCTCATTTGCTGATGAAAGCTATGCAAATGAGGTAAATTTGTGATCCAGGAAACACTAACTTGTCCGTGGAAGAGTAGAGTTATTTGCAGAAATGTATTCAGTAACGGAGTACCATTCTGCAAATAGCAAAACAGAGCTATGACAGCTCCAAATAAAGCATGCATCCAATTGAGGAAGCATGCCATTGACCAAATATAAGGCCATTGGCATTTTGATCTGTTGAAAATTAATAAAAATCATCCCCCCCCCCAATCTCCAATGTTTAAGCATAGCGCGGTGCCGTGCAAACGTGTGGCGCTTTAAAAACCAGAAAATAAAAAAAAAGCCAAAAATAGGCATTCTTATTAAAAATTTTCTTCTGCCATGCAGGTGAATGGCAGGCTGAAGACAACATGGCTACTGAGTAGTGGTTGCTAAGGGGGGAAGCTCAGTTTGAGAGATGTAACCAAGCATTAGTAGGCAATCCTATGCAAATGAGGATAAGGATAGTGAATCCCAATTTTCCCTGGCATGTGAGCCATGTCTTTAGAGTGTAAGTGTAGGAGTAGTGGAGTAGTAGAGTAGTAGATAGGTGACATCATAAGGGGGTATGTATGAAAGACTGTAAGCTCATTGGAGCAGAGTGGCTTGTATTTGCTGTGAGTTACTCAGGATTGGAAGAGGCGTGTCTACAGTTGTCTTAACCAAAACCCAGAAACTGAAGGTGTACGCTGTGGATATCACTGAATTTTCTTGTAAACGTGCTTACACTGTGTGCGTGTGTGTGCGCGTCTGTAAACCCGTCTAAGCCTGTGTGCGCGAGTGTGCACTCGCCTAAGCCTGTGTAAGCCTGTGTGCGCGCGTGTGCACTTGTGTGCATGTTTTTGCGCTTGTTTGCGCAGCGCTGCCCCCTGTGGAAAAAGAAAGGGAAATGGAAGGAAAAGAAGTAGTAGGACGTTAACCAAGGAGAACTAGCAGAGCTGCCAGGTGAAATCAATCAGAACCAGCCAATTACACAGGCAGTGCACTAGCTCAGCCCAGCCCAGCACTTAAAACTCTGCAAACAACATTCCCCCATGTTTTTCTCAGAAACACTGCAACACTGCAGTATACAAAGTGAGTGAAAACTTAAAAAGCTTAACTCAGACAAACAATTTTAGGGGCTGCCATTGCTATTATAAGGCAACATGTGCAAGATGCTGAGGGTGGTGCCATTGCGAATGCTGCTGAGCAACCCACAATGAGGAGATGGAGAAAAGTGTACAGACCTAGGGTAACCTACCAGGGGCTACATGAGCTGGAGATAGTGGAGTGCTATAGAGTGGATAGAGACCTCCTGCAGCAAATTGTTGAGCTGTGCAGGCCACGTCTCACACACAGAACCAACGGAGGGGAACCCATCCCAGTGGAAACCAAGGTATGTGTTGGCCTAAGAATACTAGCAACAGGTACCTTCCAGAGACCAACTGGTGATATGATGGGGATTTCACAGGCATCAGAATCCAGTGTACTGCACCAGTTCCTGAATGCCATGTCAGCACATGTCGGTGATCATGTATATTTCCCCAATTCCTGTGAGGCATTGGCCAGCAATATGCATCTCTTCCAGCAAATAGTGGAATGCCCTGAGGTAGTGGGTGCAATTGACTGCACACACATACACATCAAAGCACCAGCCGGTGAGCGGAGTAGGGCCTACATCAACCGCAGGGGCTTCCCCTCCATCAACTGCCAGGTCATGTGCGATGCCCAGGGCATAATACTGAATGTGTGTGCTGGCTGCCCTGGAAGCTACCATGATTCCCATATCTGGTATCTGACGCGGCTGTACCAGACATTTGCCAATGGGGACATCCCTGACTGTCACCTAGTGGGGGATGCTGGATACGCACTGGAGCCATGGCTGATGACACCCATCAGAAATGCACACACACCTGAACAAGAACTCCATAATGAGGCACACGCACAAACACGAAATGTAATCATGTGTGTGTTTGGGATGCTCAAGTCATGGTTCTGGTGCCTGGACACATCTGGCGGAGCCTTGCAGTACTCACCAACTACATGTACCTCAATTGTCATGGTATATGCCATGCTACACAATATGATCCTGCGAAAACAGCTGCAGCAGGAACAGCATGGGGCAGGGTGAAACAGCCCCCCTCACAGGCACAGCATGACTCTGAGGTGGAACAACCTGAGCCTGCCCCAGTAGGCAGAAGGAGGTGTGCCCAGTATGCCTTGGCCTTGGCAAAGAGGCAACGCATAACACATACACTGGCTCAGTAGGAACACTGGAAATGATACCTCTCTCTGACTCACAAATAAAATAAAAGGGATGCCTAACTTGTCACTACCTGTTTTCAAACATGTATAGGGAGTGTACTATGTGCATCCGACATAGGCAGCCCTGCAGCACCACCTGAGGCATTATTGCTATGTTTTAAGCAATATAAAGCAGTGCTAAGCAGCCTTTACCACTATTTTGTATATGTAAACAAAATTGCCCACACTAACTAGCGCAAAGTCGGGCAACGTTGAACAATGTTGGGCAAAGTTGAGCAAAGTCAGGTAAACATGCTCATATTTGCTGTACTGTTCCTTAAGCAGTCTGGTCTGCCCAGCATGAAAGTAAAAAGCAGTTACAGGGCTCAAACCCAGGATACTGTGCACTATAGGCACAGTACTGAACCACTAAGCCATGACAGCATTACACTGGCACACACACAGCAGGACAATTGTACACTAATGCAAACACAAAGAAATGCTGTATCATGATCCTAAAGAGGCATATGGGTAACCTCCCTCACAGGCCTATGCAGACAGAGAACAGCAGGCCAGGTGGTGTGATGTGAGTTGGGTAGGCTATGAAGTCGCAATCTAATACACGTGACATTGGATGCTATGACCCGTAGTACAGTAGTATGCCTCAAGCCAGTATGATAGGCAACAGTACAGACTGAAATGGTGTACCTTACATAGCAGTGCAGACCTAGCAAATGTGTATAAGTGTCAGGTGAACCCCTCATCCTATGTACACCCACAGTAACAATCAGGTGTGCCCCCGGGTAGAAATGTACAAAGAATAGCTGTCCCTCCTATATGTAGAAATGTTGATAAGTCTATGCAAAGTGTCTCATGGAAGCCCTGCAGGCACAGCACGATCCCTGTTGAGTTATAACATAAAGGTGAGCCTTGCAGTAAAAATACAACTTGATTTTCCAAACACATATAGTATAAATGTGTATACTGGGTGTGCTCACACACTTCTACAAATGCAGTGGATTTCATTCAGCAACACACTGAAAGGTCATACTGGGCATGCTCACACACTTAGGCCATGTCTGAGTACAGCAGTGGGCCACACATATCTGGCAGTTGCATATTTCACCCCAGGAACCTGTCACTATTCACCAATCCTGCCTTGTGCACACAGTTATATGAAAACAGACACATATAATATATTGGAACCCTGTCATAATCAAACTATGTACCACAAGTACTTAAGTTGTTCACAGAAAGTGAAAAAGCAAAGAAGATCAATAAACCTGCAATCAGTATCATCAACAAACAATGTGCACTCCAAATATTATCCAATCCATGTTCTGGCAAAATAATCTGTGAAGGAGTCCATAGAGAACCATGACGCTTCCTTCCGCTATGTCATAAATAGCAATGTACACTCATATATGTCCTGAGTCAGTGCAAACTGTAAATGACTGACATTGCCAACATCCTGTCAGACAGGCCCATACATACATACCACCCTCTCACTGACAAAAGGCCCTATCATCATACCTGGAGACTGTGAAAGCACAGATATCACATATAGAATGGGTAAACAGCTCCTTCCAAACCTGAAAACATGGTGTCTATGGGATTACATTGTTTCCCTAGCTGTGTCATAAGTGAACTCCAAAACAAACAGAACCTGCACCTGAACAGTCTATTGAGACTCACCCTCTGTACAGGATATGAAACTGTTGAATGTGTTACAGCAACGTTTGACACACTCCACAAGTGTTGGTGCACAACAGAACATGGGAACTATTGTCTTATAAGCCTATTAAGCCTGATCTGCAAGGCCATGGAGTCCATCATGATGGAACTCATAAACAGAGCTACTGGGAGCCTACAAACACCCAACCTTATCAATTACGGTTTGGTCATGGGCAGATCATGGATCTCATACCTGCTAGACTGTTTACAAGGCAGTCACCCAGGACATACATCAATGAAATGAGCTACACACGTCCCACATAGACCTTGAAAAGCCCTTTGCCAACATCCCAGACACATGTCGTATCCACAAAATTAACAACCTGTGCATAAATATGTCTGTCATCTGATGGATTGCCAACTGTGGCACAGATAGATCACACAAGGTAAGAATTGTGGTTTCCTGTACAAGCTGGTAACAACTGCTGTCCCCCATGGCTCAGTCCTGGGACACCTCCTGTCTGGTGTATACTTTTCAGAAATACAAACACATGAGGGCTATGTTTAGCAAAGTTTGTGGATGACTGCCAAAAAGTTGTCATAATCGATGTTTGGGACAACAGAGACATCCTTAAAAGGGTCTGAGTCAGACAGATGTGGTGTCAAAAGTATGTCCTCGAGCTACAGTCATACAAATACCACATAATTGCCAACACCCTAAATATGGAGGTGATAATAAGGGATCTATGGAGAAATGTGGATAGTCATCTGTACTTCCAGAAACACATTCACAAAGTGGTCAGAAAATCATGCTATGTGTTCCCACAAACTGCCAAGGTCTTTGCATGTAGGTCAAAGGAGGTTCCCTCTACTCATCAGTCATCAGACCCATCAGAGAGTACCACAACACACCTGCAGTGAATCTGACTAGGCACCTTCAGCAGCTGGAAAGACCAATGAAGTACCTCAACAGGAGGATTACTGGCCTCAAACAGTTGCCCCATGCAACAAGACTGAATTTAACTCAATCTGTACTCTGTTGCATACTGTCTACTCAGGAGATCTCTGCCCAACAGACAGGTCCATGTCATGGCAACACTCAGATCTGCTCTGAGTTACAGCTCAATGGCACTAAATATACAGACCCAACTGATATTGCCAACATCCTGGCAGATAGGATCAGTGTTAACCTTACCCCCGTCTCACCCATGAAAGAGCACATCTCTATAATGGAAGACTGCAAAGTAGCTGTTGTCACAGCTGCACAGGTAAAAAACACTCTCCAAAGCCAGTATCACAACATTCATGGGACCAGATAACTTCCCAGGCTGTGTTCTACACAAAATACAGAACGAACAGGCACCACACCGATGTACCATATTCAGTCATAGCCTCAGCTCGGGCTTTGTGCCTGCTGAATGGTGCATAGCGATGGTTATCCCACTACACAAGGGTGGAGACACCACGGACCCCAGGAACTAGCACCCCATTAGCCTGATGAGCCTGCTCTGCAAGGCCATGGAATGTATCATCATACAGCTTATAAAGAAAGACATTGGTAATCTCCATACTCTGGACCACAACCATGTTGGGTTTGTAAAATGTAGATCATGTCTCCTAAACCTGATAGATGACATTGAAGCAGTCACTAGAACTGTAGACAGGGGTAAGGTGTTTTGCACAGCCTATGTAGATCTTGCCATGGCTTTCAACACCATCCCACACTCTGGAATTATAGATAAACCCACTAAACTAGGTATAAATTGCTATGTCACAAAATGGGTTGCCAACTGGCTTACTGACAGAACACACACTGTGAAAGTAGCAGACTCCAAGTATGACTTTGGACCAGTGACAAGTGCAGTACCACAGGGCCCAGTCCTGGGTCCTGTCCTGTTTTGTATCTACTTCCCTGAAGTAAACTTTAACATGGAAGGTCTGTGGCTAATGAAGTTTCCAGATGACTGCAAACTAGGAGCCATAATTGTAAATACTAAAGATGTGGACATCCTACAAAAGGGCCTCACTGAGACAGGTGGCAAGTGTCAAAGACATGGGCTCAAGCTCAATGCTAAAAAGTGCATTGTCATCCCCTTTGGTAAAAACTCTGTAGCCATGAACTGTAACATAGGCGGTAGTATACTTAACATTGAAAGTGTGATAAGAGACCTTGGGTCACAGGTGGACAGTGGACACACCTGTGATAATCACATCCCCACAGTAGTCAGGAAATCCTTCTATGTGGCACACCTCATCACAAAAGGTGTCTCATGCAGAATAGAAGAGGACATTGTTCCCCACTACTCATCACTCACTAGATCTATAATGAAGTACAATGCCCCTTTTGCTATGTACCTCACAAGACATGTACAACAACTGGAAAGCCTCCAGCAATACCTCACAAAGAGCATTAGTGGCCTGAAATACATGCCATATACAGACCATCTCAAAATGCTTCAGCTGTACTCTCTCGCATATCACCTACTCAGAGGTGATCTCTGCCTAACATACAAAGCTATGTCAAACACAGAGCTGTTGGACATGCTCCATGTAAAACACTCACAATTCCTCTGATCTTTGGCCCCCAAACCACGAGTGAAATACAAAAGGAAGGGGTGCATCCATTTACCTTATGGATACCCACACCTTCAGGTTAGTGGCACAGCATGAAGCCTTGGAGACCATGCAAGTGCAACTAACATTGTGCAAAGCTGCTTATCAGATTGTAACCTGCTACAGATCACCTACCTTGTCGCAGGAACCTCACTCAGTATTCCTGAGAACAGTGGAAAATATAAAGGTCCTATCAAACACCATTATATGAGGAGATTACAACTACCCAAACATTGAGTGGGAGAGCTACTTGTGTACAACATCCTTTGCCCAATGTTTCCTAGAGTTTAAAAACTCAAACACCCTGGAACAGCTGGTCACCATGCCCACTAGAGGTGACAACATACTGGACCTGATCATCACCAACATGGGGTACCAGTGTTCCACGACAGAGATAAACCCCTCACTGGTAATATCAGATCATAAAGTAATCACACTGGACATCCACACCCCCCCCCCCAGTCAAGGAAACCACTGTGAAGACATTTTCAAAAGCAAACTGCAAACTTCTCAAGACCAAAGTGGAAAGTTCCAAAGCCCCCTTGCTATAGGATAATGCTATACAATCTGCCGAATCATTTACAAGTGCATTCTATGAGCATCTACAGGGATGCAGGGATCGAGACATGCCAAATAAAACCAAGATGCACTCCTCCAAAAATAAGAAACCAATCTGGTGGTCATCGCCCATAAAAAAGCTATACAACAGAAGGAGGAAATGAACACATGATAGAGCAAACTTCACAAAAGGAAAGGCATCACTGATCATTATTAGGAAGACACAATGATCACTCAAAAAATAATCCAAGGCCAGTTTATAAAGACAAATTGCCAAGGAATGTAAGAATAACAACCACAAAGCCTTCGTTAGCTATGCCAAACATTTAGGTGGCAACTTCCAAATATGCTGTCCACTACAGACAAATGGCAAGAAATTCACTGAACCAACTTACATTGGCCACATCCTGGGGAACAGTTTCAGTGCAAACTCCACTGCCATCACCCCCAAAATGGCCTGTGTCAATCCCAGAAGAATGCAGATCCCCAGACTTCATGGACATGCAGGTAAAGACAGCCCTTTCCAAAGCTAAGAACACAGCATCAATGGGACAAGATGGTGTTCCAGGCTGCGTCTTACACCAGCCCCAAAAGGAACTACACCCTTACCTACATTCACTGTCCAGACTCAACCTTACCACAGGCTATGTACCCAAAGAATGGCATACACCAACAGTCATCCATCTCCACAAAGGAGGTTCCACAACAGAACCTGGAAACCATTGCCCTATAGGTCTACATAGCCTGGTCTGCAAAGCTATGGAGCAAATTATCATGGAACCCATAAACAGAGACATTGGGGACCTCCAGACACTGGACTCTACCCAACTTGGCTTTGTTAAAGGCAGATCCTGCCTCCTAAACCTAGTTGACTCATTTGAAACAGTTACCAAGGACATAGATGGAGGTGAAAGTAGTCCACACAGCCCACCTGGACCTCACTAAGGACTTTCAACACCATTCCTCACTCTGTCATCATGGACAAGCTTACCAGCTTGAACATTAACAGCTATGTCACAGGATGGGTGGGCAACTGGCTCACAGATCAAACACACAAGTTCAGAGTTGTGGGTGCCATGTCCGACTATAAACCAGTCACAAATGGCATCCCACAGGTCTTGGTCCTGGGACACCACCTGTTCAGTAGATACTGCTCAGAGGTACAGGCAAGCATGGGAGGAGTATGGCTGACCAGGTTTGCAGATGACTGCTAACTGTGGTCCATAATTGACTCTACGGCTGACACAGACATCCTCCAGAAGTGTCTTACAGAGACAGATACCTGGTGTCAAAACAATGCCCTCAAGCAGAATGCCAAAGAATGCATAGTCATCCCCTTTGGATAAAACAAAGTGCACACAAATTACCACATAGGTGGTAATCCAGTATGTACGGAGAAAGTAATTATGGCCATGGGGACCCAGGGAGATAGTAAACTCTCCTTTGATGATCACATGGCCAAAGTGTTTAGAAATTCCTTCTATGTAGCCCACCTAATGTCACCTAATGTAACCCACTTTGTCTAGTCTGATGATGTCAACATCCTACAAATATACCTGTGGAAAGGAAAACGTCCAGTAATGTGTATAGCATGTCATGTTAATGTGTACTCCTCTAGTATCATAAAGTAATTAGGTAGGGGTTTGAATCCTGCACTTGACAAGTGTGTGTTTGTGTGTGATCTCCTTGGAGAGGAGCAACCTTTTTGGAGAGTAGTAAAACACCTTAAAAGTGGTATACTTATCTTTGTCAAGTCTGATGATGTCACCATCCTACAAATATACCTGTGGAAAAGAGAACTCCCAGTAAGGTATATAGTATGTCGTGTTAATGCGTACTCCTCTAGTATCATAAAGTAGTTAGGTAGGGGTTTGAATCCTGTACTTGACAACTGTGTGTGTGTGTTTGTGTATGATCTCCTTGGAGAGGACCGACCTTTTTTGAGAGTAGTAAAACACTTTAAAAGTGGTATACTTATCTTTGTCAAGTCTGATGATGTCACCATCCTACAAATATACCTGTGGAAAGGAAAACTTCCAGTAATGTGTATCGCACGTTGTGTTAATGTGTACTGCTCTATTATCATACAGTAGTTAGGTAGAGGTTTGAATCCTGCACTTGGTGAGTGTATGTGTGTGTGTGCTCTATGTGTGTGACACTGTTGGTCAATGTGTTGTTGGTTTTGCTTTTACTACTGTATGACATATCAGCACAACAACAGTATGTGCATTGCACATCAGGTAGCTGTGTGGCAAATACATATACGTACATGTGACCTCAATTATTTCATAGGTGGGAACCCTGCTTTCTCCATGAACACATCTGTCATCTTTGCCAGAGTGTGCTGCTGCTTTCCAGACCTTAGGTCACATCTGTATGCTTGTGACAAGCCCAGCCACTGCAGTGATCCCTGGCCTAGGTCATCCGTGTCACACACACTCATTACGGTTTCTATTGAATAGTGTGAGTGAGGGTTTATGGCTGAGGTATATTTCAGACCTGTTCAAACACAGCAAAGTCTGTCAATGATGGATATTCATTATAGGTGTACAACAACCTTTATGCTTATGTGATCCACCGAGGGATTCCAAAATACCTTTGGAAATGTGATTACCAAAGGAGAGATGATGTAACACTTGGCTGCATGTACACATCGGTACCTGTTCAACATGTTGGTGGCTACTACCTATGTGGTACTGTGGGGATACTATGTTTTGTAAAGGTGGATGACTATGCTTTAGTTGGCTTATAGCTTTACAGCATGGGTTTGACAACAGGTATCTGTCTGTATGACACCCTTGTGGAGGATGTGTTTGTCATCTGGAGAATGCATTATAAGCCACAGTATGCATTTCCAGACGTGGACGGACATATCCCTACTGTGATTGCTTGTACCTAAGAGAGCTATATGCCAAACAGGAGTGGTCTCAGGAATGGATGCAGGTGAATACCACGGTTACTAGCATAGTATAGTAGCTAAAGGATCCAAATGTTACTGTGTGTCCTACATCTGTGTGTCAGTTGTCAAGACATCATCTAATGATTGTTTAAGGTCAGGCTGTTGAGGTTATGTGTACTACCAGAATGCAAAACAATGACAGATAGTAACAGTATCACCCATAGCACAGTGTCAAACCATGTCATAAACACGTGTACTCAAGTTCCACAATGTGTGTAGTACAATGCATACTGGCCACCAATTGAAACTATGGAGTGTTACTGTGTAATACAGGGCATGTCACCCTGCCCATGTGTTCACTATGCACGTACATGCAGACAGTGCACCTCCACCATGTTCACAAATGTACACCTGCAAATCTGTGCTACACACATCCCACACGTACTGTCCACTCTCTAACACATGCTGCCAATACTACACACATCAGCCAAGTGGCACGTGGGCGGACAATACACTATTGGAACTAACACTGGTGTAAACAATACTACATTGACAATCATAGCTTTAATGCATCATGCCTGCTCAGCTACACCTTCAAGGATATCATTACACTTCACTGCTGACAACATGCTAACATTGCTGTACTGCTATAAAGTCACCCTGTGCATCAGCACCATGGTAGCCTGTTCTTGCATCAATGTTACAGATGACAGGAGGTGACACAGGTTTCATCATATGCACAGGGTGTGTTGTTGGTTTGCCAGAGGCCTACATTGAGCCATACAATCAACATGTATGTGTGTGTGTGTGTGTGTGTGTGTGTGTGTGTGTGTGTGTGTGTGTGTGTGTATGTGTGTGTGTGAGGGCCAAGAGTACTGCTATGGGCCAATGTTGATGTAATGTGTGCAGGTATGTGTTAGCCCTAGGTGTCTGGTTTATGTGTGTTTGTGTCTGCATGCACACAGTTCCTCCATGTGGCTGCCATATACGGGGATTTGTGGGACAACCACAAACTGTACCTGCCAGGCTTTACAGATCACCATCTCTGGCCATGGATATGGTACCTGTGCCTGGCAGGTGTGCTACTGACAGTATCAGGTACTAAGTCAGACTGGGTACTATCCTCAGAGGTGTCCAGAGCCACGTGCACGTGGTCCTCTAGGATGATCTATGGACAGCCCACCCCCAACATTGCTGGGGATGGTACTGGCACTACGGGAGTGGCTGTGACTTGAGGGATGTCTGCGGTGACTGCTAGCTGCTGATGTTGCTGGCATATGTCCGCGTCGACGTCTCAACCATCCCACACTGTCCTGACACATGGACATGACATTGCGGAGGACATCTAATGTCTCACCCCAACGTCTATCAGTGACCTCAGTGTAATTACAGATGGCACCTGCTAGGTCACGGATACTGTCAATTACAGTGGTGTTATGTGCCCTCTGTGCCCTTAGTCCCTGTCTGGTGCACCGTTCCATAAGTGCCTGTGCCTCCATGATAGCCTGGAACATGTGTGAGGTTGTAAGACCTGTGGCATGTCTGCCAGGGGCATGATGAGCAGCAGTGCTCTGAAGAGAACCACTGGACATCTGCCTATGTGGTACCATTCCAGACATCTGGGTATGGCTGCTGTGTCGGGATGCAAGTGCCATAGATACCACACTGTCCTGGCCAATGCCGACTGTACACTGTCCCTCAGCTAAGGGCATTACTGATGGATGTATTGGCAGTATGACTGTGTGCATGGATGGGGTGGACATTTGTGTACTGTCGACTGGTGGCCCAACGACAGACCCTGGCAAACATGCTTGTGCCTCAACACGCCTATCCTCATTATCACTATTTGGCTCAGTGACATCAGGTTCCCTGCTGCAGTGAACCAGCCCAACCTCAGCACCTGTGAGAGGAAGACAGGAAACACACTTTACGAACTGTACATGATGCCGGAACACATGCACACATGCACACATGCACACAAATACACTCCTCACTAAAGCAGACACACACACACACACACACACACACACACACACACACACACACACACACACACACACACGTACACCACCAGCAATCCAGAACATACTCAATAGCGGTTGATGGTGGGGTACAGTATCACAAGCCAAACGGTCATATCGCACGTGTCAGCATGCAGGACGTGTGTTTGCAGTGCGAGTGTAGACAGCCCTTGCTAATAACAGTATACGTGGCTTTGATGCATGTGTGTTGTTGTTCAGTGATTGGCCTCACCCTGGAACGCAATGTGTACATGAACACAACATTGCTGTGCAAGTATTAAAAGCTCTGCAGTGTCCTGTGCACCATCACTCACAGGTATACATACCATGGCTGGATGTGTATCTGTGTGTCACATAGATATCCATTTCTGATTAGAGTGTCTGTGTCTTTAGCAGATAATTGTGGACACAGGTTTAGCACATGCATGCTATGTATACACACAGGATGAGTGGTGCATGTATACCTGATGGAATACCATTGCTCAACATAGCCATTGTACAGTGGTTATGGTGAGTGTAGGATATATTGTGGACATGCCAGTGCCAGCCATGACATGGCATGCTACAACACAACTGCAACATTAAACATCACACATACCCAATGTGTGTCATGTGACCTATACACTCAATAGCATTACAAGACATATATGTGTCACTTTATACAAATGGTGATTGCTATGCATATTGTGTATAGGTGCATATGTTTGCACACACACACAACATTGATGTGCATAGCAATGAATGCTATGTGTAGTACTGTGGTTACTGTAACTGGATGGGGTGTGGTACCATGAGCCATTATCATGCAGCATCATGTGGTCACTCAAGGCTACTAATGTGTTCCAGACTGGCACCTAGCATGCTGTACCTGCACTGCAGTACCATGGCTACATTCACCATTTCACAGCCAGTTATTACATGGGTTTGTAAGGTGCCCAATAGGGAGCATTGCCTAACGTGAATGTGTTATGTGTTGAAGAGTGTCGCACAGCCCCATGATAGGCCTCTACCCCTCAGGTATATTATGTGTGCTGTGTGGATGACATTTGAGATACTGGAGTGTGACCTTACAGCGGGTGTCTGAATATGCCATGTGTAGCATATTAACGTGTACTGCGTATGACAAAGTTGTGTATGTTGTGTACATGTGTATCGACTCTGCCTATCCAATGTCCACTACAGTGTTGCCACAATTGTGTGTGTTGCTCTGTGTATTGCATGTGCTTAAGGCAGCTACTCATGTTACTGAGATGTGCATAGTCTCACAGCAAACATGCACAGCATGCATTATGCGTAGGTGTGTTATGTGTACATGGCCTACACCTCACCTATGGTATGCACATTTAATTTGCAATATTAAATGTAGAACACACTCACCAGCATGGGTCTGCTGCCTTGGTGTCACACCAGGGGACCTACAAGGATATGAGACAGTTTGTCAGTGGCAACAACTGTGGCATTGCTACTGTGGGTTTGCAGTCTTACAGTAGTACAATGGTTGACAGTCACAGGCCTACAGATCATGTTCCAAATTATCAGTATTGCACAACACCAGGCTCCACATCTTCTAACTACACAGTACACATCTCACATATGCATAATCTACCAATAGAGGTAACAGTAGTCTACAGATATGCCATGTTACCTGCATGCTCCGTGTCAACTTGCTGGGTGGCTCCGGCCTCCATGATGATACATGTTTGCTGTTGTTGTTGTTGGCCAGGAGCCACCAGGCTCAAGAGCATCTCCTCCACTCTGGTGAGGGGGGGGTGGATGGCTACCCCACCACCTGTGGCAAGCTATTGTCTACAGACATCAGATGCATGCTGCCGGACATGTCTAAGTAAATCACTGCAGTGATGGCGTACCTGCTCATAGGTCCAGTTATGCATGCCTATGTCAGTTACCCTATGGAAAACATCTTGCCGGAGTGCAGTCCGGTCATGCTGGTCCTGGCTGGTTCTTGAGAACAGCAGGGTGTAATGCTGAACCAGACTGGTTGTTACTTGTTCATCCTCTGCTAGGCTATAGGTAGGTTGTGATGGTGAGCCATGACCCTGGAAGACAATGGAACAATATGTGTGAGCAAGTCATGTGGCACACTTATTCTAAAGTACAGATATCACTGAACTGACATATATAGCAACCTATTGGCTGTCAGAGGATACACACTTTCAATACCACATATCAGTGCTCAACCCACAACTGCCTGACAGTGCCTGGCATGCTCAATATATCAAACCATGTTCTGTACAGCAACAAAGAGAAACCAGTATGTAAGACTATACAACAGTACATGGCACACTGGATGCGACACAATGCACCACCTAGCTACAGGAGGTATATATCAAGCTAATGCATAAATAAATATGTCATCCATTGCAATGATTGTAAAGTCCAGTTACAGCATTACCAGTATACCACACTAGTTGTTGATGGCAAACCCCTGCCTCACATATGTGCACATTCATTAATATAGGTGGCATACTGCTGTACTAGACTATACATGTTGCTAGTTACGCACTTATATCCTGTAACACACACATGACCGAGGGCATGTTACAGGCATACCCACACACACATCAGACATACATACATACAAGTCACAAAGGTATGGCAACCCAGATGAGCTTTACCTGTGTACCATACAGTACTGTGTGTCAGTACTTACAAAACCTTATGCCTGAAGTATGTAATCTGTGAGGACTACAGGGAACATACAAAACAGTGGTTCCAAGCAATGTGGACATACACCATACTGTGCTGTTTAGACCTACAGCTTCAGGTAGTACTACAGTTCATACGGGATTTGGATTCACCAGCAGTACCAATCAAAAAGCATACATGTACTGCTTTAGCCTACAATGGCACACCCCAGTCAACACCAAGGGACTACGTCAGACTGTATGCCATACTGCTTTTTCTGCCTAGCAATAGCATACACATCTTTTGCTGGGATCAGAGCTAGGACACAAAATACCATGACAGAAATAGTTTCCCACTAAGCTATCACACATATACAGAACTTTGACACATTCACCAACACATTCACCATCACACTCAGTCAACCTCACATAGCAATTATTGCAACAAGTACATGTGGGTGTGCATCGGTTCATAGGTAGGTAATAGGCTATTGGCCCTAGGGTCTATAGAAGCCTAGCCATACGCTACCCTGGCCTTTAACACAGAGGTGATTCCCGGGGTGTATTTCCTATCTCCCATCCAATCATCAGGATTATTCATGATGACTGCTAATGAGGAGCTTTGTTTGCTATTGATAGGTGGTTTGTTCCAGAATATGGGGTGTCTCTGAGATAGGAATCTATCCCTCCAGCATGTTCTGTTTATTGAGGTGACAAGGTTTAGGTCCCTAGAACGTGTAGCTCATAGGGATTGTGATATGTTTACGTGGAGCATGTCCAACAGCTGTGGGTTTGACATAGCTTTGTATGTTAGGCAGAGGTCACCTCTGGGTAGGCGGTATGCGACAGAGTCTAGCTGTGGTTTTGTGGGACGGTCTGCATAGGGCATCTATTTGAGGCCGGTATTACTCTTTGTGTGGTATGTCTGTGGCCTTTCCAGTTGCTGTAGATGTCTTGTGAGGTACATACCAAATGGGGCATTGTACTCTATAATGGGTTTTATGAGTGATGAGTAGAGGGGAACAGTAACCTATATTTCCCTGGATGACACACCTTATGTGATAAGGTGTGCCACATAGACAGATTACATGATTAGTGTGGCACTGTGATTATCACAGGGGAGATTACTGTCCACCTGTGTCCCATGGTCTCTTATCACACTTTCGGTGTTAAGTAGATTACCACCTATGTGGTAGTTCATGGGTACAGAGTTTTTGCCAGAAGGGATGCCAATGCAGTTTCAACATTGAGCTTGAGTCCATGGCTTTGTCACCAGGCATCTGCATCTGTCGCAGTAACTATGACCCTCTCTCTCTCTCTCTCTCTCTATATATATATATATATATATATATATATACACACACACACACACACACACACACACACACACACACACACACATACATATAAACATCCATTGGTGTACATATAGATAAACATATAGGCATATATACAGTCCACCTTTCATGGTGGGATTATCAATTATGCAAAGGTTGTGAAGTATACAGTTATGTAATAATATTGCACAGTCTTGTGCGGAATGCATTGAAGGTGTTCTCAGCCCATGTAGCTTTAGCAGGCCTAACTGGCTGAAACACTGTAAACCTGATAAATGATACCCACAGCGTTTAACCACCAAATGTCATATACCAGTACTGTATGCTGTCTTGTTTGCCACACACTACAACCTACACAGAAATATGCACATAACAACCTTCACCAACATATATATGTCCACCCTTCACAGACAGTTGCAGTATGTCCCTTGCTCTATGCACATGTACAGATGCTAATATATCTGACACAGAAAGATCTCTCTGTATGTGTGTGCCATACACACACAAAGGTCCACACTGTTTTAAGTCCGTGGACCTCACGGCTGACCTGTTGGGCCTTGCTGCAACATGAGCAGGTGTCACATGTGAGCACACAGTAATATTAGAGGGTGTATATATAGCTGCAAATGCTAGATTAGCATACTAGCCTTGTACAGCAGTTGCCAATGCTAAGCTACACGTTAATATGACTATCATGCATTTGTTACTCTGTCACATCAATGTTTATATAGCTGTATGCGCTACTCCCCCAAACCGCCATTGTACACACTACTGTACAGAACACAGATAACATGGATCAGATGTTTGACATTTAATGTTGAGCTACATATGTCACAGTTATATCCCACTGCACACAGCTACACACTGATTTGTCCATGGCAGTAGTTATGCAGGGCATCTGTGCATAGATACGTACTGCTGCCACATATTGATGATTCAAAGTATGTAGATTACTCTTCAAAAACATCTACTACATGCCAGTAAATACATATCTGTTACATACCTTTCCTTTGTATGTGTTTGTATTTTTCAGTTCCGTGTGTCTTTTTTTTCTGTTGCTGTTGATGTTGATGTTGATGTAGATGTCAGTGTCTGTCTGTCTCTGTCTCAATCTCTCTCTCTCTCTCTCTCTCCGTAACAGCAATGGAATGATTGCATGTGTGGACAGCAAGTACAGCCTGCTTTTATAGGTATCTGCACATGTGTATGTGATGGCCTCTGTACCAATTGGTGGCCACCATTTGGTAATTACATGCAGCCTGCTGTGTGGTGATTGCAGGACTCACTGTCATAGCAACCCAATGCTATAAATTGCTAAGTCAGGTAGGTGTAGTCCTTTCAGCCTTCCAAAGTGGGGACCATGCTTGTTTGCTGTGGACACTATTGTGTAAGTCAGAAGGTTGGTATACTTCTTATATCTGAAGCTAGGGGTGTAGCCAGTGATTTGAATGTTGTACTCAGACCTGGATGTTGCCACTTCCAGTACACAGTTGTCAGTGTAGAATTGTACTCACCCCTACAAATGCTAACACAAGTTACATGGGAGTATGTAGTTTCTTTTCTACTTATACAATTAGCTGCCATACATAAGTAGTTATTGAGATGTATTCATTTGGCACATGAACTGTTTGTGAACTGCTATATTGTGAATATTAATGTACTCACTTCTGCACAGTTTCTGCTTTTTTATTGTTGACATTAGCACAGGATGCTCAAGAAAACTGGACAATTCCAGTACTGAGTATGCCTACCTACATCCTTGGTGGACCCTGAACACACAGGTATTTTGTATATTTGGGTGGGGGTTGTCTTGCTATGATACTGTGTGGGGGTTGTAAAGTACTGCTATAACATTATTTACTGCTAGAATGGCTGGTTGTGTTATCACAGTCATGTAATGCAATTCCACAACAACTGCTGTTAAAGTTCCACAGAACAGGTTTTGTGTTATGGCATTCCTATCTTTCCTTGGCATTTACTCATGCTGATGTGTGATATATCTATTTCAGCAACAACCTGCTGTATATCTACTGTGGCTTAGTGGTACTTCATGCAGTCTAGTGTGTCCAAGGTCCGGGGTTTGAGACCGACAGATGTGTTTTATTTTGCTGCTGAGCAGAACAAGGGCCCTCACATGCAGGGTGACTAAGGCACATTTAAGCAGTTGTAAGCGGGTTTGCGTGAGTTTGCGGGAAGCTTAGCAATACTTAGCTAAGTGCACACAAGCGCACACTTGCGCAACCCACTAACTACTGCTTAAAAGTGCTTACTCCCGCTAACCCCCATGCTCATTTCTTTGAAAGAAAAGAAAATGGGGAGATAGGAAAGTGGTGAAAAAGGGGCACAAAGAGAGAAAGACAGTGGGGAAAACAGCTTGGGATGTGCAGGACAGGTGTAGGGAAGGTCCATAGCTGCCCATTTCATTAACAGTAACAGCTGTGCATATACTAGAAATTTGGTGGGAAATATGAAACCTTCCACCCCTGAGAGGGGAATGAGGACAACAAAGTATGTTGTACTGCCAATTAAATATCAGTTTATGTGTCCAGCAGATATGTGTGCAAAATGGGCAGCTATGTATGGAGCGTAATTTTTTTTTTGGGAGCAGATTGCCCTTTTTTTTTCAGGTGAGAGTGGAATGTGGGTTAGGGGAAGTGGGTATATTTGGGGAGGTAGGTTGGGGAGGTAAACAGACAAGACAAACAAGATGCATACAGGGGCGGAATATGACACATGTGGTGGGTGAACACCATTGACGTGGAAGGATGTTTGGAAATTGCAAGCCCATGAGCCCACAGATGGCAACAGTGGAACTGAGATCCCCACCCATAGGCAGTCACCACTGCACCTTCACAGCCCAGAGGGTGGCTGTGCTGGGGGCTGTGTAGGAGGGGCAGGCTCACCCATGAGTCACGCCACACGTGCCTCAAGCTGGAGTAGAGGATCAGCGACTGAACGCTCGATCTCCCTATGCACCACAGCCTGGACCGTTCAGAGGGTGATAGGTGGTCCTCCTCCAGCCACACTTGTATGGGGGGGGGCGAGCACCATCCCCTGCAGCGCTTCCACCCGAAGGTGGCACAGGGCCAATGGAGGAGGAGGAGGTCCCGGGCTGGGCACCGGACCTGCTGGTGCCAGGTGCCATCGCCATCTGAGGTGGGACAGGTGGGTCCACTGGGACCAGCCTTCCCATACGTTCTATGTTTAGGAGCATTTAATGACAATATGGGTTGTTAGCCAACAGCATTCCAAATTAGTTTTAATAGAATGCAGTAGTATTCCCATTAACCCAACACACCAGAGTTCCAACAGTTGAACGGCAAGCATAACACATGCATATATAAAACAACAGTGGACATTCCAACAGCATGCAGGATTGATTGGTGGCAACAGGACACCAAGACTGTGGTATTTGAACAGGGCACATGCATTAAAGTAAATGCAGATATTTATAAACCAATAGGACATATGTCCCAACAAATGTTTTGAGATTAGACATACCTATTGATGTGTGGAATTGCATTGTTTATGCACATACAGTAGGGTGTAAAAAGATACCTCCATTAACAACTTATATGTACTTATAGTTTACACTACATTCCTATTGACTGCAGGTATATATTCCCTACATGTATTATTACACTAGGCAATGTCTGTTAAATTGTGAAATAGGTTTTGCTAGTTCTTTATATACCTGACCTGTACCTGACATACAGACTGTCCAGGATGCAGATGTTACTGTTATGTATTTATATATTTTATTTATATTTATATATCTACATATCTGGATGTGTTCAGGTGACATTATCAATTATATTTTAACAGCCCCCTACATTTCTAGCAGCACACTGACATTTCTGGGAAACACAATAACAAGCTACTCATGTGCCAGATTAACCTATAAATGCCAGCCATTAACCAACAGTTGAGGACTGTATATATGCTTAACAGCTACTGGCACTCCCTTCATCCACTTTATATGGGCCTACCCAAGTGTGGTTTGACAGCGCTTAATACAACAGCAGTATTTCTATAATGCAAGAGCACAACAAAATATCAAAGAAAGTGACACGGACACACTCCAGGAATTATACCTTTATTAATTACATTACACACTTTTCTAGAGGCTCTCTCATTTATTTGATATTATAGTGCATGCAGAAGACTTATTCAAGATGTATTATACCTTTATTAATGGGTTACAACACTCTTTTTCATGCTCTCTCACTTATTTTATATAACAATACATGCAGAATAATTACTAACCTGCCTGGTGGCGCAGCCTTAGCATCCTATCTGCATAGGCTTGCTGATTCACAGCACTGACACCTGCAGCTGTGAAGTAAATGAAGTGATATTGAGACATATACCTATCCATAATATAGACTACAATAGCAATTCTTACATACTTCATTCCATGGCTACCAACTCAGTAGTGGGGCATTTTCCATCCCATGGGCCTCCTGTATCCACTGGTTCAGTCGGTCCTCCTTCTGTCTCTTCAGGTCTGAGTAGTGGTGTCTGAACAGCTCACTAGTCGGAGGGACGCCTGTGGCACTGGTGAGATCATGTGCTAGACGGTTCCAGGCTTCCGCTTTGTATTCAGTGCCCTGGAAATGGCCCTGCAGGAGTCTGTCATCATGATTATGGACGAGGAGCCAAACTATCATTTTTGACTCCTCAATGCCCCATCGTTGTGCTAGAAAGTGAGACCTCTCTCCAACATCAGCCATGCTGCCTGCAGATGGGAGCTACAACCAGCTATGGCAAGTATTCCTGCCTATGGGGCTTAAATATGCCTCATTTCCCGCACTTATTTGTGATTGGCTGGTTTTGAAAATTTCAGCTGAAAGCACACCTGCTTAGCACTGGGTAAACATTCATTAATATGTATGTGTGTGTTGAAAGTGCATGCATATCGAAAGCTGTCATGGCTTAGTGGTTCAGTACTGTGATTATGGTGCACAGTATCCCGGGTTCGAGGCCTGTCATTGCTTTTTATTTTACTTCTGGCCAGACTGGCTAGGAGGTGTGGCTATGTTTAGCCAACTTTGCTCAACTTTGCCCAGCGTTGCTCTATGTTGCTCTATGTTGCTCTACATTGCCCGACATTGCCCGACATTGCGCTAGTTAGCGCGATGCACAGCTTTGCGCAAACATGTTTTGGTTGCGCTAGTTGGTGTGATGCGCAGCTCCGTGCAAAGCCATTGTGCTAGTTAAAGCAGTGCTAAGCTATGAGCAATTATACTTAAATGTGCTTGATACTGGTAAACTTTGCTTAGCAGTGCTTCACATTGCTTAAGATACGTTACGTATGCATTCATCAGTATGCATAACCATTTCACCTTCTTATGTATATATAAAATATTGTTCACTACTACATAGGCCATTTCAATGTTTTCTACTAAAATTTAAAAGATAAATGTCAGGAATTATTTTTCTATACAGATTTCCTACAGAAAATAGAAAAGGCAGTGGTGGGACTCGAACCGGGAATGCCTCCTCTTTGTGCAAAGGCTCTACCACTATGCTATTGCTATTTGGCTTAATTTGCATATAAGTTTCTTATTATCCTCTTCGATCTCTAAACTGCTAACTGCAGCTAAGCAATGGGCAAATCCGTGCAAACTTGTGCAAATATGGGTAGCTATTTTGGGAATAATAAAAATAAAAAAATAAAAGTTTTACATTTTATAATTATACAGGTGTTTAGAATGTGGGGGAGTGTAGTGTTGGGTATGTACACATTTGAGCGGACTCGCTCATGTCAGTTGACATTTGCCGATTGAGGGACTTGAAGGGGCACGGATTTTTGGACTGCTCGGCAGTCCGACACTCCCCCTGCACTTGTGCATGCTCCGTGTTAGCCTTAGAGTTGAGTCACAGCACCCTCATGAATATGCATGGTGCGCTTACGTCTTCCTCTTAGGCTGCAGTTTCCGTGTAAGACTTATTTAGTCTTACATGGAGGATTAGTGAATCCCGGCCCGTATCTTTTTATTTCCAAAGAACTAAGGCAGTTCGCAGACACCATCTTCTCTTCTCTTCTTCCATGTCCAGCTAACAACCATAATATCTCTAACTTCATTACAATTCCTTCTCAGTTTTGTATTATCTTTTGATTGGTGTCTTCCTACATAGCCTTAGCTGCCATAATAGAAGTCTTTTTAATCCATACTTAATTGTATCATGTCCCAATAAATATGGGTATTGCTGAACCGATTCATGTGTGGGTAAATCATTTATGGTTATAGCCTTTGTTTTATCTTCATAATTCTATATCCCAGAAAGACTTGAAACTGTCTCAAAATGTTCCACAGCACTGAAATGTCCTTTTCTGGATTGAGCAGTTATAAAACAATACCATCTGTAAATAAAACCAGTTTTTCTTGATTATCATTGCGATTCTGAGCCCCTTATCTTCTTTACTAATGGCTCTAAATATAAAGAAAATAGCAAAAGGGAAAGAGAACACCCCTACCTTGTTCCTCTTTTCAAATACAACTTATCAGAGATAAACCCTCCCACTCTAATTCTTTCCTCTGATCTCTCATATATCCCCCCTAAGTAACCTTATTATTGTATCAGAGGATTCATAGTTTATTTTTTATTGTATGCCTTAGTTCTGATATTTTTAATCTAGCGCTTGAATGCCCCATCAGTATTGAATATTGTGGATGATGAATTTCTAATATTTTAAATTTTTTAAATTTTTAAATATGTAATGGAAATTTTTAAGCATGTGACTATTTTTTGACCTATCATGAGCATTTTCTATGTATTTAAATTCAATGGTTGTTCTTTGTTTTATACTGTCTGAAGAAGCCTTTGGGTGAAAGCGCTAACAGTTTTTCATTAAACAGTTTTATTCTTGACGTTTTTGCAGTTGGTGGTGATATCTATCATTGGATTCATTGACTTAATTTGGTGGAACTTTATTTTTATGTTCATCCAGCCGTTTTGACCCAGTGCATGGTTGTGATTGCCGTATATATAAAATATTGTTCACTACTACATAGGCCATTTCAATGTTTTCTACTACAATTTAAAAGATAAATGTCAGGAATTATTTTTCTATACAGATTTCCTACAGAAAATAGAAAAGGCAGTGGTGGGACTCGAACCGGGAATGCCTCCTCTTTGTGTAAAGGCTCTACCACTACGCTATTGCTATTTGGCTTAATTTGCATATAAGTTTCTTATTATCCTCTTCGATCTCTAAACTGCTAACTGTAGCTAAGCAATGGGCAAATCCATGCAAACACGTGCAAATATGGGTAGCTATTTTGGGAATAATAAAAATAAAAAAATAAAAGTTTTACATTTTATAATTATACAGGTGTTTAGAATGTGGGGGAGTGTAGTGTTGGGTATGTACACATTTGAGCGGACTCGCTCATGTCAGTTGACATTTGCCGATTGAGGGACTTGCAGGGGCACGGATTTTTGGACTGCTCGGCAGTCCGACACTCCCCCTGCACTTGTGCATGCTCCGTGTTAGCCTTAGAGTTGAGTCACAGCACCCTCATGAATATGCATGGTGCGCTTACGTCTTCCTCTTAGGCTGCAGTTTCTGTGTAAGACTTATTTAGTCTTACACGGAGGATTAGTGAATCCCGGCCCGTATCTTTTTATTTCCAAAGAACTAAGGCAGTTCGCAGACACCATCTTCTCTTCTTCCATGTCCAGCTAACAACCATAATATCTCTAACTTCATTACAATTCCTTCTCAGTTTTGTATTATCTTTTGATTGGTGTCTTCCTACATAGCCTTAGCTGCCATAATAGAAGTCTTTTTAATCCATACTTAATTGTATCATGTCCCAATAAATATGGGTATTGCTGAACCGATTCATGTGTGGGTAAATCATTTATGGTTATAGCCTTTGTTTTATCTTCATAATTCTATATCCCAGAAAGACTTGAAACTGTCTCAAAATGTTCCACAGCACTGAAATGTCCTTTTCTGGATTGATCAGTTATAAAACAATACCATCTGTAAATAAAACCAGTTTTTCTTGATTATCATTGCGATTCTGAGCCCCTTATCTTCTTTACTAATGGCTCTAAATATAAAGAAAATAGCAAAAGGGAAAGAGAACACCCCTACCTTGTTCCTCTTTTCAAATACAACTTATCAGAGATAAACCCTCCCACTCTAATTCTTTCCTCTGATCTCTCATATATCCCCCCTAAGTAACCTTATTATTGTATCAGAGGATTCAAATGCTTTCATTGCTATACTCACAAAATCCAAACTTACTCTGTTGAATCCTTTGTCTACATCAAGACCCACCAACAGAAGCATTTTCTTACAGTCTGCATCCCTCTTGATCAGCATTGTTCTATTAATGTTGCCACATATCTATCAATTTTGGCAATACCTTGTCATTCCTTTAGCTACTATTGACATAAACACTTTATAATCATGGTTTAAAATTGAATTGGGTCTATATGAAGCTGGGTCTGATGGATCTTTACTGTCCTTAGGTGAGACAGCCAACACAGCTTTCATCCAAGAAGTTGGTGTTTTCTCTCCTTTATAATGCTGTTAAAATATTCCAGATCTTTTTTATTTTTTAACACCTTTATTGAATTATCATTTAAGACATAGATAAACATACAGTTATATAAAAGAAAACAAACCAGATTAACATATTCCCAGTTGCAAACATTATACATCACATATATTATTTTTTATAATTATCACCAATCCAACATTACATAAATTTATCAATTCTTACCTTTCCTTAAACCTCGATCCTCCTGCAAAATATTATTTTGCATGTATTATTCCCACAGTTTCAATTTTTTCTATGTAATTTGCTCTTACCCTTTTCTAAAGGTCTGAATTAACAAAGGCCTTACCATATCTAGACACTTAAGATCCTATATCTCAGTACAAAAAAATAATTTTCTTAGTTACATACATTTGGTCACCCAATATTTCCAACAGGTATTCTGTAGGGACTTTTTAAAGCCTGCCAACTCATTACAATCCTAAAACATATGTCCCCATTTACCTCTTTCTTCTCCATCACACCTCCAACATTTCCCATCTACCTGAGGAAACATTCTTTAGAGTCTGCTTGGAGTGTAAAAATACTTATACAAACACTTCCAAGCAAAAATACTAAACCTTCTAGACTTTGTTGCATATTTGGAAACTTGTTTCATTGTGAATTACTTATCCAGTTTCTCTTCCCAATCTTTTCTAACCTCCTCTTATTGATTCCTAAAGTTATTGTACAATATTTTATATGACCTACTAATTATGTTTTATATTCAACTAAAAAAGTCTACCAGATCAGGTCTTTCACTTAGGATTCCTGTGTTGCTTTTTCTTTGCCTATACTCTGATATCAATCACTGATAGGTAAAGCAGTCAATAACCTGGAGTTCAAATGTCTTCTTGGCCTCCTCCCAGTCTGTTACCTTTCCCTCTCTAGTTATTTGCCCCAATACATTGATTCATTTGTCAGTTTTCTCCAGTAAATTCCAGCCTTCTGTTGCCTATTCTCTTTACCACAATTGCAGCTATCCCAATAGGCAAAATCTCCTTTCTCAATTTTTGTGTTGGCTTAGTTCTTAGAATACTTTCTACTACTTTATGAATATTCTGTATAGTGATAATTCTCCTTAAGGATCTGCATACAAAATCCCATTCTCTCCTTATTTCTTGAATTTCTTCCCTGCTTCATCATTATCATCCGCTTCTGCTTTGAATTATAGCTTTCTGGTTGTGTTATGTAAAGTTATGTAAAAGTAACTTAACTATGTAGCTATGAAATATCCCTTCAAATCAAGCAGTCCTAAACCACCTATTCTAGGGCAATGATCATCTTATCCCACTTGACCCTTACTTTTTCCCCACAGAGATAAAATCTCTTCCTACGTATCCCTAGCTGCCATAACATAAACCTTATTAATCCATAATCCTAAATACTTCATTTTATTCTGTCCCCATAAATATGGCTATTGCTGAACTGATTTGTGCTTGTGTACATAGTTTACAGCTAGAGCTTCTGTTTTATCTTCATTAATTTTATACCCCAAAAAGACTTGAAACTGTCTCAACATGTTCCACAACACTGAGGTGTCCTTCTCCAGTATTATCAGGTAAAAAATAATATCTTCTGTAAATAAAGCCTACTTTTCTTGATTACCATACCAATTATATACTTGAATTCCTGAGTCCCTTACTTTATTTGCCAATGGCTTTAAATGCAACACAGATAACAAAGGGAAAAGAGGACACCACTGCCAAAATCTTCCTGATCTTTATTGCGTTCTTCTCTCTTAACATCTAATCATACCCATGAATACCATCTGCTCTTTGAGTTTTTCTTGAAGATTGATTATGCAACAGCATTTTTATCTCATCCCCTCTTATCTTAACTCTTAATTATTAAGCCTAATCTACCTCTAACCTTGCCATAATCAAGTCTTTCATAAATATTTCTTAATTTCCCTGTTTCTTTACTTGATACAAATTTTCATAAAATTTCTGAAATATCTCTCAAACCTCTGCAAGTTCTGTGGTTGTTATCTTGTTTTAAGTTCCCTGTGTTTGGAAAAAAAATCTATCTACTTTCTGATACCCAAGTGGTTGTGCTAAAAGTTTTTGTGTTCTGGAGTTATTATTAAAATAATTGCTTAACAGCAATCTTTCGAAACTCATTCATATTATCCAGATATCCCCTTACTTTCCTTTTAACACTCAGCATTTTTGCCTCTTTTTTCTTTGTGATTCCACTTATTCTGTAATACTTTAACTTTTGTCATCTCCTTTAAGTAATTTATATAACCTCTTAACCATGTCTCTTATTCTTTTATTTCTACTCTGTTTTAAACTTAATTTTCATTTTTTTCCTTTCACTAGCAGCAACTTCTGAAAATATTTCTATTTTCCCTAATAACTCTCAAATAATTCCACTACCCATTTCACAAATTCATCTGTTTTTAACAGGTGGGTCAGAAACTGTCAGTATCTCAATTTTACTTCATTACCCTGCAATTATATGTTAGTTTTTATGGGTGAATGATCTGAAATAGTTATTTGATGTGTCAACCCTTTCAATTAAATGCAAATGTTCATGTGAAATATAATTTCTGTCTAGTCTAGCCCAATGTAAATTCTGTCCAAGTTCCTACTATTGAATTCACATCTTCCATACCATATATTTTCATAAATGTCTTCAGAAATCTACCCTCTTGTGTTATATTTTCCCTTCGAGGCATCCCTGATACATCCTTACTATTGCAAAAGAAGTTCTACTCCTCACCTATAAGTAACATTAACTGTGGAATATAAATATACCCCAGGGTAATCCTCTTCCCTTGCCTTACTCCCCATTTCCTTTGTGCCTGACACTCTGCTGAATATCCATCCTAAAATCCTTTCTTTGTCAAATTCACATGCTCATTTCTTTCCAAATATATCTCCTGCGACATTGCTATTTGCCCTCTGTATTTTAATATAATTCAATACTCTTTCCTTTTTGTCTATACCCATAAGGCCAATTGCATTCCAAAATAATATAGATAGCATAGCCATTATGATAAAAAGCTATTATTCCCACCTATTATATATTACATTACAATATCTTTGAACATGTATTTCCATCTTTTGTGTTACATACACAGACTAATGTTTGACAGGATGATCTTTTCCACAGTTGTTTCTTTTCCTCTACATTTGAATCTATGTCATATTGTTCAAGACCTTTTGTTTTAATGAAAACCTTCAAACAACAAAAAATAAATCAATAAATAAATTTTCAAAACATGCCCCACACCCTATTATTTGGAACAAACACACAAAACTATACACATCTTCAAAAATGAAGATAGGAACAATTGCTTCAAATCAACACTGGCACCCACAGTTATTACCTAACCAAAAATTAAGCTTACCTATGCAAAGCCTGTGTTCTGACTTACACTGATTGTTATCTATTCTCTTCTTATCTCTATTCTTCTCCCAGATGTCAAAAACAGTGTGTATGCTTTCAGAAAACATTAACATTCAGCTTTAAGAAAAAGTGCACTGGCCATCTTTAAATAAAACTAAATTGCACAGTGCTCTATTAAATGCATTAAAGTATTAAGGCCGATAGGGAGGCTGCTATGTGTTATTCACTTCCCATAATTTCAAACATTATTTTTCACTGAACTGATTGCCATTGTACCCTTTACATTTGCATTTCCCTCTGCAAAGAATGTTCAGAACTCTCAAGGTAAAATGCTTGCACATGCAGACAGCTTGTCTCAATGGAAAGGTACTCAGCAGTAGTCTTTACAAATTTCACTCATAACAGAATGTACAGCCTTTAGCTGCAGACTCCACTGAAAATTTGCTAATGAAAAAAAGCTAATATATTTGCAGTTGTGAGAAACTTAGCATTTTTCATGGCTTTCATCATTTTGTCTTATTTTGAAAGCCCACTTGCTTACAAAAAATGCTTGTTTATAGGTTAAGCCAAAGGCATTAATGTAGATGTTCACCCTTATAGAAATAATCGGTAGACTTTTATACCCCACTTCCACCCATGCAGCCTAAGATCACAGCATATGAACATTAAACTTGCTTTTATCCAGCCTTTATTCTCTTGTTACACTGTAAATTCTATATGTCTTACAACTAAAAAAAGTGCTTCTTTACTTTAATATCTTTAACACAAAATGCAGGCACCAAAAAGACTACTCCCACATTTAAAATACCCCTGACTACAAACTACATAAACTGATTTACTATATATACCATGCAGTAAAGAAATACTAATAAGAACAAAATCTGTTTTACTTGCAGTTAGTTTTTTTAATTTTACTGTCCTTCTAAACATTAATGACAGTGTGGGGCATATACTTTACACTCCACCCACAAATACCATTTGTTCACTAATTGCAGTGTTGCTGGCCTTCTTCCTTTTCGTCTCCATCTCCCATCACCAGACTCTGGTTCAACTCCAAAGTACTCATGATTCTTCTAGTCAGCTTCCATTCTTTTTTCTGTCTTGCAAGCATTTTCCATTGGAACATTGGAAAAGATTTCACTGGCAAAGTCTCTCTATGAACATTATTGTCAGAAGAATGAGAAACAGAGTTCCCTTCTGCTTGTTGGCTCACTTTTTGTTGTATAAACTTTTTTATTTCTGCCTTAGCCTGTTCTACATCAAAAATTACTTTGAAGCCAGATGGATACAGCAGCCTGACACTCACACCTGCTTCTCAACATTTCCTGATTGCTGGGATAAATTTGCTTGCTCATTCCATTTGCTAGTATATGCTGCTTGCAGTTCTCCTTTTGAAATACTGTATGTCCTTAATTTGACAAACTGTTCTTTATTCATCTTTTAAACAATATTTTCACAGACCTTTTTTCAAGTCCATCAGAAATTATGTTTGTTTAGATATATTTTCCTGGTCAATGGTTTATAACTAGGCACATAGAGTTCCTAAATAAATCATATATACTTACTATTATGTTATTAGAGTCTGTTTCACTTTTTCAAAATATAAAAACATGACTATTTAAATTTCTCACTTCTTTAAAATGTAAAAAGGTGAATATTTAAATGCAGTTAGTTTTTTGACATATCTGAATTTCCATAGGAATGGTTTATAGAATCTGTGGTAAAAAAGTCTCTTTCCTTTTAAGAAACCTCACTTTAATTTACAAAACTGGGATTATTTTAGATATTTATTTACTTATTTTCCAAAAAAAAGGATTAAGTTTGCATTTGGCTGGACAATTATATTTCGAAATGAAAAAAATGCAATAAAACAAACAATTTATAAAACTGAAAACATAGCGCGCTATGGGAAGCTTAGAAAAGACATGATACTGCAAGTCCCCAGACTCTGAAAATTTAAATGTGATTTATACAGAAAAAACAGCAAAGTGCAAAACTTGGTATTACACATTAAACCTGGTTTTGCGCAAGCTCATCTGCATCCCAATGTGTGTGTTTGTGTGTGTGTGTGTGTGTGGGTGGGGGGCTGCATCCCTATCACTAGTCCTTATATATAGTAACTCAGAGACTGCTGCACCTCACAGAAGGAAGAATCCTCAAAGATACAGAAGTTTTGTAGTCAGTATGTATTTCATCCAAACTGCATTTATTTTTTTTTCTGTTCTGAGAAGCAGGCTTACTGTTCTTAAACTTTCAGTGTGAATCCAAGAAAATCCCTTATAAATCAGATATAAAAAGCCATTGGTATTATTTGATGTGCCAAAGTAGTAGAATAAGCAAAGGCTGCCTTGCTCTTCTTGCTTCATTTGAGACTCAGGAAGATGACCCAACCATCTTGTCCTAAGTGTGACCTATGGAAACAAATTTTTAGTATATCTTGTCTAAAGTCATTACTTTTATTAACCATCTGGCCATATTCCTACTGCAATGGTTTTCTTCTCTTTTGTGCCTACCTGCTAGGACATATTTCACCTAGGGAAATTCTTTCCACAGCACTCTGACAAACCCATTTGCCTTCTATAACCTAACAATGTAATAGGATCTATAGGATTAGAAACAAATGGCTTCAAAGATTTATTTAAACACAATACATAACAGGTACATTCCTATGTTATATACTCAGTTTGACCAGATTAAATAAAGCCTACCACACAACTATAGAAGACTGTTTCTGATTTAGTAAGCAGCTCTACATGGTGTGTATAGCCACGCAAGCAAGGTAAACATGGTGGCATGCTAATTACAACTTAAGCAGCTGAATTGTATGCTAATCAACCAAACCAAGATGGAGGAGCTATTCAACAAGCTACAAAGCAATGGTGTAGACTAAGTTTACCCTGTGAATCCCAAAACATATCGGAATACATCCACAGAAAGGAGTTTACACAGAAACAATGTTGGGGCTGCTGTTGCTTTAATTCATGTATATCTGCAAATGGCTGAAGTCTATGCTACTGCAGCTAATAGACCAAGGAGAATAGTTTTCAGACCCTGGGTAACTTATTACAGTTTATATGATATGGAAGTTGTAGAGTGCTACAGGGTGGATAGAGACACACTACAGGAACTCTACAACCTTGGTTATCCTGAACTCAGAGCCAGGGCAAATGAGGGGAACCCATACTAATGGAGATAAAGGTATGTGTAGCACTTAGAATTTTAGCTAAAGGTACTTAGGTTCATAGAACCTAAGGTTCATAGATTAGTACTAAGCTAACTGCCCTTGCGAGCCATTTTAAGCCTAGGCAATTATCCCTTGTGAGACTCGAACCCTGCACCTTGTGTTTGTAAGGCAAACACCTTAACCATTAGGCCACCCTCTATGGGACATGATGGGGGTGTCATAGGCATCAGCATTCAGGATCCCCCATCATTTCCTGAATGCTATACTCCAACATGCCAGTGACCACATCTATTTTCCCTGTACTCCTGAGGACAGGCACATAAATATGCAGGAGTTCTACACTGTAGCACACTACCCTGAGGTACTGGGTGCCATAGATTGCACAAATATAGAAATTAAGGCACCATCCAGTGAACGGGGATGAGTCTACATACATAGAAGGACTTCCATGGCCAAGTCATGTGTAATGCCAAGGGAATAATCTTGAACATGTGTGCTGGCAACCCAAGCAGTTACCACAACTCACATATCTGGCACACCTCCCCACTGTATCAGATGTTCACTGGGGGGGGGGGCTATCTCATAGGATCATTTACTGGGGGATGCAGGTTATACATTGGAACCGTGGGCTGATGATGCCCATCAGAAATGCACACACACCCACTGAAGAATATCATAATGAGACACATGCTCAAACCAGAAATATCATAGAGTGTGTGTTTGGGCTGCTGAAATCATGGTTCCAGTGCCTAGATACATCTGGGGGAGCCATGGAGTACAATCCATGTACATGTACTGAAATATTCACTGTATGTACCATGCTACACAACATCATCATGAGAAAACAGCTTCAGCAACATCAACAAGGTGAAGGAGCACACATCCCACCACCAATGTCAAGGTCACCACAGTCATACATAGATGAGGAGTCAGAGGAGGAATCAGCAGCTGCTGTGGGTGTAGGCAGATGTAGGCATGCTCAATATGCCCACACATTGTCTAAGAGGCAATACATACCACACTCACTTACCAACTAAGGGGCTGAAACCTTCCTCATATGCACATACATATAGTAACATTGATGCCAGGCAATGCTCACAACCTTTACCTACCCATGTAATGGCTGTGTACTGGTAGCATCAGACAGAGTCAGCCTTGAACTAAAACTATTGTAACTGCTGGATTTACAAGGTACATGTTGAACCTGGAGTGTATTATGTAATAATAAGAATGAATGGCATATCCCTCCATGTTAGTAAAAGTTGGATGCTTTGTACAAAAATTACTTTAACATGTGACAGCAGAGACTTATGTAACATATTTGTGTCCATTATAAAGTAGTAGGCCTCAGGCATCAAAGATTCACACATTCATACCTCTCAAAAGTACTGATGGTTACCGAATGTCCTCAGTTTAGCACCATACATTTGTACTGGAAAATCATTAAAGAGAGAAGTTAGAAAGTAATTAGACATTTCAGTTTCAGACTTCACAATCCTCAGATGATCATTAACAATACTGATGCAAAAAAGTTTGATGCTATCAACTGTCTAACTTTCTAAGACCAATATAAGTCAAAGGTAGAATTACCACTTCAACATCACAAATGCAGATATACTAAGCACTAGGTCAGCTATGCACCCTGAGCATCAGACACAAAGCTTATGTATCCCTGAATCCAAAAGATATAAATTAGGGATATATCACTTGCATGGTGTGTTGTGTTAGGGGCAGGAAGCCTAGGCTGACAGAAAAGGTCAGTGAGCGTTTCTGAGCAAGAAAGAGAAACAGACAGACAGTTGGATTAAGTAACAAATTGTCTGTGAGACAAAATGAGTTTTAAGCTTTATGGCTGAACCATTTAACTGTTGTGTGTGTAACTGTATGGGTCTTCCAGGTGAAATTGGTGAGTGAGTGTCTGCATGAACACAGCCAAGCTCTGTGCTAGCTCTACGTCTTGGTATGTTGAACAGGTGTGAGCTGTACATGATAGAGGTGGAAGTTCATCATTGTGATACCTGGCCATGAAAACTGGCTCTGCCAGGATTTGCACTGGAAAATACATGCCCATGGTCAGATACACTGCTGCTACCTGAACATGACTGATGTCTACTGGATGAGCTCCCCTCACAAGGACACCCAAGACCATAACCCCATGGCCTGCCATGTCCGAGTATGGACAGCTCAACCACTGATGGAGCAGTGAAAGTACTGCCACTATGAGAGTGTGATCATGCATTGCCATGTTGGCTAACAGCACATGATATGGCTGACCTACTCCCACAAGGATGCCATCCCCCTCCCAGTAACCATTCCATTACAGACACTGCCCACTTCAATATGTCATTCAGCCAATCCATTAAATTGGCAACATATTGGAAGCAGTCACGCATGTCAGCCTGTGCCAAATCTACAACCCTAACCATTTCTCTGGAGCACCTACGGAATGTGCCTGTGCCTCCATGATGGCCCTAAACATACATTGAGTGGTATGGGAAGAGACACATGGATCAGGTGGAGGATGGACAGCAGTCCTTCTTCGAGCACCCCTAGCAACCTTCCTGCATGGCCTCACCCACACTATGGCTACAGCCAGAGTCAACAGGTACTGAAGGCACAGTAATCACACTTCCCTGATCGATTGTCTCACCCTCAACCTGTCCAAAATCTGAGTCTCACTGGAATGGGTAGGCATAGGCCTACTGGCTGTGTCCGATGTAATGTTAGGGGATGGCTGTATGTCAACCTAAGTGTCAGAGTCAACATCTGCACCCCTCATCTCTGCCTCTGTTTGGCCACCATCATCATCAGAGTCTGCTGATACTCTGACATTAGGTAGTAGAAGTCCAACATTTCCACTGTCAAGATCACCTGTGATAATAAGCAACAAACACAAGAAAAAATTAATACCTACACTACTATAGTTCAATAACTGCTAAGAAACCAACAGTGGTGCCACTATTACAGATGTGCAGATGGTACAGCAATACACACAACAGTCCTGGTACCAACATCACAAACTAAATATTTCTTTGAACTGTGCATTAGTACTGACTTAAAAATATTTGGCTTACCATGTGCAGATAATAATATGCTCACTATGCTGGATGGTCCTGGAAGAAGTTAATCAAAAGGTAAGAGCAACATCGTCACAAATAACAGTAACACAGGGGGTAACATTATTTGCCCTTTATAAGTACATTAAGTATACTTTCAACAAGAACTTGGATGATAAGTCTAACCTAAATCCCATGTGCAATCAATCAGAATGTGTTGTTAACTGTAGCAATTTACAGTCCCCCCAACCAATTTCTTGTTAAACAGAACTGACATATTGATGTAAATATTTTACTAAACAAGAGTATTTAACTCATTCCCTCCAGTGCAACTCTTTTGAGTGTGTACCTTTAACTCATAGTGGGTATGGCCTGAGCCTTTTAAATTAAGTTATCACCTTACAATTCTAACAAATACTCATTGACAGAAGTCAAATATCAGTAAAATTGTGTTTGCCATCATGTATGCTTCAAGATAAAATATTCTGATACCTTGTATGAAGCATGGTTTTGGAATTATTATGCAAGTATGAACAAGTAATATTTGATGCCTAGAGGAGCAGTAGGAAGTAACTGCACATGCATCCTGGAGGGTTCACTCAGATGTAATGAGTTAACAATTGAGATACATAAGCCTACCTGGAAGCTCATCCTGGGACATACTTGCTGTTCCTGAAACAATAGCACCAATGTCAAGGACATGCTGTTCTGCACTTTCCTGGGAACTGTCTGGATCTCTGACAGTGGACAGGAACTCTTCATTTCTGGTTAGTGGTGGCTGTGTAGCAGGCCCCCTGGTACCCATCTGATCACTGGCCAGTACAGCTGCTCTCCTCCATGCATATGAGATCAACTCCATGGCACTGTGGTGCACCTGATCATATGTCCTGCTATGACTGTCTACTGCATTCACATCTGCAACTATCTGCTGCCAAATTTGCATTGTACCTGACATATCTCCATGTTCCTTCTCAAGCAGAAAGGCACCATATCACTTAAAATAAGCTTCTATGATGACCTGATTCTCAGGGTCAATAAAGGGTGGTATTTGGGGATTTATACACATGGGTGCTATAGTCTTAGGTTGCCTAAAACACAATAGAAGGATAAAACGCAAAACCAGTCTATATATTTAAAATATAAACAACAGGAAATGTGTGGTTGTAACATATTACATTCACACACAAAGCAAGGCTGGATACAAAACAAGGGAGAGTAACAATAGCAACATATCCTTGTTTGTGCTAAAACAGAAATGCAGCTTTGCTTCCACACCCCCAAAAGAACAAGCAAATGACACATTTTGCTAACAAACCATCAGTGAAATGCTAACAGGGTTATCAAATGAACTGTCCCTGAAACATGTGTACAGATTTAACACTGAACATTCCATTTTAATCTATTGCCAATCATTTCCCTGTGAGATGCCCTGACAAACATGTCCATGCCATCAGTAGACTTCTAACAGTAGCATTTTGTAATTAATATATATATATATATATATATATATATATATATATATATATATATATATATATATATATATATGAAACAGAGTTTTCTTTATGACATTTCAGCATGTGCAGTATAGAGCTGAAAAATGCAAGCATACCTTCTCCAGTTCAGTAGTCGTTTATGCAGATATATCCCAAAGTAATAGCTTCTTCTGTGTTTTCCACATAAACAAGTCTCCTACCCTTCAGGTTCCCTAGCTACATGGTTGCCTTTTTATGGTGTACATTCAGGGCTTTTAGTAGTGTGAAGATGCAAATAAGGTGTGAACTTATTAGACTTGATGAATCCTAAATACGTAGCTCTGTGTAGGAGATGTAAACATAGTGCAGGCACTCCCTCAGTGCTTGTGTATCAGGTTGGACTTACAAAGTGTATAGAAGTAATTTTATCAAGGTCAGAAATGTAAGTAAACAGCAGACAATTCACAGGTTCTATTCATTAACATCCATCGTCCCCTTCATTTGTTGACAAATGCATATTATTGCCATTTAATATTATCACACATTTTAAGAACAATGATATAAAATGCCTTACAGACTATGTGTCCCAGATTACTGGTCAGATACATCAAAAATGAGCAACAAACGCAGAGAGGTAAGATAAAGCTACATTTTTGAAAGCTATAGTCATAAATAGTTGTGTGATAACTCAGTGCACTACATCAAAAATTAATACATGTAGAAATAACTGTTATCTGGTTTCTTAGTACTGTGGATGATGTTGCAGTTGGTTGCATGCAGAATGATTTCAGTTCATTGCTGCAAAGCTGTTTATGTGGCAAAGAGGGATTAGGGACCCCTACTGTGTTCTGAAGGTTCAAGGGAGTGAGAGTTCAAATCCAGACCTATGTAGAAATATTGCATGTGTACTAACAAGCATTTTGTTGCATTTATTTCCTAGATTACTTTTCTTCATTTCATCTACTTTTCCGTTTTTTTTTTTGGCAAGTGTTTGTGCAGTGCATGGCTTAGGGCATGCAAGTGAAACAGAGATAATTAATGTCAGGTTTAGCTCTGCTTATCTCATTTTTGTGATACATAGCAGTGTGCAAACCCAGACTAGTGGCCCACACAAGAAGCAAACAGAACACCTGCAGACAGGGTGTCTGTATAGTTCAAAGGTCAAAAACTATACATTGTTGCAGTTTTGCTTTCCATCACTCAATGCCAGTAAGTGGCATTGCGTGGCAGTTACAAAGGTTCCCCAACACCTGTAGTCATTGAACACCTGCAGACAGGATACAGATAACCAATAATTGAAGATGGATGTATTCATTCTGTTGGGCACTGTGCAAACACACTAAGCAGCGTTGCATGGTGGTTAACACAGAAAACTTAAGAATGAGTAGGAAATTATGGAAATATCATGTAACTAGTCTTTTGGCAGCAGGTGTAAGTGTAGGACTGGTGTACAGATGGTCCTGCAGGTGTAAGTGTTGCACTGCCATACACATGGCCCTGGGTTCTCATACAGGATATACCAGACATTTTTACTGTTGTTCCACTTCTGATTATATTTACTCTCACTTATAACACTTTAGATAGTGGAGCTGATATGAATTATATGTATGAGAGATAATACGCCCTTATTGTGTTTTCAGATATATGACTAAGGGTATACTGTCTACTATAGTTATGTAAGCATAATTCTGCTATCTGGACTTGCATGGCCTTCCCAATTACATAAAACACATACACAACTGGATCCATATACAAGAACCTTGTCAGGTCACACACATACATGTGTAACACTTCAAATTGTTAGCTGTATTTATGAATGATTCCTGACTATCTGTGACCAGCACTTCTTCTGTGGCAAAATTGAAGATCAATGCTGTGGAAGAAAATGGTTTGTCCCTTATGCCTAGGTTTCAATCCCATACTTTAAAATTCAATTTTATCGGTGTATAAATCCAAAAACAAATGTGCCAGGTCATGACATTTATGCTCACAGTGCATGTTTGCAAACTTAACACACCTAACAGTTACCTTCCAATTTTCAATATATATTTCCAAGCTATATCAGCAGACACCCCTCAAACTAAGGTCAAGTGTCTCAGACTTTTAACAATGCAGCTCGCATTTGCACACTGCTTAACTATGCACAAGCAGGAAAAGCAATGGAAATGTATATCTCACATGTGCAAACATTTTGCCAAACATAGCACAAACTCACTGTTCCCCACTGTGCTATGCAAAGTAAATATTAGCATGCATTAGTGCTGTTTACTTTCCATTTACTTTTTATGCCATACGACTATTTGTGGAAACATAACAAACTGAAGGCCCTATCTATCAATATGTCACATATTTACAATACAGCCATGTGTTGCCTCCCTCCATGCACAACCCTGGTTTCTCAGTACCTTTTCACACATATATCAACTACACTACATAAATTAATATCAAATGCTGTGTGATATGCAATGCATGTCAGTCTGGTTACATGCAGAACTGGAGCCATCTTCACAGTTGAACATGCTTACACATCCCATCAACTGACCCTGGGACTACTGACCCATAAACCTAACCAGCCTTATCTGAAAGGCTATGGAAAGAATCATCATGGACCTTATCCACAGGGTCACAGGTGACCTTCAACACTCTTGACCTGACTCATTTTGGTTTTGGCAAAGGTAGATCTTGCTTATTAAACGTAGTGGACTTAGTTGATAATGCCCTCAAAGCCCTGGATGAGGGATAACAGGACATACCACCTATGTTGATTTAGCCAAGGCCTTTGACACAACCCCCCATTCAGGTATCATAGAGAAAATCTCCAATCAGGGATGATCCCATATGTTTACAGATGGGTAGAGAACTGGCTCACTGGCAGAACTTACACTGTCAAAGTTGGGAAGTCTACCTCCACCAGTAGACCAGTTACCAGTGGAGTACCACAAGGATCTATTCTGAGCCCTCAACTGTTTGAAAATTATTTCTCTGAAGTCCAGGTGAAGGTAGATGGCCTATGGCTTACCAAATTTTCAGATGACTGTCAACTGGGCGCAGTTATATCACATCCTCCAATGAAGTTAACATGTTACAGAAAGGGGTGACACAGACAAATGATTGGTGCCAAACTCATGGAGTGAAAATTAAAAAAGTGCATCAAAAATGCCTCAAAAAATGCCTCATTGTCCTCTTTGGCAAAGAAGTACTACTGCTAATTATGATATACGCCACACCCCTCTAAGCTCAAAATCAGTGGTGCGAGACTTAGGAAAACAGGTTGATAGCAATCTAAATTTCAATTACTATGTGTCCATAGTGGTAAGACACCCATTCTACATTATGCAGCTCATAAATAAGGGAATTGCATCCAAGACCAAGGAGGTCATAGCTCCACTGTACTCAGCCATTATCAGACCACTAACTGAGTACAATGTTCCCTTCTGTATGTACCTCAGCAGACACCTGCAGCAACTGGAGAAAACACAGAAGTTTCTGACCAGGAGAATCCAGGGTCTCGAAAACATGACATACATGGAAAGACTGAAAGACTTGTCACTGTACTCAGTATCATACAGGCTGCTGAGAGGTGACCTATGCCTGCCCTACTGGAAATGCTGGACATCTGCAAATCAAATGAGGCAAGAATAACTTGCTCCATGGATTTCAACCTAGCCTGTGACATAAACAGAACATGCTGAAGAGACAGATATATCTCACAGTGATTGCTACTCCTCTCTAATAGGCTCCCACTGCATGTGAAGCAGTAGTACTCAATGACCCTATTCAAGAACAACCTTGACAACTGGATGGGTGATTGTAAGTTCACTACTAGAGTGGCATCTATGTCCCGCATGGACAGGAGCAGTAGGTGCTGATCACAAAATAGCTCTGCTAACAAAGACCATCTAACTATGCTCAATAAGGGTATTTGGGTTTTCATACAGCTAGGCTTGTATAGGTCCTAGGGCCATTAGCCTAGTAACCTCCTATGAACCTATGAAGCTATGAACTTATTCAGGCCTCCCAACATCTTCTTTCCAATATGCACTGCTGATGTCATCCACTATAAGTTGTCCTACAGCCTTGTAAAAGTCAGACTTGTGCCATGGAACTTGCGTGAAGTACTGAGCTCTGTAGTCTATGTACTTAGGTAGGGGTTCTGTTTTCATTGGCGTGAACTGTGTGTGTGTGTGTGTGTGTGTGTGTGTGTGTGTGTGTGTGTGTGTGTGTGTGTGTGTGTGTGTGTGTGTGTGTGTCTAGCCAGAAAAGCATAAGTTTGTATCCAACAGTTTCCACTCCAATTCCATGAGTTGACAATATTTTGACACTTGCACATGCCTATGCATCCATTTCATGCAGGCCTCTGAACATATTATCTCCAGCATGAACTGCTAATGGCATCCACTATAAGTTGTCCTACAGTCTTGTAAAAGTCAGACTTGTGCCATGGTGCTTGCATAAAGTACTGAAGTATGTAGTCTGTGCACTTAAGTATGTAGGGGTTCTAGTCTCACTGCAGTCAACTGGTGTGTGTGTGTGTGTGTGTGTGTGTGTGTGTGTGTGTGTGTGTGTGTATGTGTGTGTGTGTGTGTGTGTGTGTGTGTGTGTGTGTGTGTGTGTGTGTGGGGGGGTATTGCTTGACATTACCGTGAGCCTTTTACACCAGCATGTGGGACACTGTTATTACAATATTCTCCTCACTAGACACTGCTGATGTCATCAGCTATATCTGATATGTGGATGTGCACTATTCCCACCAGGGTAGGGTCAGAGACTGGACTGAAGGCCAGGCAGAAGTCACATCATCCACATATTACAGTGACATGGCTTTCAGTCTATCCGCATACATCATGGCATGGTTTGTAGGCCCTGTGCTTTCTTGGTAAGAAACACCTGCGGTCTCTCCTGCTGCTGCATGTGTCTGGTGAGATACATGCAAAAGAGAGAATTATACTCTGTTAGTGTTTTGATGAGGTTCAAGTACAGTGCTGTAATATAATCCTGAATACAATGGCATGATTTATTATGTGCCCAACATAAGCTTTTAATACCAGTGTGAAAACTTGGTGGTCGAAGTTCAGATTGCTATCTATGTGTGTTCCCAATGCTTGCATCACTGGGTTTCAGCATACTGGGATGGTTGCCAATGCTGTAATTAGCATGGAATTCCACTTTGAAGAAGAACAAAATAAAGACACATTTTTGCATTCATTTGTAGAACATGTGGCTTTGTCACCAATCATTTGACTATGTCAACCCTTCTGTAGTATATTATCATCATAGGTGGACTCAGTGATTGCACCCAGTATGCAAGAATCAGAAAATGTGGTAAGACAAAGGATATATATTTTAGCCAGAACTGTTGAGAAATAGATTCCAAATAGTAAATGGCCAAGCACAGATCCCTGTGGTAACCAATGATGACAGCTCTACTGGTGCAGGTTAATTAACCAACTTTGAAAGTATGTGTTCTGTAAGTGAGCCTTTTGGTTACTGATTTAGTGATGTAAGGGTTAATCCCCAGCTGGGACTGTGTTCAAAGCCTAGGCCAGATCAGGATGGCCAGTATACATTGTCTTACCTTCATCCAAGCCTATCACACAGAATCAATAGGCTGTGACAACATCACAGGTTGCCTGTCACATGACACAGAACTTATGCCTTCCTGACATGGTTGAATGCATACTTCAACACACCCTTCACACAGACTATGTTCCTGTAGAAAGGTGTACATCAACACACATCCATCTGAGTTGGGGTGGACAGCATCTGATGCATGCATGTATAGACACATGCTGACTCTCCTCATCTATGATGTAGACCAGCATGTCATCATGAAGCTTTTCTAAATGGACACTAGTAATAACCAGCTGTGTGCAACAGAGCTGTGTGAGTTGTTAATGCTCCATCATGTCTTTTACATATATTAGATGTCTTCAAAGAGGTCATCAAGTGCATGCATTATGACAACACTATCATCCTTTTAAACTTGACAAGCCCAAGGCATTTGACACAAATACAGACTAAAGTATTCACTCAACAATGTCAGATGTGGCCATAAACACCTATATAACCAAGTGGATCCAGTGACCAGGTCTGTACATCAGGGCTGTCTGCTAGGCCCTTTTGTCCATTATTTAAGTCACAGACATCAATAATGATGTAAATGTGTCCAAACAGCTGTCTGAATGACTATAGATTATGGGCAATCATTGACTCCAACTGTGATATTACTATAATACAGACAATAACAACACACACCAAAGATTGCTAGCACAGTCATGACAGCACCTGCAATGACACAAAAAGATGGGGGGTTGTTACATCAGGAAAACAAACACACAACCCAAGCATAATGTAGGCATTGTACCTTATAATTAGACCAATGGGGGTGTATAGGTAGGTATATCACTTGTTTCTTGCCCTACTTGTAGCCTCTGGTTCACAGAAACTTTGTGTCTGAGCAACATTCCTTACAGTTGAACTACTGTTTCTTCTCTCTCTGAAAACACTTGGCAACTTAGACCTTCATTGTAGCAAGACTGAAACAAAATGACAGTTGCTACAGGACCATTGGACTTGTGCCTACTTATTTTAGACTTGCAACTGACAGTGTAATCTTCCTTACAGTTCAACTACTGTTTCTTCTCTCCTCCTTTTGAAAACACTTGGCAACTTACAACTTCATTGTAGGAAGACTGAAACAAAATGTCAGTTGCTACAGGAGCATTGGATATGTGCCTACTTATTTTAGACTTGCCACTGACAGTGTCATCTTCTTTACAGTTCAACTACTGTTTCTTCTCTCCTTCCTCTAAAAACACTTGGCAACTTACAACTTCATTGTAGCAAGACTGAAACAAAATGGCAGTTGTTACAGGACCATCAAACTTCTGCCTACTTATTTTAGACTTGTCACTGACAGTGTAATGTACATCCTCAACTACACAACCTCTAGATTAAACTTAATTTTTGGCTTTTCACTGCTAGTTTTGGCTGTGGCTCGCACATTTACCTCAGGTGCTTCCCCTCCCATTTTTTCAACTCTATATTAGCTGGTCCGAGACTTATATTTTATCCTTCCTTCTGGGTTTTCTCTCTTGCATCCTTACTATTTTTAGCTAGTGCTTAGCTTTTCCATTGATTTTATTTTTTTATATTTTACTACCTTGGCTCTACTCAGTGGCTCTCTAGATTTCCCTTCTTTACACCACTTTTTCTATATACTCTTCCTGTTAATCTTTCTTTAACTGTAGAGACACTTACCCTGAGAAGCTTGGGATCTTTAATTTCTTTAATTGTTTTTCTTTTTTAGTGATACTCTGTTTTGCGGCTCTGCCCACTCTGTTTGCTCTTTGCTCAGGCTCAGTCTGCTCCTCTACCCTACCCCAATTTTCACCCACCCCTGCATTCATTTGATTTATACTCTATCCTCATTAACTACTCTCCACTCCTTTCACTTCAACCCTCCAATTAGATTACACCACCTAATTACATACCACACCCTTGCATTTTCACTAACATTTAATTAATCTCAAGCTAGCTTATACTCAGTTTCCTCTCTCCTCACATTCCCAGCATCGTGTCTCATGTTTACCGTAGTATCCCACTTTTCATCCTTCGTACTCAACTCACCTCATACCACAACACACTACACTATTCAAACCCATCCCCAACTCTTTCCTATTCCTTTAACCACTGTAATACAACCTACTGCTTCTACATCTCTCCTTCACTGTTTAGCACCTCCCATTTCCATCTGTATAAAGGGAAAAGTCTCACTCACATCTCCCCCACTGACAAACTTAAAGTACTGTTCTATATGCTCAACCCACTTCATCCACATCCTACATTACATACAATAGCTCTTCTCCTAACTGGTGACATTCACCCCAACCCCAGTCCCTCCTCCCCTATACTGAGCCACAGCACGAATCCATCCCCACCTTTTACTCCATCTAACTCATCTCCGCCTCCTACCTATTGCTCCACTCCCAAAAATATAGACCTGCTCTCAATTAACTTACAAAACCTTCTCAATAAAACCACAGACCTACACTCCCGGATAGCCCAACACTCTCCTCATAGTTTAACCATAACTGAAACTTGGTTAAAACCCCACATAGCTAATAATGAAATCCTACCCCCTGGTTGCAACATATTTTGATTAGATAGAGAGATAAAATAAGGTGGTGGTGTTGCAGTTCTCTACTCTGGTCTAGTCAGTCTCTCTCCCCTACAAACACCATTACCAAGTTTTCACCCTGCTGAACTAATTGTACTAAACTGTCACTTGAATTCCCACAAAAAGTTTGCTGTAGGCTCAATTTATATCCCACCTGGCAGCAACATTCCAATCCTAGAAAATGTACTTTCATGGTGGCTGTCTGACAACATATGCTATGAAACTACCATTCTGAGGGATGTAAACATAGACTGGTCAAAACGTATGACAGACTCAACTAATATTAGCATAAACCTGCATGGCTTCAAACAACTCATCACACTCGGATTTCACCTCTATCCTTTATTGGATACTTACTACAGACCCTAATCATTACCACAACCCCCACACCCTGCATGACTCCCTTAGTGACCATCTCCCTATTCACATTTAAAGACACTGTATTCAAATACCTAGATTCCACATATACAGAGATTGCCATAAGTTATCTTCCTTTGATACTATATCATTTAACTCTAAGCTGGCATCCATTAATTGGTCCCTCCTGTACTACCCTCCCCTTAATGAAGCTGTGGAAACCCCATCAAGTTGTTGCACCAGATGCATGTGTAATACCTGTTCCTGTCATTATTGGCATGGGTAATATTTGTGACACTGTGTATTGTGCTTTGATATATATATATATATATATATATATATATATATATATATATGTGTGTGTGTGTGTGTGTGTGTGTGTGTGTGTGTGTATGTGTGTGTGTGTATGTATATATATATATATATATATATATATATATATATATATATATATATACCATGCACACCAGTCAACTAGCCTGTATTGATCATGTCACATACAGGTATAGCAGTGTAACTCCTAAGACCTTCAGCAGATGTTACAATGTCAGGACAGTGTGTGTGATTACCCTCATAGAGTGCAGACATGTCATAATAGTTGTACAAGTGTGTTTGTGCAGAACCATCTCTGATCACTCAGAATTACATATGTTATGTCAGAGACATGGGATTACTGGTAGTATTATTCTAATATTGTCCACAATTGTGCATGCTTCTTTTGTTGTTGCCCATGAGCCTTTACCTGTGTCCCACTTGTTGGAGACCTAAGCTGAGATTACACTCACATTCAGGCAACTCAGTTTGCACAGATTTACAATATGCACCCTAACCCAATTGTAGATATCATCCATGATAGATGTCCTCCGCATTGTTCATGTAAGGATGCTTTTCTCACACATCTTCCTCATTGTTATGTCACATTATGTGACAGTTACATAATACACATTTTCACTGGGCAGTTCCTACTGTACCATATAAATATGTGACTGGTGTTGCTGCTACAACTGTCTTCCATTGACATGCCCTCATCTGCTGTACATTAGGTTGTTTTACCTGTCCTCTTTCCCCGTATTAATTCCTACAATTCATCTGTGTGTCCCTATTCAATACACACAGTTTCCCTGAGTGTTTATTTTGCATGGCAATCTATGTACCTTATAGATCATTTACACAACATCAGTACAGAATGCCAAGAATGGGATTTCACAATACTCTGCACTACATACACTGTCCTGTGTTTGGACCATATACATAACTATCAAACCTCTCAACTGTCCAGGTTTTCTCAGTATGTCCAGATTTTTCCCTTATATCTTTTGGTCTGTTCCTTATAAAATTTGTGGTTTTCTGCCATGTCACCGGGATGATTTCAGGACTGAAGTAACTGAAGGACCATGGTGCTCTTTACCGAAAAGGAGCGTGGGCTCGGAAGCCTCGATGGCAGCGTGCCTGCCCCTCGGTGGCCGAGTGGAGTTCCGTGGGGCCAGCCGGGACCGGACAGAAGTCCTTGTTGTTCTTGTGTGTTCCATAAAACTCTGAAAATGTTTGACTTTCCATCAAGGAAAGATTCTTAATTTTTGTTTGGTGTCTGTCCAAATGGGCATAAGCCATGTTAAAATGCATGATGCAGCATATACTACAGTAAAGTCTCAGTTAACCGGAACTCGCACAATCAGCACTCTCAAGCAGCCAGCAAAAAAAATCGAGTAAGTAAAGTGCAATTTTCATGTGTTGCACTTTCTGTCCCACCCCCACACACACACACACAAACACAAACACACACAGAAATATACTTTATGTTTTTAGAGTTTTAGAGTTTTAAAAAGGACAATAGGAATACGTTCCTTTTTCCCCCAACCTGAGAACAAGTCAAACCAAACAAATAGTACAGGGTATAGTATTAGTCAGGCCTATTTTTAATAGTAACTCTCAAGCAACCAGAAACTACAGTTATCTGGCATCTACCAATCCCCATGGATGCCAGTTAACTGAGAGTTTACTATAGTGAGTAGTTAGCAGTCAAAGTATGCCACCTGTCAAGTTAAAGCTGACACTGTTTTGTACAAAAAAAATAAATAAATATGTGCAGGTTCTTTTGAGGGGAGGGTTATTAATGGTAATTTCACAAGTATTTTTTATGTATGCTTGCTGTGCTTAAAGAAAGTCTGCTTACAACCTGTATCTATTTGCCTCCCCTCACAACTACCAACTAAAAAGATTCTGCACAAGGACTTATTACAGATAAGCATGGAAAGTGGATGCACTATCTTTCAGCTGGAAAAACCTATCAGTATATGCCTTCCCTCCACTGCCTCTCCTCTCTAAGGTACTCCTAAAGGTCAGACAGGAGAAGCCAATGATAATACTGATTGCCCCAGACTGGCCCCGCCAGTACTGGTATCCAATCCTAAGGTACTTGTCTCGTTACCCAGCTTGGACCTTACCTCAACTACCTCGTCTAATGTCCCAGCAAAACAATCAGATCCTGCACAGCCAACTCAAGACATTAAACCTGGCAGCATGGCGGATAATGTAGTCATGCAATAAACACCTCTCAGCAAAGCTGTGATGGATGTCATTCTGGAAGCCAGAAGGCCTAGGAGAAGAAAGTCTTATGCTGGAAAATGAAAAAGATTCTGTGTTTGGAACCAGGCACAAGGAACTGATACAACTGTCTCAAATATTCCTCAGATTTTGCAATACTTAACTGAGATGCTGGACAAAGGCCTATCCTTTTCAGCAATTAAAATTCATGCCTCTGCCATTTTATTACAATACAGAGCCACCATTTTTTTCTCACCCTTTATTAAAGCATTACGTCAGAGGAGCCAAAAATTTAAGGCCTCCAAGGAGATCACCAATACCTGCATGGGACCTCAGCTATGTCTTGGAAAAGCTCACCCTGCCTCCTTTTTAGCCAACTGCTACTGTTGATATAAAGTTTTATCTTGGAAAACAGCTCTGCTCCTAGCAATTACTTCTGCAAGACGAGTTTCAGAGCTACAGGCGCTCATGTCTGTGGAGCCTTTTATCATTTTTTTATCCAGACAGGGTCTCTCTCAGAACAAACCCAACATTTATGCCTAAAGTGGTGTCCAGTGTGGTCTTAACCAAACTATTCATCTGCCAACATTTTATCCAAATCCACAGAACAAGGGGGAGAGAATTCTGCACTCTTTGGACGTACACAAACAGCTTAGATTCTACTTGGACAGGACCAAAGCTTTCAGGAAGACAGAGCAATTACTAGTGGCATATGCTGCAGGATCACAAGGAAAGGCTATCTCAAAGCAGACTATCTCAAAGTAGATAGGCCACTGCATTCGTTTATGCTATTCATACCATGGCATGCCAGTGCCTAAGGGCATTAGGCCACATTCCACCAGAGCTGCAGCCACTTCAGCAGCTTTTCTCAGGGGAGTTCCAACCAGAGACATTTTAGAGGTGGCTACTTGGAGTTCAGTGCACACCTTTACAAAGCATTACCATCTGCCATTCTACTCTAAATCCAGAGCAGGCTTTCCCACTGCAGTTCTGCAGGGACTCATAGCCACTCCTAATGCTGTTTAGCTCCATCCTCCCAACCATAGCTTTGGGACTCTACCCAAATGTAATGACTGCAACAGTGAAACATGAAGAACATAGTACAGTTGTGTACACTTACCATAAATATAGATGTTCAAGTGTATTCACTGTTGCAGTCCAGGTTACCCAACCACCATCCCCCTTTTTTCTATGGATCCTATCTTTCCTTCTCTAATTTATACAACCTATGTGGTGGTGTATTTGCTTATAGATGAAGGTAAAATTTATATTGGTACATTTACTGTTTTTTATATATATATATATATATATATATATATATATATATATATATATATATATATATAAAATTGGCTACACTTTTTATGGGCCACCTGACATCTGGGGCAAGAGAGACTGAGGGGAAATGGCATCTGCCGCTTCTTTTGTACCCCTGATGGCCTGACATCGGGGAGGGGCATCAGCGGCCAGCGCGGGACCCAGGACTTTGGAGTTTGGGCTGGCTGGGGGCAACCTGCCAGCGGGATTGAACAGGTGTGGTGGCTGCAACAGTGAATACACTCGAACATCTACATTTATGGCAAGTGTACACAACTGTACTTTTCCATCAATGTCAATGAAACTGACTGGTTCCACAACTGCCCATCTTGTTCACTGTTAATGTTCCTCTCCATTGGGCAGGACTTAATGATGTTCGTTCAGTTTCCTGTATTTTAAGATTAAAAACTCGAGAGATGAAGAAGTGATTGTTGATGGAAGGACGGAGGTTGGATTCTTGCGGTGAACTGTGATTGGAAAAAAGGGGTGTGGTTGTCATGGGGCGAGGCTGGACTCAGTATTTATGGGAAGCGAACATTGGGCTTCTTTGTCTGAGGAGGTTTTCTATTGTGGAGAGCGAAAGTGCTTATATCACTAATTTTAATTTATTAAAGCGTTTGTTTCAAGTGTCCGTCTCATTTTGGTTTAAATACAATGGTGATTTTAGGTCTTTAGTCGTGAAACTGTGAGAACTGGGGTAGAGCACTGATCCACTGGACCTATTTCAGTTTCACTCCAGGAAAAACACAAGTAGATACATGACATTTGTATTCAGACAGAATGACAAAAAGCAATATGTACATATATTATATAAAAAGCAAATGTCATACACTGTGTGTGTGTGTGTGTGTGTGTGTGTGTGTGTGTGTGTGTGTGTGTGTGTGTATATATATATATATATATATATATATATATGTATATATATATATGTGTGTGTATATATATATATATATATATATATATATATATATATATATATATATATATAAATATGTGTATATATATAATATATATATATATATATATATATACATATATATATATATATATATATATATATATATATATATATATATATATCTCACTGAGACCAATGACTGGTATCAGAACCATGGCCTTAAGCTCAATGCCAAAAAATGTGTCAGCATCCCATTTGGGAAAAACCTGGTTCTCATGAATTACCACATCGATGGTAGTCCACTGAACATAGAAGGCGTCATAAGAGATCTGGGAACACAGGTTGACAGTAACTTCTCTTTTGACCACCACATTATCACTGTGGTCAGAAAGCCCTTCTTATGTGGCACATCTCATTACTATGGGTTTTGCATCCAGGAAGAAAGAGGTCATTGTCTCCCTCTACTCTTCCCTCATTAGGCCAGTCATCGAGTAGTATGCCCCATTTGGCATGTACCTCACTAGACACCTGCAACAACTTGAGAGGCAGCAAATGTACCTCAGAAAGGGGATCCTAGGCCTTAAACACTTGTTCTATATGGACAGACTCAAAAAAACTCCAACTGTTCTCTCTCTCATCTCGCCTACGTAGAGGCGATCTCTGCTTGACCTACAAAGCCATGGCTGACCCAGCTCTGCTGGAAATGCTACATCTAAAAAAATCCCCATCCCCCCACTCTACACACTCCAGAGACCTTAACCTCATTACCACCATCGACTGAACAAACTGGAGGGACAGGTTCATAACTCAGAGGCTGCCCGTGCTATGGAATAGACTTCCCATACATGTCAGGTGGAGTGCCTCACTGGCCCTCTTCAAGAGAAATCTTGATGAGTGAATGGGAAATAGAAAATTCACCCTAGGGAGTACTTCAGTGGCTCTACTCGACAGAGGCACTGGGAACTAAGGTTGAGTGGCAAGATGCCAGGGTAATCATATGGGCTAGGCTTGTAAAGGCTCTAGGGCCATTAGCCTAGTACACACTTATGAACCTATAATAATTACATACATTTGAGTTTCAGACTTCAAATCCTTTAGAAAATGTATCTGAAGACAAACCTTGTTATTCTAGCCCAGTTCTAAGTTTAAACATGCAAATACGTAAAACCTTCTTCTTGCAAAACCTACGTGGAGTTTATTGAATCCCAGGGAAACACATTGGTGCAGGGGAAATGTTTTTGATGTTTACTTCATTAGGTTTTTTCACTGTGCTGATCTCACTATAGTTTACATTTGAGTGACTCAGATTAGAAAAAAAATTCCATAAATAAATAAAAGCATCTATTAACACATTTGTTATTCATTATGATTTGTTAATAGTGTCATACCAAAGCAAATGTGCCATTTGTTTTGTTCAGATAATGAAGATGTTTGATCTGATGCAATGTTGCAAGAATAGACAAATTTGCTCTGTTCATTGACTGTTCTTCCTTATGTTTATTAAATATTAACATAAAAAGATGGAAAAGAACACACTGGAATTAAGATGTGAAAATGTGTTCGGAAGTAAAGCCTGGCCTGTGTAATAAACTAAGATATCTTGGTAAACTGTGCATTTGTCACAGTCAGACAAGATTTTATTTATACTTGGATATTCAGTGTACTTAATATCCTCTGCATACTTTTCTAAATTTTAAACCATTTAGTTTACTTAAAGTATTTTATTATGTGGATCTATATTTTTTTACCAGATAAGTAACAATGTTGATTTTAAAATGTAATTATTTGCTGTGATTTTTTTCAACACTATATCAAAAAGGCAGTGATAATGTGTTCATTCATTATGAGATGCTCTGCATTTTTATCTTGTAACAAATATAAGCATCACTGTCATTCACCATTCAAAGAATAAAAAGCGCACTAAAGGGAGTTTAGATGGGATTAACATAATCTTGGGTAATTAATATCAAAGGTCCTATAAACATTTCAGTCATTATGATTATAATTATGAAATGTATGTGCATTTGTATTTACAGTTCACTTTTGTAAAGAACACTGCATTTAGTGATAAAGCTGATGGGAAAAGTTAGAAAAACTGGGTTCTACAAAGAAACACCAAACAGTAAAATGACAAACATCAAAAGTACCGAAAACTAATGCCTGAAGCATAAAAGAGCAAAAAAACTTGAAAGTAAGTTCTTTTTTGCAAGGGCAATCTCCCCTGCCCAGAACTGATATATATATATATATATATATATATATATATATATATATATATATATATATATATATATATATATATATATGCAATCCTTCAAATGCATCTTGATCGAACTTGAAAGCACGAAACAACAAAATAATGAATGCATATAAGCGATTTCTTTCTCTGGGAAAGAAATCGCTTGGCCACCTCCGTTACTTTGCCATTTTCGTCACTGTAGTGCGATCTCAGAGTTAGTATATTTAAGTGGGGGTGGCGGGTTGAAGCCCCCCACTTTATGTAATGTTTTGAAGTTTAATTTTTTATTTTATTTGTGGAACAGCAATTTTTTTCATGGGAAAATTGCTGTTACGAGTGTTTGGGATTGTAAGCTTTCGTTTACATGGGGTAGATAAATCAGTGTTTACTGTTTAAGCATTTGCTGATTTAATATAGACCATATATATATATATATATATATATATATATATATATATATATATATATATATATATATATCGGTTTACTATCGTAAGGTTGAAGCCCACAAAATCCTGAAATGTGCTATCCCAGTAAAATAATATAGAAGACCAAAATGCCATAAACAACAATGTGTAAAAATCTTGAATACTGAGCATTCTTATCAGTGTAAGCCATAAGCCCAGGGACAAGTGCTAACATGGGCCCTCCAAGTAGTGGGGGGCAAGTGCAGAAGTCAGACATGGTGAGCTTTAGTGTTTTGGTCATCTGTATTATGTTACCAGGATAGTGCATTTCAGGACTGTGGGCTTCAAACTTGTCATAGTAAATCTCTATATCTGTATACATTCACACACACACACACACACACACACACACACACACACACACACACACACACACACACACACACACACACACACACACACACATATATACAGATAAAGATATAGATACTGATTATTTATATATATATATATATATATATATATATATATACATGCACATACACCAAATTTTCACTCATGTCAACTAGAAGGAGCAGAAATCTCACAAAAGAAGGAATCACTCTCACTGCACAGTTAGAAATCATACTAGCAATCATTTTCCATAAAAAACAGTAAACAACATTGTGTTCCTAGGTGCCTTATGCTTTGAGCAACTGCTGCTAGTTGAATTTCCCTCTCATCTATCTGCAGATATACTAAGAATCTGACACACCAGACTACAAAGCCAGCGAAAAAGATGCCACTAATCTTGTATTAAATAGTTTATTCACACTGAATCTGACTTTATTTTCATCTTTGGAGGATGCTATAAAACCCTTACCTATTATTCCAAGTCATATATGCTGTACTGACAGCATTAATTTTTTTACCAGCACAGGATTCCATTTCACACCATAATGCTATATGCCAGCATATTAGAGGTATAGTTTGGGAATGTGGACTACTAAACAGAATGGCTATAGTTCAGAGACTGAAAGAAGCTGCATTTGCAGGTTGATATCAAATTTGCTGTGTTAAAATATAGAGTCAGGTATTTAAAAAATATATCAAATTTATGAGAATGAAGCAGAATTAAACTGATTGTCATCTGGGCCAGGTTTTTAAAATGGAGTTTCTCAAATCCAATGAAAATTGTAATACTAATGATTATCCATTATATACTTCATCCCTGGGATTCATGAAGCTCGGCACAAGGGTGGTGTTAGGCTTGCGCCGTCCGTGCAGCATAGAGATGGTGCAGTAGTGCCATATGCATATTAATGAAGGTGCGCTGCCACCACATCCACGTGCATAGGAAACATGTGCGAGTGCATGGGGCATGTCGAAGCACCGCACGGAGGCATGGACATGTCGGCTGTTTACGTGCAACCTAAAATGCTGAATATTACAGCCTTCCTCCAATAGTAATCACACCTGTCAGTGTCCGTGACAGTTCTGAGAACACAAAAATAAGAAGCAAACACAAATGCACATAGCTGAATATTGAGTCCCCATCCCTCGAACAAATGACATTTAAAACCCCGTGCCCGTATTCTATTGCAGTGTTGATAGTTATACCAAGTGGAAGCAAAACGCACTGTGTTAGCGTGCCGCCAATAGCTAAGTCTAGCCCAATGGTCAGGGTTACCACCTGTCCCACATTGTGAGGGACAGTCCCCCTCTGGGCAGTTGTGTCCATACCAAAACCATTATAAATGTAAAACATCCTGTGACCGTATGACATAATTATGTCCCACATCTCATGTAATAGTCACATACAATAGTTATTTCCATATGTAACATACCTTCATGTTACAAGAAATAGAATAAGCAAGTAAACAAAACAGAAGAAGCAGCTAAACTGCTACAACAATAAGCTTACATTTAGGCATAAAACAAAAGTACTATCCGTTGTACTGACCATGGGTATGTGTTGGCCTGTAAAATCTGATGTGTGTCCTGAATAGATCCCATCCTGGCCATATGAAAAGGTGGCAATCCTACCAATAGTCAGAACATTCACCCAAAATCTGCCCATTTGAGGGCCAAGGCGTCCTTGTCAGGATGGGCCAAAGATGAATGGGTATTACCTGGGACTACCTACCATGTCATGAAAGATAAGTATTTTCATGTACCTATGTGCGTGATGTACAGCATGTGGAAGGTGAAAAATGCTAGGTTAGTCCTCACAACCATACAGGTACGAGAGATATGTAGTGTATGCAATGTGTTCCCTTGACCGTGTCATGGGCCATCAACCAGAGAAGGGATGGCTGGAGTCTGTGGAATATGGGCATGGGGGGGTGGGTAATGTAATAATTTGCAAAGGGGAGACTGTGTTTGATGCACAATAGGTGAATTGGAGGTGTATGAGGGAGCAGTGGGTGAATCAGAAAGAAACACAAAGAACAAACATACACATCCGCAATACAACCTGACAGGCCATACTGCAGAACACAATCCCACAAACATATGAATATTAAAATGTGTGATACACATGTACAGAAATGTCACCGGCACATACCCACATAATGGTCTGGACTGAACTGAGCCATCCAACTACAACATACCTGGATGCATAATTGAATACCCATCATCCCCTCTACAGCACACAAACCCCCCCATTCCTGAACATCCACCAAATCCAGCAATACTCGGGCTGCTAGCTTGGCACAGCCATATCTGCACATAGTGACCACTACTCGTATCTAGTAGGCAGTCTCACCCTAGGCAGTGTCAGGATTCCAAACTATGTATTCCTTGCATGTAAAACCCTATCACGTTTTCATAAATCCAAAAAGATCGAAGGTTATTGTCTTGTTCAAGTTTTGGATATCCCTCATGGGATAAGTATCCTGTGTAAACATCAGACTTGGTATCACGACACGATGTCCAGTCTTGTAGACATCTGGACACAAGTTGTATGTGCAGTACTGGTTCATGAGACTGCTCAGCCTCCAGCCGGTCATGCAGAACCTACTACCCAGGATTAAACACCTGACCGTGATGCACTGCTCCCCACATGAATTATCAAGAATATATATTTTACACATTCGCATAGTGGCAGTTGGATATAGGGTGATTAAGGCACTGACGTAAGCAGGGTACCTCCTGTCCCACTTTGTGAGGGACAGTCCCTGTTTGGGTAGGTTTGTCCTGACCAAGAATGATACAATGGCAAATGTCCTGTGATTGTAGGAAATAACTATGTACTATATTTCATGTAACAGTTACCTAAAACAGTTATATCTGTATGTAAAATACGTAAATCTTACAAGAAACAGAATAAGCAACTAAACTGCTACAAGAATAAGCTCTCATCTAGGAAAATAAGTAAAGTTCTAAACCCTGTACAGACCGTGGTTATGTGTTGGCCTGAAAAATCTGGTGTGTCCTGAATATATCCCATCCTGGCCATATGAAAATGAGGCAACCCTATCAATGGTCAGAGCATTCGCACAATAACTGGCCAGCCTCTTAATCCCCCCTAAAACCAGTGGCCTTTGGAGGAAAGGTGTTGAATGACACTGAATGAATAATGACAATAATTAAGAGTAATAGACATCTTTTACTTCAGAAAATAAGTATTAATATATATGCTCTGAATCTGTCAACACGTTTCAAGTTAATAGTACTAATATTGTAAAAGTTCATAGGTTCAGAGGTTCATACTAGGCTATCTGCCCTAGGGCATTTATAAGCCTAGCCAGAATGTGTTTGGCTTTCGCCACCCATTTTAAATTTATTTTGCTATGCCCTTTTTCGAGGTTAGTATACTGTGCCTCTGTCTAACAGTGACACAGAAGTGATACCCGGGGTAAACCTATGATCTCCCATCCACTCATCAAGATTCCTCTTGAAGAGAGTCAATGAGGGACTCTGCCTAACCTGGACTGGGATTTTATTCCAGAGTGAAGGGAGCCTCTGGGTTATGAATCTGTCCCTCCAGCATGTCCTATTTATTTAAGTGCTGAGGTTCAAGTCTCTTGAGCGCGTAGCTCGATGGGATTTGGATTTTCTGAGGTGCAGCATGTCCATTAATTTCGGGTTGGACATGGCTTTATATGTCAGGCACAGATCAACTCTGAACAGGTGGCATGCCACTGAGTAGAGCTGGAGTTTCTTTAACTGGGCAGCATATGGCATCTGTTTGAGCCCTTTGATCCTCTTGGTGAGGTACTTTTGGGGTCTTTCCAGTTGCTGCAGGTGTCTGGTAAGGTACATCCCAAAAGGGGCATTGTACTCAATTATGGGCCTGATGAGGGATGAGTAAAGAGGCACGATGACCTCCCCTGATCTAGATGTGAATCCCTTCATGATTAGGTGGGCTATATAAAATGTTTTTCTAACCACTTTGGCCACGTGGTTGTCAAATGAGATATTGCTATCAACTTGGGTCCCCAGGTCCCTAATTACTTCTTCTGTACTTAATGGATTACCACCTATGTGGTAATTTGTGGGCACTTTGTTTTGCCAAAGGGATGACTATACACTTTTGGCATTTAGCTTGAGGCCATGGCTCTGGCACCAGTTGTCTGTTTCTATGAGGCCCTTTTGGAGGATGCTTGTGTCGGCTGGAGAGTCGATTATGGTGCCCAGTTTGCAGTCATCTGTGAACTTGGTCAGCCACAGTCCTTCTGTGTTGGCCTGTACCTCTGAGAAATATATACCGAACAAGAGAGGTCCCAGGACTGAGCCTTGTGGGACACCACTTGTAACTGGTTTGGAGTCTGACATGGCTCCAGCAATTCTAACCATGTGGGTTCTGTCCTTGAGCCAGTTTGCAATCCATCTAGTGACATAGGGGTTTATATTTAAGCTGGTGAGCTTATCTATAATGCCCGAGTGGGTATTGTATCGAAGGCTTTTGCGAGGTCCAGGTAGGCTGTGTGGACCACCTTCCCCTCGTCAATGGCCTTGGTGACTGTTTCAAAGAAATCAACCAGATTTAAGAGGCAGGATCTGCCCTTAACAAAGCCGAACTGGGCAGGATCCATTGTCTGTAGGTCCCCAATATCTTTATTTATGAGGTCCATGATGATCCTTTCCATAGCTTTGCAGACCAAGCTAGTCAGGCTTATGGGGTGATAGTTTCCAGGATCCGTTGAGGCACCACCTTTATGGAAATGGACCACTGTTGCTGTACGCCACTCTTTGGGCACATATCCTGTAGTAAGGATGAGATTGAACAGTAGTTTTATGTTTGGGTTTAGCTCTTCTTGGAGTTCATGTAGGATGCAGCCCAGGACACAGTCTGGTCCCATTGATGCTGTGTTTTTTGCTTTGGAGAGGGCGGCTCTTACCTGAGCATCTGAGATGTTAGGGGGGCAGCACTCTGCTGGGATAGATATTTGCCCTTTTGGTGAGGGGAGGGGAGTTTGCGCTGAACCTGTCAGCTAGGATGTTGGCAATGTCTGTGGGTTCAGTGTATTTTTTTGTCATTTTGGACTAATTCTGAGCATATCTGGGAATTACCAACCAGGTTTCTAACATAACTAAAGAAAGCCTTGTGATTATCCTTAGTGCCCTGTGCAATTTTTCTCTCGAAGCTGGCCTTAGACAATTTTATGAGTGCCCATAGTTTTTTGCTAATACTGATCAGTGATGCCTTCCCTTTTTGGGATTTTGCTCTATCATTTAGTAGCTTTATCCTTCTATTGTATAGTTTGTTTATGGTTGGGGTCCACCAGACAGGACGTCTGCCTTTGGAGGATTGGGTCTTGGTTTTATTTGGGATCGCATGATCCATGCATTCCTGAAGGTGTTCATAGAATGCATTTATAAAGGATTCTGCGGTCTGGGATGTATTTTCCACAGGCCCGGGGGCTTTGAAGGATTCCACCTCGGTTTTGAGGAGTGTGAAATTTGCTTTAGAGAAGTTTTTCACTGTGGTTTTCTGGGCAGGGGTGGGGTCGGGATGTGAATATCCAGTGAGATTAGTTTATGGTCTGATCTTACCAGTGAGGGATACACTTCTGGTCTGGAGCATAGAGTCCCCATGTTGGTGATGATCAGGTCCAGTATGTTTTTCCCTTGGGAGTGGTAACAAGTTGTTCCATAGCATTTGAGTTTATAAATTCTAGGAACCTTTGGGCTAGGGTGTTGGAGCTAGAGTAATGCTCCCAGTCTATGTTTGGGTAGTTGAAGTCACCCAATATAATGGTGTTTGGAGAGACCTTCATATTTTCCAGTGTTCTCAGGAAGGCCGAGTGGGGTTCCTGGGTTTGGGAGGGTGGTCTGTAAGCAGGCTATAAACTGGAAGGCAGTTTTACCCACTGTTAGTTGCACATGGATAGTCTCTGATGCTTCGTGCTTTGCCACCAACCTGGAGGTGTGGGTATCTTTGATGAATATCGATACTCCCCCTCCTTTTGTGATTCGGTCCAAGTTTTGGGGCCGAAAAGCATGGTATGAGGTATAACCTGGTAGTGCTGGGGTGCTCTCGGGAGCCCTGAACCAGGTTTCTGTTACTGCACAGATATCGATGTTCTCCATGCTAAGGAGAGTTTTGAGTGCGTGCATCTTGAGGTTTAGACTTCTGGCGTTGAGTAGCATTACTCTTAGTTTCTTATCCTTTGTGATACCTATGTGTCCGTGATTGTCCCTGAATTTTCCTTGCCTTGTCCCTGTTACTGTTGAAATTAGTCCCTGAGTGGTTGAGAGGTCCGTACACATATGTACACCAACCAACTGTCACATTTGTTGCCAGTACTGTTGAATACCTGTAGTGAAGTCATATATCCTAGCTAACATCCATGCAGAATTTACCACGGATGGTGTAGTGGTCAAACTGATGACTAAGGTGTGTCTGTTTCTGGGTCCAAGCCATGCAAGGGCCGCTAATTTTATGTGATGGCCAGAATAATGTCCGTTGGATATAGGGAGGTAAAGGCAGTGGGGATGCGTGGCGAACATTCAACAGTATGGAAAACGTAAATAGATATGTAGATGCATATGTATGTGTATGTACAGACAGATATATATATATATATATATATATATATATATATATATATATATATATATATATACATGAACATGGTCATAACAAATGTGAAGAGAAACACCAGTGGAACCCCCCCACCCCGTATTATGTAGTGCCGACAAAATTAACTGGTCAGAGGTGGGCAAACCCCTGCGGCTGTAAACACAGGTAGAATGGTAACATTGGGACTAACTCTGTCCACATCCTAATTCTGACTTTCAAACAGATACAGGGCTGTTCCAGTCTCCAGTCGGACAAGCCTAAACCCAGATGACCACATAAACACCCTGACAATCAAACACACATATGTGCCAGGACTATAAGCTTTGGAGCAGTAGGGAATAGGGAATGGCGCATGTGTAGTACTGTGGTTTTCCCAGCAGGAGAATGGATGTCCGCTGTGTAAGTGAAGCGTTGAGGCATGTGTTCGGGTAGCTATGAACCATGGGTATACATATAAATGAAGCAGAACACCAATAATGTAGTGGTTAGAGCATCCGCCTAATGTAAAGGCATTCCCGGTTCAAGTTCGACTATAGCACATGTCATTTTCTTGTGGAATGAATGTCACTGTGCTGCAAAGCCAACTTTTAAACATGTAAAGGTGAATGTGTGTGTCGCATGGGGCCATTAACTGGATTCCTTCAATCAAAGTGTTACTGTCATAATGAATAAGGCACACGTAAGCACAAAGAAGCAGCAGTAAACATATGTAACTCACAGTAAGCATATGCGAGTACGCCTGCACGGGTGTAAGCAGCTTCCAGCATAGCAAATGTATGTTTTTTTATGTACAGATGTAATTTATATATATATATATATATATATATATATATATATATATATATGTGTGTGTGTGTGTGTGTGTGTGTGTGTGTGTGTGTGTGTGTATAGATATATATCCACAGACATGAAATATATATATATTTATATATATATATATATATATATATATATATATATATATATATATATATATATATATATATATTTGAAGAATGAATGCTGTAAAAATAAAGCATACACAAGGGTTGTGAAGGGGATCTAGAGCAACTAAGGTATTATACAGTGGTTGCAGCGTATGTCAGATAAAGCTGCCCAAGAGTGAGCAGAGCACTGCTATTCACACCAGAGGCAGGGTTCTACCAGTGGGCATAACAACGTTGAACTGCTACGTCTACATTACACACAGACGGAATGTAGTTCATGTTGTGACCTCCTACACTTGTAAACCACAAATGGCCGTAATGCATAACACCAGGAAAGGCACGTATGTGCAAATTTAAATGGCGGGAGACCCTGTGAATACACGAGGCAGTACAAAATGTGTGTAGGGCCCCAAACACTCTGGAGAGGGCAATGTGTAAAGGTGTGTCATGGCTGCGATATCAGGTGGATAATGTCTGTTATGCATGGAAACTCAACACGGGTGGGGTGGAGGAACTATGGCTATGCGATTATGGATCCAGGAGTGCCAGGGTTGGTTGTGCTGGTTCCAATGGACCGCCCCGTGTAGGTCAGCTAGTATGTAATAGGTATACATGCATACGCACATGCAGACAACAATATGTTGAAGTACATTCTCTGTAACACATGCACTCCATTTATTGACATAAATAATATGAATGTGCACAGACAAATACAGTAGCTGGAATAATAGCCTGTGCAGATGAGGAACAGGTCAAATGACACTGTATCACATCCCAATTAGCATCATTAATCCATACATGAACATATTGCGACATCTGTCTGCTGTATAATGTGCTAAATACCGATTCCAAGATAACCGGAGTGAAGTGTCTGTATCATAATGACTAAGGCAATAGTATGCTGATGAAGCATATATAAAAACCAATGGCATGTGTAAGTGTGTATGGCCGGGAAGTGTATTGGTCAATGGACACACAGATGTATATATATTCATATATATATATATATATATATATATATATATATATATATATATATATATATATATACATATGTTACTGTAAATATACACATGTACATTCCTAGGTTACGTTACAGCAATTACAGGTAACATATGGTCAGACCGGGCATATGTTAGTGGGAGGTCCAATAAACAAACGTCTACCTCCCACACCCCCCCAGCTAGGCCAATGAGACATACAGATACGCAATAAAGGTAAATACACTGCTGCTTTCCAGACCACCGGCAGGAAACTAATGATTGACGTGACCAGGATGTAGCTGTACATGGAACAGTAGGTTGTGCAAGTCTGATAACACATAGGTTGACAAAACGTATGATGTGTCCCGAGACGGGGAGAGTGGGCAGTGTGTAGGGGTGTGTTCATACCCCAACTGCGCTCACAGTATGGATGAGTGCCATAGAGGGGTGTCAGGTAGGGGAATCATGGGTATGCAATAATGGGCCTAAGTGTGCAGGTGTTGGTTGGCAGAGATGTAGTAGGCCTGCCCCGTGGAAGTAATTAATATTCCTATGTGGGTATAGCAGATGCCCATACCTCCCATACCTGAAGAGCACATCTACTGGATAGTCAGTAAACCATTGGGGGAGCACATAGGGACTATATCAGTGAACTGTAAACAAAATGGCAAAAAACACTGAAAGCACTCAAAAGGTACCAATAATCCCAAAAACGGAGTGCAGAAAAGCCAAAGAAAAACTGCAAATAACTTCCGTAGCTCCTTTTGAAACGTGTCTAATGAAATAACATGAACTACACAGACCAACACACTATATCAGTGAACTGTACCCGATTACCATGGACGTCCGTGATTATGAATCAGAATCTAACACAGTCCTAACTAAACCCATCCAGAACTAGTGATATTAGGTGGACAGGTGGCGGAATACACGTAATGACTAATGACAGCATGTATGAGTCATAAACAGCATGTACCTCGACAAATGTGAGTGAATACATATGCCCTGGGGCTGTCAATGTGTCGGGTTAATGGTACCAATCATCTAAATGTGTCCCTGAGGGTGTTATGCAGTGTCCCTGATTCAGTGTTCATTCTCCCTCATTCGTATGTGAGGTCTGCTAGTGATGGAAAGCACATATTCAGCCGACTACCTTAGATAGATGATAGCATAATAGGTTGGGGTTACCACCTGTTCGCCTTTGCGAGGGACACTCCCCTTTGGGCAGTTGTGTCCTGCAAAATGAATGCTATTATGGCACATGGCCTGTGATTTAGGGCAAATAATCCATATATTGTTTGTAGTGGTTGCATAAAATGATTATGTTGTATCTGAAACACCTAGATGTTATAGGAAACAGTATTAGCAACTATAATGCTACAAGAATAACCTTTACATATGCAAACCGGTGAAGTAGTCTGTTTTCTACTGGCTGTGGGTATGTGTTGCCTTGCCAAATCTGACATCTCTACATATAGGTCCTATAGAGCTGCCACCTTTCCAAATGGCCAAAGTGGGACCTGCTCTGTAGAAATGTCAGACGTACCAGGTCAGAACATACCTACAGCCGTGCATAGTACAGAACTATACGTATTAGCACAAATAAAAGCTTAGTCTAGCAGCAGTCAAGTTGGTTATGCTACTTCACATAACATATAGAAGTGTTATATATACAATAACTGTTACATTCAACTATTAGAGAAACGTAGAATATAATATTGTCCTGTAATCAGGACATTTGCTATGTCTAGATTATTTTCGCAAGTCACATACGCCTAAGGAGGGACTGTCCCATGCAAAGTGGGACAGGTGTTAATCCTAAAGTTTCACCTCGGCCAATTTAAAAGGTGGCAAATCTACAACAGGTATGCAGTAGCATGACCTGGCAGACGGATGTGTTTCCCAAAACACATTTGCTTGTCTGCATTGCAGAGTATTGGTTTCCATGTATCAGCCAGATGGGAGCAGATTGTATGAGGAACATGCATATAATATGATTAACTCACTGGACAGGCCGCCGATTCCGTACAGTCGAATGCCATGCCGTCGCCTAATGGTCAGCCATACCTGATACTGTAGTCATGTAGTCCAATGTAATAGGCATCACAAGGGATTGTGCTCACCCAGCATGAGTGACAAATGCAAGCACCAATGTCAGTGCATGTGCAAGTGAGGGAGCGAGCAGGTGTAAGCGTGTTTGGCTACCAGTATGCGAGTATTGCACTGTTAAAGAAATGTGGAGTCTAAACAAGTGTAAGAAGCTGTAACCAGAGGTCAGCAGTGCTTAACACCGTGCAAATCCATGCACAACTGCTCCCAAATGTTGCAATGCACCTTACTCAATCCGTATTCAATGGCCTTGTTCTGGCTGCAAACAAATAACCGTCCTTTGCAAGTGTTGGTAGCAACACCCTGCACACACAGCTAATGTGAATTACCAATACACCATGGCAAATATACAGACAATAGACACTACCACACACATACCATACAGCACAGTCATCCAACAGTATAGCAATGTACTGGCAGATATGTCCGGACCACTGATGTTTGCAGACCTGGCTGTCTTGTGTTTACGTATGTGAGCATGCCCAGTATGACCATTCCGCATGTTGTCGACTGACATTGCCGTCATACCTTCATGTGTTTGAGCATGCCCAGTATGGTCAACTGTATTGCATGTGTTACATGTCCAGGTAGTCAGTACTGTGGTGCCAACCTCTGCATTGTACACTGATGGGTGGCATGCTGTGTCTGCAGGGTATCCATCGGTCATGTGGCATTGACTGTTGCTACATTTCTGCACAGCATGGGGGACATCCGACTGTATCCACATTCCTACACAGCACCGGGGGGGGGGCGCACCTGACTGTTACATGTGTATGTTGGAAGGGAGGGCACAGATGACACTTGTACACTTTTGCTACTAATGTATTGGTATCTCAGGTACTCCATTTCAGTGTGTAGACCTATCTATTGTACTGGCTAGAGGCATACCAGTGTACTCCAGATCTTAGCTTTAATTACCAACATATTAGCTTCAGACGTCCTAGCCTTCACAACCTACATCCAACTGCCTGGCCTGCTGAAGTCTGTCTGTGTGTGTCTGTGGGGGGGGGGGTCATCTATTGGGCATATTCAGAGGCCATTGTACAGCATTTGTCTGTGTTGGTCTACACCTGTCCAGCTGGTTGAGACTTGTGTGGGCTGTATGGACACACATGATGCTCAGCCCATTACCCACAGTGGGTTAGGATACCCTGTGTACTACTGGCTACTATGGTGACCCCGGTATGTGCTACAGATGTTATGGTGCCACTATGGATGTCTACTGTCCGTTGCCTTAACATTCGGCCACTAAAGTCCCTTGCATGCTCACACCCATACCATAGCTACAGGTAACAACACATTCTAATACAACTGCCAATTGGTAGGTTGATTGACTTACCTTGAGGGTGTGCCAGACCTGAGGATGGTGCTGGAGGACTGCCTATGTTGGATGCACAGAGTGTACTTCCTATACATGGCTGAGCACAGGTAGTGTCATGTTTGGCATCCCTTTTACTGTCTGTGTGAGTCAGAGAGGGTGACATTCCCTGGGTATCTACTGTGTCAGTGCATATGCTATGCATTGCCTCTTTGCCAAGGCCAGGTCATACTGGACATGCCTCCTTTCACCTACTGGGTCCGGCTCAGGTAGTTCCTCCTCCGAGTCACTCTGTGCCTGTACAGGTCTTAGCATTGGTGGGGGGCTGTGTGGCCCTGCCACATACTGTTCCTGCTTCAGCTGCTTCTGCAGGATCATATTGTGTAGCATAGCACATACCATAACAATTTGGGTGCATGTAGCTGGTGAATACTGCAAGGCTCCACCGGATGTGTCCAGACACTGGAACTGTGACCTGAGCATCCCAAACACACACTCAATTATATGTCTTGCCTGTGCGTGTGCCTCATTATGGCGTAGTTGTTCAGGTGTGTGTGCATTTCTCATGGGTGTCATCAGCCACGGCTCCAGTGGGTACCCAGCATCCCCCACTAGGTGACCGTAGGGGATGTCCATATTGGCAAAGCTTTGGTACAGCTGTGTCAGATGCCATATATCAGAATCATCATAGCTTCCAGGGCAGCAAGCACACACGTTCAGTATAATGCCCTTGGCATCGCATACAACCTGGCAGTTGATGGAGGGGATGCCCCTGCAGTTAATGTAGGCCCTACCTCACTCACTGGGTGGTGCTTTGATGCATACGTGCATGCAGGCTATAGCACCTGCTACCCTAGGGTAGTCTGCCATTTGGTGGAAGAGACGCATATTGCTGGTCAACACCTCACGTGTGTTGAGGAAGTGTATGTGCTTACTGGCATGTGGTGACATGGCATCCAGGAACTGCTGGAATACTCTGGATGCAGATGCCTGTGAGATCCCCATGATATCCCCAGTTGTGCTCTGGGAGGTACCTGTGGCTAGTATACCTAGGCCTACACATACCTTGGTATCCACTTGGATGGGTTTCCCTTGGCCTGCTCGATGTGTCAGGAGTGGCCGGCTCAACAATCTGCTGTAGGAGATCTCTGTCCACTCCATAGCTCTCCACTATCTCCAGCTCATGTAGCCCCTGGTAGGTTACCCTGGGTCTGTACAGTCTTCTCTGTCTCCTCACTGAGGGTTGTTTGGCAGCATTCACATCCTCACCACCCTCAGCCTCCTGCACATGCTGGTCTATGTTGCCTGCTGCAGCCCTTCTCATTTTGTTGGATTGTTTTGTAAAATTTCCCTGCATGTATACACTGGTGGTGTAGAGTGTGGAAAAACCCGAGGGTATAGTGCTTGCTCACTTTATTATAGTGTTCTGTGCTGGGCTGGGCCTGTAATCTGCTGATTGTGATAATTATCAGCTGTTTGTCCAGCTTGCTCACCTTGATTACTCTCCTACTGCTGTTGTCCTTCCCAATTGCACTAGGCAGGTATAGACACATCCCTAGCTTAGGCTGACATTCCCTGGGCAATCCCGAGACACAGGGCTCCAATGTACGAACAGTATGCCTGACACCCCCCATGCTTTCAACTATATTCAAGTCCTACACCCGGCTATCTATGCACATACACTCTTGGGATCTGCATCACACCCTGGGGATAAACGGGATTCACTATTTTCCACCCCGTTTTCATAGTATTGTCTTCTAATGCATAGTTACATGACCCATACTGAGCCTCCCCAAAAATAACCACTGCTTACTGTCACGCAGATCCACACACAACTGGTTAAAAGTGCCTTGCTATCACAGTAGTCAATGTCCCTTGTTCTTCCCAGCAACAAAACAACCGGTGTTTGCATGGCTCGAACCTGGGACCCTGCACACTACAGACGATATGCTTTACCACTAAGCCATGGCAGATACACAAACATCTGAGGTTATCACGTACAGATCATCCAGCACAGGCATTTAACAGTATAGAACATGTATTCCATCATGTAGACTTATGTGTGCTAATATCCACATACACACACACACACACACACACACACACACACATATATATATATATTACACACATATACATATACACACACATACATAGATATAGAATATATATCTCAACAGCGGACCATGTGACACCAACGCATTAGACAAGAATGAAAAGGAAACCACATGCACCTCCTGCATTATGTACTGGTGTTAATATCAAGGCAAGTGTGTTTATGTGCACCAAACGGGTTCAGACTGTATTAAGGGTAAGATTACGGCTGCTGACATTACTCACCAGACCTATTGCCGAATGTATGTGTATGTCTTGCCAACCCAGTCGCTTGGCCGATTGTGACATTTATGGACACTATATAGGAACACAACAAAACACGCTCCTCAACACATCCTGGAGCTAACCACTCACAGACAGCAATACATAGGATATGACTGCCAAACACACACACCTGTCATGCCTTGGAATAGAACACCTACCTGTCTATTCTATCACACTACAGCATTACGCAGTTACAGAACGCGCAACTGAGATTTCTGAAACACAGCATTCCCAGAGGTGTACTTCTAGGTGGGTGAAGTGGGTGACATCATCAGCAATGGAAATATTGGCGATAGGGATTGTATGGAGTGTGAGCAGTCTAAAAGCATTATTTTATCCTCAGGCAGATGAAGACACACACACACACACACACACACACACACACACACACACACACACTTGGCATGGCTGGGATTAGAACACAGACCTAACTACCTTATCACACTACAGCATTACGCAGTTATAGAATGCACTACCGAGATTACTGGGACACAGCACTCCCAGAGGCATACTTCTACGTGGGTGACATCATCAGCAATGGAAAAGACGGCGATAGGGATTGTATGGAGTGCGAGCAGTCTAGAAGCATATTTCTGTCACCAGGCAAATGGAGACAAATCCACACATAGTTGGCATGGCTGGGATTAGAACAGAGACGTAACTACCTTATCACACTACAGCATTACGCAGTTACAGAACACGCTACCGAGATTACTGGGATACAGCACTCCCAGAGGCATACTTCTATGTGGGTGACATCATCAGCAATGGAAAAGACAGCGATAGGGATCATATGGAGTGTGAGCAGTCTAAAAGCATATTTCTGTCTCCAGGCAGATGGAGACACACACAGTTGGCATGGCTGGGATTAAAACACAGACCTAGCTACCTTATCACACTACAGCATTATGGAGTTACAGAACGCGCTACCTAGATTACTGGGACACAGCGCTCCCAGAGGTGTACTTCTAGCTGGGTGACATCATCAGCAATGGAAAAGATGGCGATAGGGATTGTAGGGCATGTGAGCAGTCTAAAAGCATATTTCTGTCCCCAGGCAGACGGAGACAAGCACACGCCAGTGGTGTGATCAGGACAACTGCCTATCTACGGATCTACGGACCACTATTATAATACTACATAGATACAAGCCGTGCCACAGACACTACACCTTTCAAGAATGTCAATCTGACCTTCTAGGAATGCGGACATCGACATGGATGCTGGCAGTTACGATGTACATACCTGTGAATCAGTGTGTTCAATGTAGGAATCCATCCTGAAGTGGGGTATGGCCATCTGTTGACTGTATGACTACTATCACTATACAGAGTTACAATGGCCATGCCCATACACATAGAGGCACATAACCAACACAAGGTATCACTGGGCATGCTCACACACTTAGTAGCACACGGCCATTTGGAATGCACTATGTGTCCATTTACACAATGTTATACTGAGCATGCTCACACACTTAGTAGCACAGGGCTGTTTTGTATGCACTCTGATTCTAAACACGGAAGGGCACAGTGGCCATGCTATTACAGTTAGACGTGAACAACACATTGTAATGGACTCTGGTGTCGATAGCTGTCATTGTTAGCAGGAACGCTGCACTAGATATATCTGACACCGGTCTTCTACACAATGTCTGGTGCTGTCCATCACCTTAGATGTACCAATCTAAACCTGGCACACTAATATTACCTGTGGTGATGCCCTGCCAGGAGTGGCTACTTCGCCCATATAGTGCCATTCATAGACAAATGTCCTGAAACCAGTTTAACACCCTGACACCTAGAGGACAACTACATTGTATGTGTATGCTAAACAGTGCTAGATGTGTAGCGTTCGTAATCACAGCTGCCCAATGTAGATCCAACAATGGGGAATACTAACATCTGTGCAGTGAGGAACACCTGGCTGAAGGCTCAGTTGTGCACAATAACACTACCACCGTATACCTCGGATACAGACATGTGGGCCATAACACCATTACGGACCGCTCCAGGTGGTGGTATCCCCAAGTACATGAAGGCTACTCACATGTACTGACCAGTACACCCACAAAAGGCATCACAGATGTGTCAGGTGCAGATCACAGTGTCAAAAGCCGCATTCTAGGATGTAGCCCTCAGACATCACCATGTCCTTGGACCAGCAACACACATCCATACATGTGGTAGAACATATATCAGTACAACACCATGTGACCCATGACCAGTGGACTGTACCTAGCTCTACATCAACTGTGCAGACTACCCATGTACTGACACAGTTGCATCATGTGTTATGCAATGCAATTATACCACTGTTCATAACCAGGTCATCTGTACACATAACAGGGGCCCTGGGTCATATACAGCAGTAACAGATGACTGTTGCTGTACACCAGTAAACACCCTCATGTTTGGATATGACATACATGTACCTGCTGTGGATATGTACATGCCACACACACACATACACAACACATATGTACATAGCATAGCTGTTGCTGTCCTTCGTGCAGAAAGGTAGCTACAGCAATTACACACATGCACATGGAAGGTAGATCAATGCCTGTTGAATGCTAACAGTACATAAGGTGTGATATCAATGTTGACTGAGTTAACATTCCCTCTGTACTGGTTACCCATGACAACTATCATATCATACAACAGTCCATGTGTCATGTATGTCATCACACATGTCCACCAATTGCAATGCATACAAACATGGTTAAATGACAGGAATGTAGGACCTACACACATGTACATGTAGTGGTGTGCATTCAGCTACCATGCGTGTGCAGTAGCTGATGTTTTCTGGTGACGTGTGTCTTGCTACAACATGCAGTTGCAATGCAGCCCCATCATTGCTAACTGTATATGGTGATATACTGACAGTACGGTAAGATGTACATCAGGTATGGACGGATGTGTGGACATGACTAAGTGGTGGGCTATCTTTGCAGATGGATGTTTGATGAAGACAGCTCACAGGTGTGTCACAAGCCGTCTTACCATAACATGTGCAAACACTAAGCTATGTTTCTGTTAATTGAAGGGGAAGACATACAACCTACACAGCGGTCAGGGTGTCACTGACTATAAATCACTTGACACCTGTAACACTTGAGACCTCCTGTGTGCATATATCAGCACAATTGCCAAAGGTAGCGTCGGTACACATTGTAATGCAGGCAGTACTGCTGTATGTCTGTCATATGTATCTTAAGACAGCAGGTGTTTGCTTCACAGTACTGCCATGTGTGTTTGCTTGTGTGTCCATATATGTCACGTATGGTGGGGAATACATCCCAATTGTTACTCACACTTCTGTACACTGTTGTAGAGATCAGTACATACTGCAATGTAGAAAGCAAGACATAGGCAGGGGTGGGGTGTGTATCACACACATGTGAGCTATCTGTATGTGCATGACATAGGTGCATTCAATTGTGGACTCCACAGTGTGTGTGTGTGTATGTATGTATGGCTGTCTGGTCCATGGAGTGAGGGTGTATGTTACCATAGTGAACAGATAGAACCCCTAACCCCTCCAGGTGATGCAATCTACTACCCTGTTGATGCCATTGATCTTAGGCATTACTGACTACCTGTACATGTGTATTCTCTGTGTCGCATCATGTGGGTACACAGTACTGTAATGGTGATTACCACATAGGCAGGGGTCCTCACCTCAAGAGTATCCTGTGTGTGTGTGTGTGTGTGTGTGTGTGTGTGTGTGTGTGTGTGTGTGTGTGTGTGTGTTACAGTGTCGTTGACCCCATGAGTGTGGGCATGTTACTGTGTGTCTGAATACATGTGTGTGAATACCTGTGTGTGTGCATGAGTGTGTGTGTGTGTGTGTGTGTGTGTGTGTGTGTGTGTGTGCGTGTGTGTGTGTGTGTGTGTGTGTGTGTGTGTGTGTGTGTGTGTGTGTGTGTGTGTGTGTGTGTGTTCTCATCCTGTAATGTGAATGTGTATTACTGCTACACAGTGAGGCCTCAAGTTATCAACTGGCCTCTACCATTGTCATCAGCTAGACCGCTATGTAAACTCTCCACCCCATGTAACTGTACCTATGATGTCACCCGGTATGGATGTTATGTCTCTAGCCACTGTAGCTTAGTACACAGCTCCCATGCTCCTGGATCAGTAGATGTGTAGACATCTTTGGAATGTCAGAATTTCTAACAGTGAGATTGAAGCTATGAATAGCATGCTGGTATTACCATACATACCTGTGAGTAGTCTACATTTACACATGGGAAATTGCAAACACTGGCACTCAATGGCACATGCAATTAGACCTGAAGGAGGGAAGCAGAACATCATTACCAACATGCTGTTACTGTTGTTACCAAGACACATACTGTGAACAGAAAACAATGCATTCTAAACCTGTACTACATGGTATGTTTGCTGTGTGTCAACAGTACACAACAATTGTAATCTACACTTATCTCCCTATTCTGTTCACCCTGTGCATCAGACCATATGAGCATGTCCCTGCACCGATGGTGTGGATGACAGGGATGCTGCACAGGCATCATCATATGCACAGGGTGATAATGTTTGCCAGGGGCCTAGGTTGAACCATTGGATGACATCATGTGTGTGGGTTAGGGCCTGTGATCTAATTGGCCATGTGTGGTTGTTATGCATGTGAGTGTTGCGGTGCCCTACAGATGTTTCTGGTGTGTGTGTATGTGTGTACACAGTTCTGTGATGTGTCTGGCCTACACAGGGGTATTATTGACAGCTCCAGACTGTACAGACCAGGTTTTACAGCTCACAGTGTCCGGCCATGGCCACGTGACCTGTGCCTGCCAGGGGTTGCACGGGCACTACCAGGCAGAGGTGCAGATTGGGTACTGTCCAATGACACATGTCCACTGGAACCATGGCCCTGTTGGGACCATCCAGGGCCATGTGCATGAGGCCTGCTGTGTCCTGGTGTGGACAGCGCAGCACCAGCTGCACTGCTACTGCCACTATGGCAGTGGGCATGTGAGGTAGCTCGTTCACATAGACCTGCACCAGGTGACATAGCTGGCCTACGTCCATGTGACCTACACCTCACTCCTACCAGATGTTACAGCACAGACAGCTCACGCTCACGGATTCTCATGCCATGGCCAAGGACTCCAACCATGTCACCCAATCGTCTGTCCTAAACCTCAGCAATCTGCTGTTTAGCATTTGCCAATGCCTGGATGTTGTCATTTAAAGAACAGATAGCAGCCCTCTGAAGCCTCTGCCCTTCTCTGTTCTGCCGTTCAGCACATGTCTGTGCCACCATTCCAGCCTGAAACATGCATCTGGTGACACAAGCTGCTGAGCTCTGTCCTGAAGGGGCATGTCGGCCAGAGGTCCTCCTACGAGCAGCACTGGCCACATGCCTGTGTGGCCCATCTCCAGTCATTTGCCTGACACCATGATGTGAATACACACCTCCCATAGCCACCACACTTTACTGTTCCAAGCTACCACATGCTAACTGTCCTTCCTCTATGGCCACTGGTGATGGGGTATGTGTTGGCATGAGAACTGTGTGTGGGGATGAGGGGGATATAGGTGGAATGGCAACCAATGGCACAGATTCAGCCCCTGATAACCCTGCCTGTGCCTCAAGCATATGTTCATCATCACTGCTAGAGTCTGTGGGGACACTAACATCAGATGGACTGCAGGAGGGTAACATACCTACATCACCTGTGAAGGCAAACAAAGTCTCTACATTACAATACAGACACACACACACACACACACACACACACACACACACACACACACACACACACACAGACACACACCATGCATGTGATTTGACAGAAGGCATGCAACACGCAGGTGATACAGCAGACGGCATGCAGCTCAGACAATAGTGGTAGTTATCATACATCCCTGGGTTGCACACAACAGCATGCATGTGTTAGAGCAGAAGCCATGCATTTCACACAATCATGGTTGTAAGTATGCATCTCTGAGTTACACTATGTGGACCAGCACAGGTTAACAGTACACATGGCTGACGTGTGGCATATGACCTTGACATTAACATGTAGTATGACATGTAATCTGCTGACGTGTGCATTGACATGCATACATGTTTAACACAATGGTGTCCTGTCACATATATAGTGGGGTAATGGTGTCACATTGCAGTGTTGTCTGTCCACCCTACAGATAAAATGCACATTCAGCAGATGTGCATTATCATTTAAGGGTATTATGAGGCGTCTATATTGCTATACAGTGTGAAGTACAGACACAGTGCCATTGCATGGAATCATGAGGTGTCTCTATTGCTATACAGTGTGAATTACAGACACAGTGCATAGCCATGACTGTGTGCATGCACAATACATATATACTGTAGATTGTGACCCATGCCGCTGAGGTATATACACACTAAACCATAATGTGGAATGTGTGACACAGGTTACCAAAGGCCATACGGATGACACCCCTGTACACCTGCAAACATATTTTAGCTGCCTGGAAACCATGTATACACATGGCAGACTTGTCAATACACCATACCCCACATGACATTTGTGTACCACACACGAGGTGCACGGCTGACAGTGATGTCCAACAGCAGCAAGGGAAATGTATTGTATCTGTGGCCTGATGTGGTTGTCTGTGTATGTATGTGGATGCTGTACAGGTGACTACTGTCATGCTGTGACACAGTCATGATGTTCAACACAGCTTATGTGGTCAAATGATGTTATGCCTCCACAAGCTGAGCACAGGCCTGTAGGATGTCCAGTGTTCCACATCTGCAATATAACCATTCAACAAAGGCTATAGTTAGACCATGTGTAGCTTATGTAGAATAGGGTGTACACACAAACACATCACATCTACTGTGTGTTGCTACATGTCTCTGGCCATCCTCCATGGCCATGTGTGAACAGATGTTGGCCAAATGGTTGTGATGGCCATATATCTCACATGTCTGTGTGGCCCATATGACATACACCCATAGATGTCATATACTCCACTGTCCATAGGGTTATGCAGACAAAGGGTTGTATGTTTGGTATGTGGGGTATGTTTTATGGGATAGTGAGACGATGTTGCAGCCGGCCCACTACATGGACATGTCAGATGGCACATCACAATGTGTGCACTCATAGCAGGGGCATCATCCACAATGGTGAATACTGTGGGCTGCCTATACTCCAGCTTACTGTGCAGTACTGTTTGTGTACCCCACATGTGTAGTTCTGATGTGTAGTACATGTTCCTACATTGAACAACACCTCCACCATTGTATGGACAGCTGTCCACACATCTAGAAATGACAGCTTCTGAGGTTTCATGTCGGTGTTTCACTTAGTTTGTAAGTATTGCACATGGGTAGCCAGTGTGATGGATTGCAGATGCGACCTGTATATTGTGACTGGACCATACATTATGTGTATATGTGTTAACTGGCCACATGATGAATAGATCTGTGCATTAACATGCCTGATACTTATAACTGTCTCACCTGCAATGGCCTGCTGTCTTAGCGGAATGCCAGAGGTACCTATATAGGGATGACACAGCAGTATGATCATTATCCATGCCTGTATGACAGCTACAGGGTGCAATGTGCATGTTGACACATTTGTCAGTACAATAAGATATACTATGGAGTATGCACATGTGTGCATACACAGAGTAGCATACTATAGTATGTGGCATGTGTGTATACATGCCTTGCATATGATGTTACATTACATATTGTACAGTGACACATGCAACTATATGGGATATAATAGTCATATGTGCAGTAGTGACTTACCAGGCAACTCCAGGCTCGGTGGTTGAGAGACACCCACCTCCACAATGTCAGCTAAGGCTTGTGGATGCTGTTCTGATGATGTCCCCAGGTTGGCCAGTAGCTCCTCGGTACGTGTGAGTGGGGGCTGGGTTGGTGGCCCATCACCTGTTGCACCTTGTTCCCTGGCGATTGCATTTGCATGCTGTTTTGTACGTCTGATCAGGTCCGTACAGTGTCTGTGCACCTGCTGATATGTGCGGTTATGGCCACCCACATCATTAACCCTCCTGCGAAGTTCCTGTCACAGGTCATCCCACTGCTGTGTATCCTGTGGCACATGGCTAAACAGGACATCATAGTTGTCTTGGAGGTAAGGTATAAGGGCCTCATCCTCCAAGTGGGTATAGGCTGGGAGCCTTGCTTGTGGCATATCTGGAAGACATAATGATGGAGACAGGTCACAGTATCTCAGAGATGCACAGAGATACAGCTGCACATACATGTGTATCACATTTATTACATATAAATAGTTGTCTTTGCAAATCATCATGACACTGATACCACTGACATGTTTGTGTCACACACATGTGACACCCAATGGGGATTGGATATTATCACCATATATGTGTGTCACCTCATTACATTGCTCATACTCCATGTGGATGCTGTCTTGATGTGGGCATATCTGTTTGCCTGTACTGGTGTTCTTACCTATCAGCACATGCCTGGATGTGTTTACATTAATGCTGTCGACCTCGATGCTGTGTATATGTCAAATCTAAACACATACACTGCCTTAATGGACATGACCTGTAACAATGAAGACATGCACACGGAAGCCTTTACATGCATGTGTTTTGACATATACATCTACACGGTACTGTATAGCAGTTCAACATTCTGCCAAGTATTGCCTGAGTTGCACATGTGATACACATGGGACACTGACTAGCCTGATGGTATTTGCAGGGATGGTTATCAGCTATAGCATGTACATCCAAGGTCATCTAGTAGTCTGTATGCCCTGGGCCATGTATGAGCCTAGGATGTGAGGTTACCTAGCTGTAGCTGACAGCTGTGTTTCCGGCGCCAGGTGAAGCAGTGCCACATAACTGATCCACACGATTAATGATACATTTACCATGCGGTCATCACACCATGTCTGACAGAGGTGAAATGTGCAGCTTTGCTGGACAGGGTTGCATAGCATGGCAGAAGTATGTAATGTGTATGGCACAAGGATCTGTCCAGCATGTGGCAATCCTTGCACTAGGAAAGTGGATGTCCATGACATATGTATTTCAGATGAGGATATGTACGTGTAGCATGTCAAACTTCACAGTGTTGGACATGTCTTTATGCAGGGTAGGCATCATGCTACATAGTGGAGATGAGGATTGTTAAGGCTGGTGTCGGCCATCCAAACATGGCCAATACCCCTTAAAGGGGATATGTGATCTGATATTGGTCACTTGAGTGATGAGTATGGCTGTACAATGATCTCAATGTTCATGGATTGTACCCTGTCATGACTAGGGTTGCCTCTTATGACTACCTAATAGGCTTGGTGATGTCACTAGCTCAGGGAAGTAAACTGCACAGCAGCATCCCTTATACACAGTGTCCATTATGTTGACCGCTGCCTAGGTGGTAGTTCATGGGTACAGGGTTATTAACCTAGCAGTGACAATGCAATATGCAGCTGTCAGATTGTGCACATATATCATACACCTCACCCACAAAGCCCCTTCTGTATGTTCTCCACAACACTGAGTCAGCTATTGCTCCTAGGTCATAGCCATTCACATACTTACATAGGCAGATGCCTCCCATTTGTCTGTGTGGTATGGGCTACAATGAGGGGGGAGTACAATGAATTATCCCTGTTTTACTGTAGCTGCCACTGGTGTGATTTGCACATATTACTCAGACACCTTTTGTAGTGTTGGTTCTGTCAACAGTCCACTGGCAGAACACTCATGTGACATACAAAAGTACATCTAGTATACTGAGAGTAGGTGGAACACAGTATGGGTGATGATGTCCTATGACCTGTCACAGGTATGATATGCTGTGTGAAATCATCAGTACTGTCATCTACATCTGTACTGCTAACAACATATATGTTGATTAAGGTTCATGGACTTTCAGACCAGACTCAGCAGGGTAGTAGTGCAGTGCCTCCCATTATGAATGGTGTCTCCACTTTGTGGGTCGTGATAACTGTTGGTGTGCACCATTCAGTGTTTTACAGACTGACATGAAGCTATGTTTTACATGATGTGTATGTGTAGAGCAAAATGTTTTGCCATATGTGTATGATACAACCAGGGATGTGGACAGGTCCCATGCAGCCTGTGCACCTTGTACCATCATAGTTATGGTTACAGGGGCTCTGTAGTGTTCATGGATATGTGATTATGTACCTGTTGGGGGGGGCAGTGTGTTTATGTTATCCAGCACTCTATCTGTATTGCTTATTCATGCTCAGCACTTGTTCAGAACATGTAAGGACTACATGAGCTACTAATTACTATAGCACTCAATCCTCCTCATTACCTACAGGTAAACACTGTTTGTACTTGCATTTCCCACTTGCTTAGAGTAAAACAGCTCTTGTACACACTTTCCTCACATATCTAGTGGGAAATAGTTAAATATTCAGGCATGTCCAAGTGTCAATTCCCAGTGTTATTGCCTGTCTATATGATGAATATGGGCATCATGAGGCAATATGGAAATTGTCTCGTATACACAGTCAGTACTCCCCTCCTAACATACAACACTACAACCTGTGGGAGATGCACATATCTAGCCATGCTGGAGGTAAAGCTCTCTCCAACCCAGACTGAACCTGACAATCATGTAGGGATGTTACACATATGCACCACACCACACTCATCACATAGTCTCACTAGATCTCCACCACGACAGGCCACACATAGTAAGACTACAACATTTGCGGAGCCCCTCAATACTATTCTGTCTAGGCAACAGTGAACTTCAAAGCAGAAACGTAGGCAGCCCCCATCCCCCAACACAACACCAATTACTTATAGCCCACAGACTCAGTGTGCCCATCAACCACAGCCAATAAGGCGATATAACGTACCCAATACACTAGTCATAGGTGACTCTATAGGATGTCCCACTCAGCAGGCTACACAAGGTGATAGTTACTGCCAGCTGTCTGTCGGGTAACAGGATCCGCAACATAACCTATGCACTCAGGTCACACCTCAACAGGTACAATATAACTGTGTCATTCTCCATGTTAGTATGAATGCCCTGAGATGTACCTTCCTGGACTACATGTAAAGAGACATGGAATAGCTCTCCGATCTTGTAGCCCCAGGCAGGTATCGCCCTAGCCCTGAGTAGCATTCTGTCATCGTTCAGACTGATAACGCAGTACAAGGACAAAATGATTTACTTCAATAATTGGCTATGCTTCTGGTGTCATTCCAAGGGTATCCAGTATATGTCTGCTTTGAATGACATGGTCAACAGAACATGATGGTTTGGCACATATGGCCTGCACCTGTCAGCCTGGGATTCCAGATAATAGTTAAGGCTCTTGCTGCTCCTATAGTGCCTGTTCTAGGCATGGTTCTAATAACATATTCACCACCATAACAGGAACAGGCAAGCAAAACCTGATGGTAATGCTACTCAATGCTTGACGTTTTCATCTCAAATGCACTCATCCGAGCCACTCCTTGTAATGGACCACTTCGATATCTGTGCAGTGACTTGGACCTGCTTCTAGGCTCCTGAGAGCACCCCTGCACTATCAGGCTATTACTCATACTATACCTTTCAGTCATGTAACAAGGACTGGAACACCCACGGCGGATGTGTGTCCATATTTCCCAAGGATATCCACACCTCCAGGCTGGTTGCTTAGCACAATGCATCAGAGGTAATCCAAGTGCAACTAACTCTGGCCATAACTGCTATACAAATTGTAGCTTGCTACAGATCCACACCATACCCCATGGTTAACGGTCCTCACTTCTTGGTGTACTGGAAAGTAGGGTTCAAACAGACACTACCGATGTGCAACTGACACTACCCCACCATTAACTGGGATACCTACTCATGTACCGACACATTAGGCCAACGCTTTCTGGAATTCATAACCTCCAATCACCTGGATCAACCTATCAACACCACCACCAGGGCCAACAGTATCCTAGACCTGGTCATTACCAACATGTGTAACTGGTGTTCCACACCTGGGGTTATCTCCTCGTTGGTCATATCTGAACATATGCTAATCACCCTTGTTATCCACATCCCGGCACCACACCCTTTATGGAAAACATAGTACAATATTTCTACAAAGCCAACTTCAGGCTTCTTATGACAACAGTAGTAAACGTCATGACACCCGTGCAGATGGACAATACAGTTACAACCGCTGAATCATACACAACTGCACTTAATTAGCACTTACACGACTGCATGGATCATGCTATCCCAAACAGAACCATGACGGTACCCACCAGAAAATGGATGCCACTCTAGTGGTCCACTGCCATGGACATAATGTACAACAGAAGGAGGAGACTGTTGCAAAGTAGAGTACAATCCCATGAGTGGAGGAGCTCCCTGGTCAGCCTCAGTAAGTATCTGAGATCCCTTATCACATCTTCCAAAGCTAGCTATGTAAACATAACCACAACTAATTCCAAGGACTACCACAAAGTGTTCTAGAGGTAGTCACTACTCTCAATGGCGATACCCACATCTGCTCTGACATATAGCAGTAAAGCATGAACATTACAGAACTGACTGATATTGGCAACATCCTGGCAGATAGGTTCAGTGCTAACTTTACACCCCTCTCACACCCTAAAGGGCCTATATCTATACAGGAATGATGCAGAGTCCCTGTGATCACAACTACACAGTTCAAAGCTGCACTCTCTAAATCCAGGAACACAGCATTCATGTGACTGTACAACATCCCAGGATGCGATTTCCATGAACTTCAGAATGAAATGGCTCCCCACTTGGGCACCATATTCACTAATAGTCTTGCATCAGGCATTGTGACCCCTGAATAGCACACAGCAACAGTTATCACACTCCACAAAGGTGGTGCCACAATGGACCAGGGAACTATTGCCCTATAATGCCTGACTAGACTGTTCTGCAAGGCTATGGAGCACATCATCATGGATCTCATTCACATAGACATTGCTGGCCTCCAAACCTTTGATCCCACCCAGTTTGGATTTGTTAGGGCCAGACCATGCCTCCTAAACCTGGTGGAGTCCTTTGAGACAGTTACCAAGGCAGTAGATGAGGGTAAGGAGGTCAACACAGCCTTCCTTGACCTCTCAAAGGCTTTCCACACTGTTCCCCATTCTGGTATTGTCAACATACACATCCACCTGCACATTAACCCCTACGTCACAAGATGTTATGCAAAGTGGCTCACGGACAGAACCCACACAGTGAAGGTAGCATACCCTAGTTCCTACTGTAAATCAGTTACAATTGGCATCACCCAGTCCTCTGTCATAGGGCCCCTCATGTTCGGTATATGCTTCTCTGAGGTACAGGCTAGCACAGGAGGACTTACTCTAAATAGGTTTGCAGATGACTGTAAACTAGGGGCCATGATTGATTCCCCAGCTGATACAGACACCCTCCATAAGGGTGTCACTGGGATGGATACCTGGTGTCAATAACATGGCCTCAAGCTGCATGCCACAATGTGCATAGACATCCCCTTTGGATTATACCAATCACCATGGACTATCACATAGGTGGTAGTCCCCTACATACATAAGACATAATAAGGGATCTTAGAACCCAAGTAGATAGCATTCACTCCTTTGATAACCATATTGCCAAGGTGGTGTGGATATCCTTCTACGTGGCCACCCTAATCTCTAATGGGTTTGTAGCCAGAACAAAGGCAGCCATTGTGCCTCTCTACTCATGACTTATGAAACACATTAAAGGGTACAACACCCCATTTGGGATGTACCTTACGAGACAACAGCAACGGCTTTAAATACCACAACATTACCACACCAAGAGGAATACTATCCTCCGAAGGATGACATGCAGCCCAACCACAGAAACCCCAACTGTACTCGTTTGCATACCGCATACTCCATTTATTGTGGAGCTTTTCTCCCTAGGCCTCTGCTGAAAATGGATATGTATCCAGTTGGACCAACCCAGTAAACAAATGTAAAATAAATAAATAAATAAATAAATAAATAAATACTCAGAGGTGATCTCTACTGAACATACAAGGCCCATGTCCAAAACAATATTGATGGATATGCTCCACATAAGCAAAAGCCACTGAGAGCCACATGCTCTGGGATATGTAACTAAATGCAACTATGATTAGGACGTGCTGGAGGGATACATTCCTGACCCCAATACTCACCATGTTTTGGAACATGATTCCTATGTACATCAGGCAGGGACCCACACTAGCACTCTTCAAGAGATACCGCGATGGGTGGATGGGAGACAGACGCACACCAGGGATTACTGCAGTGGCTCTGCTGTACAGAGGCGCAGGAAACGAATGGCTCTGCTGTTCACAGGCACAGGACACTAACATAGGGAGGTGCCGCAAGTGAAAACACTGTAGTTAGGCTTATGAATGGCCTCAGCCAGACAGCATAGTACCTAACTATGAACCTATGAAGCTATTACATGTCCTTTGTGCATGAATAATTGACTAGCTCTTCCATTTCAATTAGCTATCATGCTGATACACTGTCTGGTGACTACAAGTCATATGTATCCTGTTATTGTGTATTGTACATGCCAATAGACATACCTAATGTTTGCATAACATAACAGTAATGCTATGTAAAATGTTAGACATATCTACCTACAATACTGTACATTTCACATTTTTGCCACAATATCCCACAATGCAAATCATAATTGCACAGCAGGACCACCTTAGACATGATATTCTCAGTTATATGCCCACACATATGCCTACTGTTACAGTATATCAACATATACTATCCCCTATTATGGCACATACGTATTGGACAAACCCTGCCACTGACAGTGGCTGGAGTGGAATTGTTGTGTTTAAAGTCCTTATAGTGCACCCCTTGTGGTGTATGAGGTGTTTGCCTTGTGGCCCACAGCAGTACACACAATTTCTATGAGCATTACTATGCTCAACAATACATCACTACTTAATACCTTTTCCCACTATATGCATTGTGTACACTTTAATTAATACAGAACAGGTACTACATACACTAACATACTGAGTGTTCTACATACCTTATTAGTATCCTGAGTTGATGGTAATATAAGTCCTATTCATTTTCTGTTGTAACGTTTGTCTGGTGTGTACATACAGTTTGAATGTATGACAAGCCATCCTTTTATACTTAGATATCAGTAACATGTGGTATCCTGCTACCAATTGGTGTTCCGGAGTAGATCATTACATGCACATCAGCTGTGCAGCTACTCCATTAGCCAATGACATGGCAACAGTGGGGTATAATTTAATACTCCACTTGGGCGTTGTCCCTTTGCCCTATCTTTGAGGAAGCCGGCCTGGATATGTTTTTTGTGATGAATTGCAACAGCTATATGGAGGTACACAGAGATATACTAACTTCATGGCCCCTGTGGATTGTGTGTAATGGCTAGAGGATATAGTTCTACATGTGAGTCTAGCTGTTATATCAGCTGTCTGATACGGCATTGCAACCAAACCCTGTAACATCGGCGTCTGTTCCATTGTACAACAGCAATGATTTCACATAGGGCCATTATAGTGTGTCTCTGACAAGGGATGTTAAGGCTTCTGCAGATGTCATAGAGTGAGTGGATGTTTGTGATGTTTTTACAGTCTATATTGCAATTGTTTCGGGTGTGGGGGAGATGTAGGTGGGTGTACATAGCAGATGCAGGTGTGTAGGAACTGCATTTATACATATTCGATATGTGTGTGAGGGCTCCTTCCCTATTTGAAGACCTATCCTTTAGTAGACTAATACTATGGTAACCACTGTGCCAAAGGAAAAGGATCCACAAACGATCTCCACTAAGTAGTACTGTAATGCTTCTTTAATAAAGTTCCACCTCAAAGCGATAAAAAACAACAATAAGAACACAGTAGAGTTGATAAGACCACAATAGAACTCTACTCTAAGCATTACAGTACTACTGAGTGGAGATCGTTTGTGGATCCTTTTCCTTTGGCACAGTGGTTATTTGGCTTGTCATTTCTTTTATCTTGATATTTCTAATACTGTGGTAATTGCAGGCTTATTCATTAAGCCATTGTTAATTGGTTCCTGTATAGCATGCAGGTGATGTTGGTCCTTCAATCCCTTCAAAATATATCGGTATGTAATGAAATATTGCTACATGAAAGTTGTCTCGTGTATTTCTGTGACAGATATTTGCACTCATTGGAGTTGTGTTGGTGACTGAACCTCTTTGGCTTGGGTTGCCACCTTTTCAAATGGCCATAGTGGGACATTTGCAGGACACACATCAGATTTTAGAGGCCGACACATACCCATGGTCAGTACAAAGTATAGAACTTTACATATATACCTATATAAAAGCTTATATTCTTGTAGCGGTTTTCTTGCTTATCCTGTTTCTTGTTACATGTAGGTATTTTAGATACAGATGACTATTTTATGCAACAATTACATTAAATATGGAACATGCCAAATGTCTTGAGATTGTAGGACATTAGTATTTGTACTCATTTTGGTCAGGATACTACCACACATAGAGGGACTGCCCCTCGCAAGGTGGGACAGGTGGTAACCCTATCTTTGGCTCATTTCCATAGCACATATTTGTAATAGTGTATAGACATATATGCTCTCCATATCCTTTGTTCATAAAGTTCTGTTGTGATGGAATGTGTGATTTCTATGGTCCATGTTATGCACATATTTGAAGACTTCAACCGTTGTATACAGCATACCCATGGATTCAGGAATGCACACACTTCCAATGATCACATTACCGTTCCCAGACTCCCAAACCCCACAATACCGAACACTCAAACTCGCGACAGTCAAACTCCCAGAACTAACACAAACACAGAACACACACACGCACACACAGACACACTTCTACCCATCACATCCAAACAAACCATCCTACACTAAGTATGGCCAAGTGGCCATGCCCCCATACACACCCCATGTGGGTGGCTGCACCCCCCACACCACACCTACTTTAATAATCTACCTCTGAGATAGCAGAAACAGATACACGAAGCAAACCCACACACACAGACAATACAGTCCCCCGGAAACACACACCACACTCAGAACACACACTTACACACACTACAGCAATCAGAAACACACTTAAACACAGTACCTACCTGAACCGCAGCACCAGAAGCACTAACTAAATGTCCCTTAACATTGTGATAATAGTACTCGCAGTTCTGGTGTTCCGGTACTGTGGTCTTTCGGTTTTTAAGCCTTGTGATTACGAGTGTTGGTATGTAAAGCATTCAGTATTTGGAAGTATCATATATATATATATATATATATATATATATATATATATATATATATATATATATATATATATATATATATATATATGTACCTCCATGGTTGTGTAGATGTTGTTAACCTATCTATATATTTGCATTGATATGTATATCCATATATATCGACATATATCTCTCTATCACCCTTTCTCTCTCTATGTTATATATATATATATATATATATATATATATATATATATATATATATATTTATATATAGAGAGAGAGAAAGAGAATACACCTTTCGTTGGGTACATTTGAGGTGTATACTATTTCCCGAACTCTGCCCTTTTGTGGTTTAACCTGTCACAATACACACCTGCCGTTGGTACATCTCAGGTAGCTTAGTGATAGGTTATTGTGAAGATTGTGTACATGGTTGCGTGTTCTACTCCTGGCAGTGGTCATTTTACCTCTCAGAGCAAGCACTATTAATACAAGGGTAAATAACACACATTTCAGTGGTTCTGGGCAGCTTTGCCCATGATCTGTGCGATATTCAGCAAAGGTTAGACCTGTGTTGCGCATATCCATGTAGTCATGTTTAAACAATGCTTACCGGCACTTACCTGCGCAAAAACCCACTAACATGTGCTTAAACATGCTCTAGTGACCTGCATCCAACATCTATTATTCGGGACATCAGAATTTCGTAACAGCCCTTGCAGGTCGTGGAACCGGGACCATGCACGAGACAGTCAGTGGCTTTACCACTGAGGCATCTGGGATATGTGCAAGTGTTATGGTGTTTAGTATGTAGACTGTACTATGGCTGTTCCTCCATACTGCAAACAAATGTGTAACTCAGTTAGTTTACATATGGATGATACCTATTAATGGTATGTCCAAGTGATGCTTAATGGATGTGCTCCAGCTATGGGAATCCATGTCACAGTGAGCCACACACTGTAATGTGCTACACCTTGCCACAACCATAACTGGAGAATGCTGGGGTGACAGATACCTGTCATGGGTACTCCTCATGCTTTGGAGCTACATCCCTGATTACATTATATGGAGCCCCTCATTAACACACCAGGGAATCCTTGCAGAGTGGGTGGGTAACAGTGGTTACACCCCAGGGATCCCACAATTGGCTCTGCTCCACAGAGGGACAGTTAGTTAATCAATGGGGTGGCGACAGCAGATGCATTTTGGCTAGGCTTATGAATGGCAATTAGGCATGTGCCTACTGATGTACCTAGGAACCTATACATACAGTATCAACACATGCTGTTAACTTAATTTACTGTTCAGGTATTGACTTACCTTGTGCCAGTAGCAGTTGTGTGTGCAATAGTTGAGGGCTGCCTATGTAGGATGTACACAGTAGACCACCTATACATGAAAATTTACAGGTGGTCGTGTGTGTGTGCCATCCCTTTTACTGTGTGTGCAGGTGGAGAAGTGTGTCAGTCCGTAGGGCCCTACACTGTTAGTGTATGTGCTATACGTTCCCTCTTTGCCAAGGCATGGGCATACTGGGCATGCCTCAGTCTGCCTACTGGGGCTGGCACAGGGTGTTTGTGGTCTGAATTCCTCTGTGCCTGTGGTGCCCTTGGCAATTGCAGTGGGCTGTGAGGGCCTTCACCATTATGTCCCCGCTGCAGCTGTTTCCGCAGGATCATATTATGTAGCACGGCACATACTATGAAGATGTGGGCACACGTACCTGGAGAGTACTGCAAGGCTCCACCAGATATGTCCAAGCAATGGAACCGTGATTTCAGCATCCCAAACACATGCTCTATGATGATTCTGGTTTGTGCGTGTGCCTCATTATGGTGTTCTTGCATGGGTGTGTGTGCATTTCTGATGGGAGTCATCATCCACGGCTCCAGTGCATAGCTAGCATCCTCCACAAAGTGGCCATATGGGATGTCCCCCCTGACAAATACCTGGTACAGCTGTGAGGCATGCCAGATGTGGGAGTCGTGGTAGCTTCCAGGGCTGCCAACACACACATCCATGATAATGCTCTGGGCATTGCACATGACCTGGCAGTTGATGGAGTGGTATCCCTTGCGGTTTATGTAGTGCCTACCATGCTCACTGGGTGATGACTTGATATGTATGTGCGTGCAGGCTATTGCACCCAGTACCTCCGGATAGTCTGCCACACGGTGGAAGAGGCACATATTGCTGGCCAACTCCTCCTGAGTTCGGGGGAAGTATATATGCTCATTGGCATGTGGTAACATGGCATTCAGGAACTGGTGGAGTACCCTGGATGCTGATGCCTGTGAGATCCCCATGATATCTCCAGTTGACCTTTTGAAAGGTACCTGTGGCTAGTATTCTCAAGCTTACACATACCTTAATGTCCACTGGGATGGGTTCCCCTCTGTTGCTTCTGGCTCTGAGGCGTGGCCGGCATAGCTCAATGATTTGCTGTATGATGTCCCTGTCCACCCTGTAATGCTCTACTATCTCCAGATCATCTAGCCCCTGGTAGGTTACCCTTGGTCTGAACACTCTTCTCCTCCTCCGGTGCCTGAGGTGGTTGTCAGCATCATCCTCAACACCACCTCCAGTCTCCAACACATGCTGATGAATCACAGCTATGGCAGCTCCCAACATGTACATTGTAAAAGTTCCCCGTCTGTTTACACCGATGGTGCAGTGTTTGGGAATACACGAGTGTGTGTGAGGTGCCTTCACACTTTATACTATTGTGCTTTGGAAGCTGATGATGTCATAGGGTGTGTATGTGCAATCCGAGCTGCAGGGTATCTTACTTATGTGTTTTACCGCAGGTACTGCTATTGTGGGGCCTTTGGTGTTGAATTACATTTGGCTGCCGTGGATCACCTCTTGCCCTTGCCTTCACTTTTCAACCCGATTCCCCTCCCATTGTCGGGCATGCATCCAGCAGCCTGCTTTCTTGTTTTGTACTTTCCCAACCCAGGATTGTGTTGTGAAATGTGTTCTATAGCCGATCTACTGCAGGTGTGTTTGCTCTGCTGTGACAGTTCTCTTTTTTTTTGCAATCTGGCACCTCCTTTTTCCTGTTCTGCAGGTTGCTGCTAGCAGCCTTGTTAGCTACCGTCAATGGCCCACTGTGAGTTAATAGGTGTTAATTACTCAGTTGTACTCCATTTACTCTACTGTGCCATTTCCTTATTGTCTTCCTGTAACCTTCCTGTTTCAGCTGTGGTGCGTGCTGCGCGCAGCCATTTACTGGGTTTTGAGCACATTGTCATCCGTGTACACATGCGCTTTCAGTCACTTTGTGTGCTCTCAGCTAAGCAAAGCTATGGCTACATCCACACCCCTATCCTGCGGCTTTGCTAAGCAACGGGCAACCCAGATTAGCAATGCTCTAATGTGCTTACAGCTATGGTGGCACAGCCCTCTGCTTATGTCATGTATACCTCCAGGCCACTCCTCGGTGTTATATTGCTACGCCGTGTGGTATAGCCTTACGCTGGAAAGGATTTTGCGATTCAGTATTACTTGCCTCATTTGCATGGCATTGACTACTAATTCATAGTTACCACGCCGAACACTGTCACAAACCCTTAGCAACCCTTGCGCCTTGGTTGTGGTGTAGCATGCATACCATTGACTATTATGGTGAAATCATGATTTGTGTGACATTGCAATTTTATATGACATCTATATATATTTTCCTTGTGTTCCCATTTGCGCACACATGCCCTGTGGTTGTACTTTGCGTTAGTGTGGCCATGATATTAAATGTTATTTTTTATGTGTTGTGTGTGTTTTTTTATGCCATTGGCTGTATATTTAGCCATTGGCATATGTTGACTTTGTAATACGTAAGTTTGGTCCGCTTTCATGGCTCCAATGTTCTGTTTGAAAAAATGTAAACCTTTTTTTGATTTACATTTCTGTATGCTTACTCTGTGCCTGCACCACTTCATGAATCGCTATGTACCTTCATTTGCATGCTGCACTACTGCGCATGGGGTGATTAGCATACATGTGCCGAGAGCTGGGCAGCTCTGGCGTACGCTGGTAGTGCACATGGAATCGGATCATACTTGAATCGTTTGGTGGCCATATTTGGCATTAGACCGCCTACGCTACGCCTGCGCCTGGTGCAAGCTTCATGATTCCCGGGGCATATAACTTGTATGGATTCTTAACTAACATTTTTATATTATGTCTAATATGTTATAATTATTTAAAGTGCAGATTTTTTTGTTTTATTTTTGAAGATTTTAATAATATTGTTCTTAAAATGTTTTGTAATGATTTGGAGCTTTTCTCCTTCGGCCTCCGCTGAAAATGGGGACTTTCCTGATAATCAAATATCAGTCAATAAATAAATAAATTCCAAAATATCTTAAAGCAAATTTGTTCCATAGCTGGAAAAGGACAAGTGGATTATAAATCTGAACTCAGAATGGAAAACAGCCTGGCATTTGGCATAACCAGAGATCAGTATGTGCCTTGCTTCTATGCATGAGTTACATGGAAAGCAGCATCATACTACCTGAGCTTGTTCTGATTCAATGACTGGATAAAATTAAAATGGGCTCAAACAGTGACGCATATAGATGTGAACATATAGTAATATAGAAAGTGCTGGGTGTGCATGACAACTGATTACTAAAAAAAAATGTGAAGGAAAAAGCTAACAGGTATGAATATATATGAGATTTGTCAACTCCACCAAAAAAAAAAAATCTGTGGCCCTTGTATGCCCAGTACCTGAGTACTTGATAGGAGATAATAATATATTGATTTAAATGCCAATGTTGTTGCTTCTTTTAAATTCAGATCTTATAAAGCAAATCCTAAAGATGAACAAGATTATAATTACTAGCATGATTCTAATATTTTCAGGAGAGTCTGCCAACACTTGAAGATGAGGGATATATACAGATTAAAAAGTTAATACAAAGGATTGGGCAGGGTCCAATTAAAAAGTTAATACAAAGGATTGGGCAGGATCCAAAGGACATGAACAAAACGTATCACAGCCACACCTCTCAACTGTACACATTTTCACAGAATGTCCATATTTTTGGTTCATAGTTTTGGCCTGTTCCTCTTTTTTCCTGGCAAATCACTGGGATGATCTCAGGACTGAAGTCACTAAATAATGACATACATTTGAGGTTTCAGACTTCAAATCCTTCAGAAAATGCATATTAAAACAAATCCTATCACTCTAGCAACTTTCTATGTTTATAAGAGCAATATTTAAAGTATATCCCTATTTGTACCCCCATTTTGTCAAGCTTTGTCCATATTTTTGCATTAACAGGTTGAGAGGTATGATCACAGCACATTCAACCAAGTAAGGTATTAGGGCTATTCTCCATTGCCTATAGAACAGTAAGAAGGGTTACCCTTCTGAAATCCAGGGCTCAACCAATATGTTTCTATTGATTGCATGGCTTTGGAAAAATGTAATTTCAATTTAAATCTTAGAGGATCACCCTATTATTAGGTTAGGATGAAGAGTAATGCTAATTGGAGGATGAAGTGATATTATGGGAGATTTCTACAGCTATGAAATGATATTCTTTTTTTCTGGAAAAATGGTTGAATATACAAATAATTTTGCTATGTATTCTGACACATTTTTTGTTTAGGTGAATGTACTGATGTTGGTAACAGTTGTACATGTAGGGTGGGGCTCCATTGGCTTTCCCCAGTACTCGATTTGTATATATCTGTGTATAAATGGATGGAACAATGTTCTTAGATTAAGTTATGAGAAGCTATGCTAAACACCTGAAAAAAATGAAGCACTTTATAGACCATAATGTTTTAAATACACTCAAGCACATTTCAGGTCCAGTAAAGAACATTTGATCTTATTTGTTGTACTGAAGTGAGTGTTGCTAGCAGCATGGCATATAATATGTCTCACAGCATTTGTTCAGTTGCTTCTGAAGGGTATGTCAGTTTTTACAGTGTTGTTAAAACATCTGGGGAAGAGTAAAACTACAGATTTTATTAGACAATTTTTTTATCAGTTAAAGTGTTTAAAGGTATGTTTCTCTTGGAAAAAGTCAGAGACTAAGAAATGCACCTAAAAAATGTGCATAACTGTAAGGTGACATATAGGGACACTGCTGGCATGTAAATTATATAATTAAGGGAATTTAGCTTCTTGAGAAAAGTCAGGATTACATGATTTTTGATGGGATTGCACATATTTATTTTATGTAGATAAGAAAGTGGAACTCAAAAGACTTTTTTGAGGTGTGAATTATTACATTTTTTTTATTTTAAGTGTTATTATAGTTGTAATAAATGTGCTGAATTAGTATATTCACCTTATGGTCTAATTTAAAGTGATAGTATACACACACACACACACACACACACACACACACACACACACACACACACACACACACACACACACACACACACACATGCGCACACACACATGCACACACACACACACACACACACATATATATATATATTATATATATATATATATATATATATATATATATATATATATATATATAGATATTGATATATATATATATATATATATATATATATATATATATATATATATATACACTGAAATTATTAGTTAGTATAAACTTCAGTAGATGGACACTACAAACTTTGACTGCAAAAAGTCATTAAAAAAAGACTGCTACCCTAAAGAGCATTTTCCAAACAGATTCTTGGTCCATGCAGAAGAAATCTAGTGTTTCACCCACACTTGCTGGTAATTAAACATACTTACTCAGAGATTGCAAAATAATCTAAGCAGTTCATCTAGGGTTTGAAGGATGCAACAGTGGCATCCTCTAAATTTTACTTTTAAATGCTAATGTGGCAAAATATGGAAGGATCTTTGGCATTTCCACATTTATTTTATAGGCTTTAAAAAAAAAAAAAGAAAGCATTCTGTTGAACAAATCATACTATTTTGCATGTTATTATGTCACATTTTTGTCACTGGCTCAACAGGTAGCCTACCCGCCTGTTATGCTGGAAGATCAGAATGTCATAATTTTTATTCCACCCCAGATGACAGGATTAATTTTCAAATTGCTGACACTGTACTGCTACATGAGGGTTTGGGGGTGCACTCCTGAGTGTACCATCCATTGCATGAGATGTTAAAAAGTAAGATCCCATCTGCTTGAGTAGATGGTAGCTCGAATGGATGCAGGAGATCCAATGGCGTCCATCAAAAAAGTGTAAGGGAAATTCTCTGATGCCCTGGCCAAATTTACTACAGTAGTAAAAATACCATCTCGGGTACTCCTGAAAGAAGGCTCCGAATCTGGTGCTACTAACCTAGTCAGCAAAGAATAAATAAATAAACACATTTTGCCATGTAAATTACCTTACTTAAAAAAAATATCTTGGGATACAAGACTGCTTTTCGTCTGTTTATTTTTCATGGTTGAGTACAACAGTACCAATATGTGTTATAATGCATTTTTTACTCAGATGTAGTACCTCTGTTGTTGACATTTTTTCAAATAACAGAATGCTCTGCTTGTGGTCCCTTAATCTGTCTTAAGTACTGTACTCTTGCTTGCCAGCAGGTGGCAGCAAGTCAGTCTCAGATTCCTTATAGTTGCAGTTGTCTTTATGTCTCATGAAAAGAGAGAGAGAGAGATGCACGTGGAAAAATCCTTATACACCCATCTTGTATACCATTACTTTTTACTCAGTACATTACCTCTCAGGGTAGAGTGCCATTTAATTTATTTGTGCTTTATGAGAGATTGTTTGCATGACAGGAATTGTGCATGCTGTGTATCCTTAAAGACAATTATAGATGCAGGATATATTACACACATCTCATGCCTATGGTGAACTGAACACATAGCCTCTAGGGACTGGTGTGCATGAACATTGTTAGTCTCCTGCACGGTCTATATTCTGAGCACATACAAATATTTTCGTTAAGTCATAACCCAAAATGTCTCTAAATACCCTACATACTCCATTTCACGTGAACAGCTTGTTCTTACAGTAACCTTTTTCATGTGCTGTGAACATTCAAAGTATTTTCAAACAAAGCCAAGTGTTACCAGGCCCATGTGTGTGTGTGTGTGTGTGTGTGTGTGTGCGTGTGTGTTAGGGGATTACAGCTTCTGCTGCCACATTCAGTAAGACATACCAGGCATATTTTATTCTGTTATTTACTATATATATTATAGACATCCACTTTCTTTAGATAGAAAATGTATTAAATTACTTTCAAATAATGATTTTATCCTGTTTTCTTGTGCAATAGCTATCAAAATCATTGTTGGGAACCACAGACTGTTTCAGGTTTCCTGTGGTTTATACATCACTGATAATATAATAAGAATGTTTATTTTTTTTCTTTTTTGGTAGAACTGTTTTAAGGCATTTCACAGCAATAAAATAAAATAAAAAAAATGATGTCTCTCATGATCATCCTCTGGGCCTCAAATGACTATGTGCAGTAGGCTTTACCATTTGCTTCCTTTCACTCATAGACTTCGTAATCCTCTGTAAATATTAAAGAGTAGTGTGATACAGTGCTGGAAATGGGGGTGAGTGGTCTGACAAAGACAGATGAATACACATAGTTTGAGTAGGTTTAACATTTTTGTTTGTCACTATTTCAGGGGGTTTTTTTGGATTCCAATGAAGATATGCATTATACATTTATTCATTTGTGTCCAGTAACTTACAATACATTGCCTTTGGTTGCATTGTGCAAAGTCTATGATCTGTGTCATATATGCAACAATGATACACATAATATATGGAAACCACTTGAATACCTGAAGAAATACAGGCTGGAAATGATAGCAGTGCATCAACTCCACAAAGAGCTAGTATCACATAGGCAGAGTACAGTGTAGTGTTAAAACAGGCATGAATAACCAAGTAGGGGTGTATAGTGTGAGTTGTCAGGCATGCTTCAATGAGGTAGAAAAGGTGAAGAGGGAATTTAAATGAGGCAGATCAATGTAGAGGCGAGTCTGTGAAGAAGGACAAAGTAGCGGTTTTGTGCCACATTGCACAAAACGTGTGCGAGCATGAATGAAATACAGGAGAGAGAGCAAGCCATCACCTATACTGGCAGCCTGTTGCCAAAAGCTCCTAAGGAAAAAACACCATAGAAAGAATTACAGTGTTGTTAACAGGTGCCCAGCAAGCTGGGTAGTTATTGTTTCATTAAAGGGATTAGAAGGGAGAATAAAGAAAAGCAAATGAAAGCGTATAACAAGAATGCTGTAAAGTAAAGTGAGGTGAGGGTGAGGCAGGGTACGCCTTTTTGTGGGGAGGTGGGGAAGGGAAACTCTTTATTCATATATATATATATATATATATAGAGAGAGAGAGAGAGGGAGGGAGGGAATGGGGAGTGGAAAAGGAATGGAGGATAGGCAGTGTGGGAGTACACAGTCATACACAGGGAAACACAGACAGGGGTGGATGTGGACATAAGATGCCACTGACCTGACTGTATCTGCAATCTCCACTGCCTCCTGTGGCAGCTGGTGGCATTTTCATCATACTCTGCCTGTGTTGAAAGACAAAAGGAATATGCAAATGATCCCATATCACATACAGGTGTGACTGAGGCAGATAGAGCAATGCAAAACTAACTACAGCTCCACATATGAGCACAAGGAAGCCGAAGCAAGAAATGATTGACGCTGCCAAACACAGACGTACTGCAGCATGTGTTTGTGCAAAGACTCCAAAAGCAATCGAGTATTTAGGACACAGTCGACACTATCACAGCTATGCAGAAAGGAGCAGAGGAAGCTCCACAGCTGCTGCTAGGTACTCAGCTACAAACACAGCCAGCTAAACGAATGTACTTATGTGCGTTGATGCAGTGGAATAAAATGATGTTCACAGTACCACAAGGTTGCTGCCCTGTGTCCTTCTCTACAGAGGAACACAATGTGCTACAACAGAGCAGCTAACTCCTACAGTGCATCCAACAAAAAGACAATAACCCACCACAGCCCAACAAGAATACTCTGAGATTCACACCATGCACAGAACTATATGTTATATGCAATGTGACCAAGTGACTCTTAGTTTTGTTAACCACGCACATACACAGCTTGCATGCATGAATAGGTATGCATGACACATTGGAGACATGCATATGATTATACCTATGCTTTATATCACTGACACACTTATGTAAACCAAAGCAAGTTATAGACAAAGACAGAATCTAGTCTCATTAGCATATGTACGTGTGGTGCAAATTGTACTTATTAGTAACTATTGCAGTTAGTCCATCATTTTGGATGACACAACATGCAACCAGGAAAACTGAGAAGCAGACTCATTTGAAGAGCTTGAATCAATTGTATGGCTGCATAAAGCATGAATTTCATAGACCAGAGACCATAGCACATAGTCAGTGGTCTGCATTGCTGTGGTAAAGGATATATTACTAGTGTTTCACATACATGTGTTGTATGCCTCCTGTAAGAATAAGGTAGGTAGGTTAACACTAGTGATCAGTATTAGTTCATTCACTCACAGCTGTACCTTACTGCAGTCATACACCTCAAGCCCTTCAGCCATAGCAGGGGATGGCAGTCACTAACAAGGGACAGTCACCCCTGTTCAGCTAGGCTGCCCTACACCTCTACCCTATAGCCATAGCAGGGGATAGCAGTCACTGAAAAAGGACAGACACCTCCTCTCCAGCTAGGCTGACCTACATCTCTACCCCTCAGCCATGGCAGGGGATGGCAGCCACTGAGAAAGGACAGCCAGCCTCCTCCAGCTAGTCTGCCTTACATTTCTACAGTCATAGCCCTAGCACTGGATGGCAGCCACTGAACAAAGACAGCTACCTCCTCTGCAGCCAGGCTGCCCTATGCTGTATTACACCAGCACTGTATCCTGTGTGCCTGTGCTTGGAAGTAGACAGTGTTAAACATAACAAAGGGCTGGTATCAGTATGATTTCTGTATGTGCCACCTTACAAAAGACACATGTACACTGCTGTGCAATGCCAACCATCCAGAAATACACACTCACAGGGGAGTACTGCATGTAATATAGCTTGTATTGGATCCCTGTGTAGTACATATTCCAGTCAGCGCCATGCACTTGCTCAACTGTAACCCTATATCCCATGATACCAAATGGGAGACCCCTCTGTCCAAAAACAGGAGCACATTGTGTATTAAACGTAATTTTGGTGAACACAAAAGAGTCAATGCTTTTTGCGAAATTACTTTTGCAGACAGTGGAGATTGTTTTTTCTCCTCTGTTGTGCAACGTAGAAGTTAGTATATATACGTCCAGGGGTTGTAAGGGGGGGTGTCCTTCCATATAAGGAGTGCAGGGGAGCAGGGGGCTTGCTCCCCTGCTTAAACAAAATTGCTGAGTTGTTCATTGAAGATGGTTTCAGCGAATGGTTTTCGTTTTTTTTTTTCAATGAAATTACCTTTGATGACTCAGCACGAATCCATCCAAAACATGTGGAGCTCCCGGAGGAACCCTGAAATATTTTATTGTGCCAGTCTGCTGTCACTGTGTAATTGCAACCTCTGTGCACCCACTTATGCATTTATGATACTACATTTCCTACCCCCTAGCTATAAGCATATCCTCTAAAGCTGGTAGATGGCAGAAGCTGGAAAAGCTCAACATGTCAGAGAATGATATTTTGCATTCTGGACAAATGAGTGATTGGTATTTGGAAGAAGTGTTACCAACAGTATCTTTGAGATTGTTTGTGGAAAACTGGTGCACAATGTCATTGTGGTTGGTGGGAACAACCACAACACACATTAATGTCAGAAAAGTGATAATGATATGATATGATGCCTCAGTTAAGGAATACAACGTGGCAGCAGATGGGATATTAAAAAGGAGTGGCCCATTGTCTTGGTCAGCACTCACCCTAGAAAATCATTCCTGTCACTCCTGAATAGTGGCAATGAGGGGAGATGCATCACACTGGGAGGTGAGCACAGGGGTCTTGGAATGGCCAGATGCCACATATCTCTCATGGAGCCTGTCCAGGTTAGAACGCATACTGCAAGAGGCATATGGTGGCTGTGACTGGGCCAGCAACAGATAGATTGCACTAACTACTACATATGGGCTTCATAGGTGGATCAAGCATGAGTGTTGTCACAGCAGGTGCTTCATATACACTCACAGGAATCTAGATATCATTAGAATGCATATCATGTGGCATATGGGAATGTGGGGTGACAAACATCAAACAGCTATATAATATATTCTGTATCCAAAGGGCAAGCCACCACTACTATGGTACCTTCAAAGGATTGGCTGCAACAGCAGACTGAGGTTAGTCCCCTGTCAGGGTATTAAAATTAACATGTAGAATGAGTTATGGACTAAGGACACACTGACACCATACTGTGCAGATCAGAGAGTGGGTGTGGGGGAAGCCAGAGAGTCTCCTTTCTTGATGCTCTTACATCTCCTTCCTGGGGTGACACTCTAGCTTTCCCCACACTGACTCTATGAACTGCATGGCATGGTGTCATGCCAGCATAGTTGAAGGGTCTCCAATGAGATTGATTGCATAACCAGCAAAAAAAAAATATATATATATATTTTTGACATTGATATTAGTATGACTATGTATTATTTACACTACGTTTTGATATTATCAAATTGCGTATTGCAATTATTTAATAACTTTTTTTAGGAATACTATCTTGTTATGTATATGTCCTCTGACATGTAAATTACCTATACTAAAGTCTTACTACCTTTTATGCTCAATTTTTGTTTTGTTTTGCTTTGTTACTTTTGTATTCCCTATACTTGTTATAACCATTAGAGCTTTTCTCTCCGGGCCTCCACTGAAAATGGACATATATCCAGCTGGACTAGCCCGGTCAACAAATGTAAAATAAAATAAAATAAAATAAAATAAATAAATAAAATAAATAACCAGCAATAGTGGTACACTGATCATGGTGGACCAGCACCCTGTATCTGCCATACAGATATGCACTGCAATGCAAGGTAACAGTTACCATACCATTGCCCACTGTCGCAGCTGGCCCCTGACTTGTGGGCAGCTCTTAACCTTAAGCAACAGAGGTGCATGGCTGTAATTTGGGCACAGTCCACAGGTATTCAAAGTGATATAAATATGGCTGGCACTCTACAGGTCTCCAGGAGATCATTGGGGATGTATGACTTGAGGGTAGATTTTAATAGTTTTGGGCATGCAGGGATGAAGCTCCTTGTGAAAAGTGCATTGGGCTTGTGACCCTACTTCATTTAGCATTGATATTTCTAACCTGTTCAATGGAATAAGTTCATCAGGATGTGAGCTGAAGAAAAGTGTGACTGTATAAATCATATTCATATATTTCAAGCACGACTAAAAACTTTATTTATCCAACATCAGCTCACCAAAAAGTCTCACAATTACTGATGAAGGCTATGCTATTAACTTCTCATATTATTGTTTCATTCTTAATAATCAGTTTTAAAAATGTAAGTGCATTAGAAATTTGTCTCAGCAAGGATCTCAAACTACATCTACAAACTTTAAATTTGTTCAGCCTTACATCTTAGCTCAAACAATTCTTACCATATGCCACTCCACTTAACCAGCTGCTCCAAAGCCTTCTCTGTACTTGAACTTAGAGTTCAAGATCCAAAAAAGCTTGAAAATACAGCCGTTCATCAAAGAATCATATATTTGACTCTTTTCCTAATTGTGTCTTTATAACAGTCTTACTTCCGAAAGTCATGTTCTGTGACTACAAAGGCACACAACAGGACATCCACTAAATCAAAATGTATTTATTTGTAATAACTACTACCAGCAGCAAGAGGTTCTCCAGTTTGATTCTCGGCTGGGGTGCCTTCTGTGCGGAGTCTGCATGTCCTCCCTGTGGTCGCGTGGGTTTCCTCCGGGTGCTCCGGTTTCCTCCCACATCCCAAAGACATGCAGTAGGTAGATTGGACACTCTAAATTGGCCCTAGGTGTGAGTGTGTGCGTGTGTGTGCCTTCTGTGGAAGGTTGGTGCGACCCCTAACTGGGAAAAAGCAGAAAGAAGAAGAAGAAGAAGACTACCAGCAGCATCCACATAGCAATCCTGCATAAATCTTTTTTAGACTTTCCCCTCACTGCCTGTCATCATCAGCTACCTCTTGGTGGTTTTCCTTGTTTTATTGGGGGATATATGGCTAACATCCATTATCACCAGGACATCACCACAATGGATGCACCCTTCCTGTCCTGTCTGTGCCATCAAGTGTCTGAGCTGCTAATCGATCTTGGCTCAGCTGAAGTGGAGTCAGAGGTCTATCCCTCTATGTCCCTGGCACAGGCTAATGCTAAATAAAATCTTACATAAAATTTTACGTGTGTGTGTGTGTGTGTGTGTGTGTGTGTGTGTGTGTGTGTGTGTGTGTGTGTGTGTGTACTGGTGTGTACATGTCAACAATATTAGAATCAAAACTTACTGTCTCCAACAGTGCTGATAAACCAAGTGTAAATTACCTGCATTATTCGTGTTTTAGACTCAAGTTATATTACCATTGTAATAAGATGTAAAGGGAAATATAATGCTAAATAATGTGAAATTTGATTATACATATTGTCTATATCACTTATCTGTTGTATTTATTGTCCAAAAATCTGTATATTATCTCAAAATATGAAATATTAAGAAGTATTCTTCGACTTCAATTACTTTCCCTGATGCTTCCTTCAGCTTCTGTACCTGCCTCTGTGAACTGTAAACCAAATAACTTTGTTATAACTCACAGTAAACTACCTGTTCTCAATTCCAATTCCTCCAAAATTTCCTACAATTTGAAGTTTACTGAAAACATTTATTAACCTTGGTTCTTCAATTACATCCATTTGCCTGCTGCAGCCACATTCTGTCTCTTTTTCTATTGCCAATTTTGACTGACTTATTGTAATGATTTACTATATTAAAGTGAAATGCTAGCAGCACATTATGTATGAATTTCACTTTATATGGTCTGAATTTACTGTATTTATGTAGAGTGTACTAATATTTAGTGGGAACTACATCTTAGCCTTGACCTGATTTACAGTACTTGGTCTTTTTTGTATTTGTTGTATTTATTAATGAAATATAACATTTTGTCTGGGTCTGATATTTTAGTTTGGGTCAGAGGAAGGTCTACTTTAATGTATTTTATTTTAATATATATAATGTTTCTGAACATTACTGAACTTTACTTCTACAATGATTTTATAAATGTATTAATATAAGTTGTAAATTTATACTAATATAATTACTAGATTATATAATAATAATATCATCTGGTAAATAAACTTGCAATTTTAATATTGGCCACAAGGTGGCACATGATCATTATGGTCTAAATTATCTGAAAATTTTATGATTTAATTATAACTGGGAAATTTTTTTAACATGTGATAACTGGTATTAAATATTTCATGTAGCCATTTATAAACTCTTTTTTATAGCTATAATATACATATCTTGAAGCATATTACCATATTCTGTATTGACTTGTTTCTGTAAATCTTCAGATAGATTTACTAATAATCATCAATTATTTTTTAATTTTTATGTGCTGTAATAGATGTCTGCCTTTTAAATTTGTGTCAAATATCCTGTAAATACCTATGTGCTATAATACTAGAAATAACCAAGAGATGCTGCCAGCCTCTGTACCATCTGACAGGTGAACCAACCAATGAAATAGATGAATAAGTAAAATCTGACCACAAAATGTGTGAAAAGCAAATCTTCAAAGTTTATTGAAACAACTCGACTAAGCTCTTTCGTTCCAAAACCAGCACTTCTTCAGAATCTGTAAAACATATGTAATTTACTTCCTTATATATCCACTGATTAAAAAAGACAGTACCGTTCAAATAAACTCACCTTTTAACAACTAGTCATTTTCAGTATAGAACTGTTCTACAACCACTGTGAAGTATGGAAATAGAAATAAATGTGTCCCATACCTTATGCTATAGCTAAAAAGTCTTCATGCTTTAATGTTTATTTCTAACAGGGTTTGTGGGGTTATGTTAATGGTCTTCAAAACAGAGCATCATTATTTTATGTTGTAAAGGGATAATCACTTCCAAGGGACCAATTGCTTAAGGTCTTCACTACCCATATTTAAGGTACAAGTTTAGATCCTGACCTCTGCTGATGCCTATATGGTATTTGCATGTTCTCCCCGTGGGGCTCTCCCACCTCCCAAAAACATACTGGGTGTTTCCACCTCAAACTCACCCAAGAATGGAGTTGTGGGCAGCAGCACAGACTTTAGATGGTGCCTAAGGGGGCAATATTTGTAAAGACCCACTGATTTGGGCATCAACTGTGGTGCGCAGTGCCCTAAAGATAGGAAAACATGGATCACAGACTGTGCTAGCCACTCAATGGTGTAAAGTATAGCTCTAGGTGATTTGGTCATGTTGACTAATGCTGCCAAATGGGCATGGGTATTTGCTGGTGATAAATGGCTTGAGGACCCAGCCTACTCCAACCTATGCCAAGGCCCCATGCTAACAGTGGGAGGGGTATCTGCATTCCTTTTGGTCAGTGTGTACCCGGCATAAAGCCCTGCATCCCTGGATCAATAAGCTACTGGCCAGCTGGTGTCCACTTGTCCAGCTGGGTTGCCTGGGATAGCTCTGTTAGTGAAAGTTGGATGTATATCCAATCAATCTGCCAAACATGAACTAAGAATTGTTGCAGTCAGTGTAGGTTCACTGATAGAATGCAGCTTGGAAGTGCATGGCATGATGGTAAGTAGGAAGCTGGACGTCTTATGTATTCAGGAGACAAGATGGAAGGACAGTGAAGCAAGGTCACTTGGCTTGGGATGCAGAGCCTATTACTCATTGGGAGGACATACTGGAAATGGTATGGGCATTTTGTTGAGGAAACGTCTTCAGAAGACAGTGAGAGATGTCATCAGAATTAGTGATAAACAAATGTCAATCAGACTCCAGTGTAAGGCTAGGATAGCATTTGTATTCTAAGCCTATGCCCCCCAGCAGGGCTGTGACAGTCAGGAAAATAGTATTGATAATGGGGGACCTCAATTCACATATTGGGACAGACACAACAGGATATGAGGACAGTGTGGGTCCACATTAACGGGACAAAAGGAATAAAGAAGCAAAGTCCAATTTAGACTTCTGTCTGGCAAATGGCTTGATGGTGGCCAACACATGGTTCAGCTAGTTAGAAAGTCACAAGATCACATAAAACAGTGGCCAGCATGTAGCTCAGGTAGCCTTCTCCCTAGTAAAGAAAGGGTTAGAATTAGTGATAGGAAATTCATCACTGGTGAAACAGTCAGCCCACAGCGTAAACCACTGTTTGCCACAGTCATCTACAAGCAGAGGTCAGAAAAGGCTCTAAGGCCACCAGAGACTAGGCTGAAGACCTGGAAGTTTACTGAAGAAAATGCACAAGAGTTTAAGGAATTACTCAGGGCTTTAACACCTGAAGAAGAAGAAGAAAGAGGTGAAGGTGAAGAAGAATGGCAGCTCCTCAAAACAGCTCGTGTGAGGACTAGAGAACAGGTACGCATTTGAGTGAAGTATGCAAATAAGATACATAAGGAAAGCTGGTGGTGCTATGCAGATGTCCAATAAGTTGTCAAAAGAAAAAGGAGCACAGGAGAATGTGGGAAATAGAAAAGATGGATCACCCTAAGGAGGAATACTGGTTGGCTAACAAAGAGGCTAAGAGAGGAGTTGCAATAGCAAAGAACAAGGCATCAAAGGCACTCTACCAGCTTCTGGAAAGCAACTCATTAGATGGAATAAAGAAACTCTATCAGGTTGCAAGACAAAGAAAGATAAAGAAGATGTTTATCAGACACCCTTCATAAGGGATGCCAGCAGCAATCGGCTCAGCAGTTCACAGGACATCAAACGCAGATGGAAGGAGTACTTCCCACAGCTTCTAAATGAAGAAAACCCCACAGAAGCTGTACTGCCCCAGACACAGCCTACAAAGAGAGAAGAGGAGCCCCCATAGAAGAAATAAGAACAGCACTAAGGAAAATGGTGACAGGAAAAGCAGCAGGGTCAGATGAGGTCACAGCAGATACGATAAAGATGCTGGGTGACATTGAGGAGAAATGGCTCCTGAGGGTACTTATAGCAGTGTGGAGAGAAAGACGTATCCCAGATGACTGGAGAATAAGCATACTCATGCCAGTGTACAAGAACAAAGGGGGCATCCACAACTGTGGGCAGTACAGAGGCATCAAACTCCTGCCCCACTGAAAGAAAGTTCTAGAGAGGGTGATTGATAAACAAATACACAGAACAGTAAAAAGTAATACGGATGATGAGCAATTGAGATTCAGGATGCAGCACAACTGCCTCACTGCTTGCAGTGAGAGAGCTAGTTAAGAAGAAGCTAGAGATGAGGAAACACTCCAACTGGGAATTCATAGGCTTAGAGAAAGCATGTGACAAGGTTACAAGAAAGCTGAAGCTAGAGATGAGGAAACACTCCAACTGGGCATTCATAGGCTTAGAGAAAGCATGTGACAAGTTAACAAGAAAGCTGAAGCTAAAGATGAGGAAACACTCCAACTGGGCATTCATAGACTTGGAGAAAGCGTATGACAAGGTTACAAGAAAGTTGATTTGGGCAGCACTGTGGTGCTTTAAAGTCCCAGAAACATTGGTAAAATTAGTGCAGGCTATGTACAAGGACCCAATGATTCAAGTATGAATAGTGTTTAGTTTCCCAGAGGGGTTCCCAGAGGGAGGGGATGTGCATCACGGTTCAGTTCTGAGCCCATTACTGTTCATACTGATGATGGACTACATTAGCAAACAGGTTGGAGGGATCAGATCAACAGAGCTGTTGTATGCATATAATGTGGCATTACAGGCAGATTCTGGACAAAAACTTTAGCAACTGATAAGAGAATGGAATGTAAAGCTGAAGGCATACGGGATGTAACTGAGTACAGATAAGACAGTTGTAATGTCAACATATAGGGGATCAGAAGAAGCAGTGAACTGATATATAAGTAAAAGTAGTGGAACAGGTTAACAACTTCAACTATCTGGGAGGGGTAGGTGAGAAGAACAGAAGCCTAAATGAGGTCAAACCTAGAATCAGAGGGTCTTAAGCCAACTAGCACAGAGTTTCAGGAGTAGTGTATGACAGAGGAATGTCAAAGAAGCCGAAAACTGAGGCGTGCAAAACAGTGGTGTGACCATTAGTACTGCATGGTACAGAAACCTGCGCAGTAAAGGGAGAGCAGTCGAGGAAGCTAGAGGTGATGAAGTTGAAGGGCCTGAGATGGGTGGTAGGATGGCAAAGCAGGGACTATTACAATGGTAAACCTTCACTGTCACACCAATATCAAACACAGAAAAATTCCAGTGTAAGGAAACACTGGATAGCAGCTTCAATACCAGAAAACTTCTTTAATAAAATACAAAGCTTTCAGACATGCGTCCTTCCTCCATGTGAGCAAACAGAACAAAACACTTCCTTTTCCTTTTATAATGAAGCTTAACTGCATCACATGACACGGCTACCAATCAACATTTTCTCTAAAACTTAAGGCATTTTAAACGATGCATAAAAAATACAACTCCCCAAACAGTTAGTAGGTATAAAAACATCCACATAGAACATATCTAAAAAATACATTTAAACATACATAAGCAAGTTCAGTTCCATAAAATCATCTGCTTCTTTTTCAGAACAGGTTTTAGGCCTACAGCCATATTGATTCCAGGAGTAGCCTCTTCTTGAAGCATTACTGTCCACTTGTACTCATTCATTTCTAGCATATTATTATTGTCATCCCCGCCTCTGTCTTTAGGGACAACATTTATCACCCTAAACTTAAAAATGTATTCATCACCCATTTCACCAATATGTTTTGCAAGAGCATTAGTGCTTACTCTGCCTCTAACATCCGACTCATGTTCAACAATATGCTCTTTAAGTTTACGTGTTGTTTTCCCTATATAGAAAGCTGTACATTTTGTGCAGGTAGCAAGGTGAACTATATTAAATGTGTTGCATGTAGCAAATACTTTAAAATTATCTACCTTTCCAGTTATAGGATGCACAAATTCTGGATCTGTAAGAATATCAGGGCAGCATGCACAGTTAAAACATGGGAAAGTCCCAGTTTTATTACTACACTTCTGCAACTTGCAAATCCTTATAGCATAAGTGTTTCTTCAAATTTTTACTATTTCTATATGAGAAATTCGGTCTATCACCTATAACATATCTGATTTCAATTACAGCCGACAATAACCTGCAAGTTTTAAGGATAATATTTTGGACATCCCTAGTCCTTCTATTATATGTAGTCAAATAATACAGATGTTTGGATTTACCATTCCCCCCAGTATCTTGTGTATTCACCACCTTATCGGAGAAAAAAGGTTTAGCTCTACCTACCCTTTCATCTATAATCTCCACTTTTGACTTCACCAGGGAATCAGCCTCACATCCCCTTTCTTTAAAGTCTGCTATCATATCGTCCATCTGCTCATTACATCTATTGTCATTCGTATTTAACCTACTAATACGTAACATCTGACTTTTTATTTTGCCCCTAAACACATGACCAGCATGCATACTGGTCCTATGTGTATACTTATTTGCTTGTATCTCTTTCCTATAATTAGATGTAATGATTTCATCATCTTGCCTCTCTACTTTAACATCCAAATAACTTATGGCATCCTAGAACTAGAGGTAGTAAAACTCAAAAAGTGTGTGCTGCTATTAAGATACTCAATGAAATATCACCACTCAGTGGGTGGTAGGACGCACACTGTGGGACAGATGAAGAAATGAGGACATCAGAACAGAAACTAAAGTAGCTCCAATTGCTGAGAAGGTCAAAGGGAACAGATTATGGTGATTCAGGCACATGTGCAAAAAAGCAGAAGACAATCTGGTGAAGAAGATTTGGGGCAGACAGGAAGAAGGCAAGAGGAAAAGAAGGCATTCAGAAAAGAGGTGTATGGATTGTGTGAGAGAAAACCTGCAACAGTCAGGCATGAGTGTCAAGGAATGTAGGAGAGTGGCACTGAACATGGACAGATGGCAATAATTGACACAACACTCCAACCTCATATAGGAAATGGGAAAAAGAGGGGTTGATGATGGTGATGATGAAACATCTCAAGACTGACAGCACTTAGACTTACTGCTATGACTCATGTCTAAATTTCAGACCATCCCCAGGCCAGAAACTAGTTTCAAAATATGTGTCTTACTCAGGTCGCAAATTATGGAACAGCACCTCAAAAAAAGATGTACTTCTAAACTACATGTTTATGAGCATTTTTTCTTTTTCTGGTATTAAAGACTTGGGTAAACATCCTGCATCAATCTAATATCGTCTAGGGATGGCCATTAAATGTCATTGCCGTCCAGAATATTCGCAAAGTAGTAGATCATGTTAGTGGCAGAATGCCTATTACTTATGAATCAATGCTAGAATAAGTTTAGTAATACATGTTGGAATCAACAACATCTTCCCCATGACCTTGCTTATCAACCTTGTCAAACTGACTGAATGATAATTTAAGAGATTGCATATATCACCATTTTTAAAGACTGGAACCACTGTTGTAGTTTTTCCCAAAAATCTAGAAAATTGAAAATCAGAGTCAACAGGTGGTAGCAGATTGTTTAAGCATCAGGGCTGCTGCAGTGGACATTTTATCAACATCCAAGGTTTCTCTAAATATCGCATAAATAATATTAAGACATAGTATATCACAGACCAAATAAGATAGTAGAGCTACTATAGAGAGTACTAAATCATAATTTAAAATATTATCAAAAGCCCCATCATTCTTAAAATGTATGTTATGCCTGTTTATTAATGGTTTTAACTAATGCTAAAAGAATGTTATTTTGTGTCCTGCAGATACAACAACCAGCTGTCTCTCATAATGAGCTTTACTTTTGAAAACTGCTGCACTGAGCCTTGCAGATCTAGTTTGTAGCCTCACTTTGTTTACTAAGCTGGGGAGTTTAGTTTTTTTTACAGATCCTTGAATGATACCTTTTATGCTTATACAACTTGCTGATTCTAGCATTCCACCAAAACGTTTATTAATATATTAAGTAGTTATTTTCTGAAACTTAAACTCTGCAGGATCAGGATTTTATAGCAAAGCAGAGATGAAATTTTGATTCCTAAAAAACTGAAACTTCACCTTCATTTTTACGTTTCAAGCTTTATGTTAACCACATCTGGGTTTTCCTCTACCCTGCAAAACAAAGACAGACAGTGAAAGCCACAACCAAATGAATGTCCATAATGGTAATGTAAAACAACACACATGCCTTAAAATAAAGAAAACGACCATCATAAACATACCTCTCAACCTCGTAGAGAAAGAAATCTGGACAAAGACATATGTAAAAGTGGGACAAAAGCCCAAAAATAGGGACAATTTTTAAATATGGCTCTTATAAACTTAGAAAGTTGATAGAATAACAGATGTTGAATTAGCATGCATTTTCTGAAGGGTATGAAGTCAAACTCAAATGGCTGTCATTATTTTCTAACTTAATCTTTAATAATTTGCCACAAATTTGCCAGAAAAATCACAATTTTATAAAAAAATGGACCAAAAATATGAGGCAAAAATCTGAGCATTCAGTGAAAATCTGTACAGTTAAGAGGTGTGCCCTAAACCATATCTATGCAATGTAACTCCTAAAAGCCAGACGTCCATTTGCCTTTCCTTTTAATGACTTCAACGGACTTATTCAAGTTAAATCCGATGCCCTACCACTTTGAAATGAATGAGAGAAATAGTTCCTCTCCACAATACCATGACACCTGAAGGTCTTTTTCAGAAACAACATTAAAATGCCTTGGCTGAGCAGGCCTCCCATCTGAATACTGAAAAACTAATCAATTCTGTGTAAACAATGCCACTTTCTGCTAAGCCAAAATCTACCTCATGGGATCTAATAAAACATCATATTGCTTTTTCAATATCACCCTTCCCTTCTTGGTCTGTTTTAGATTTACACAATCATAGCAACACTGCCCCATGCATAATACATGCATCTAACCAAGTCAATGTCCTCAAAAACTCACTAATCCTGAATGTTTTTGAAACAGGGCAGCATGCACAGTTAAAACATGGGAAAGTCCCAGTTTTATTACTACACTTCTGCAACTTGCAAATCCTTATAGCATAAGTGTTTTTTCAAATTTTTACTATTTCTATATGAGAAATTCGGTCTATCACCTATAACATATCTGATTTCAATTACAGCCAACAATAACCTGCAAGTTTTAAGGATAATATTTTGGGCATCCCTAGTCCTTCTATTATATGTAGTCAAATAATACAGATGTTTGGATTTACCATTCCCCACAGTATCTTGTGTATTCACCACCTTTTCGGAGAAAAAAGGTTTAGCTCTACCTACCCTTTCATCTATAATCTCCACTTTTGACTTCACCAGGGAATCAGCCTCACATCCCCTTTCTTTAAAGTTTGCTATCATATCGTCCATCTGCTCGTTACATCTATCGTCATTCGTATTTAACCTACTAATACGTAACATCTGACTTTTCATTTTGCCCCTAAACACATGGCCAGCATGCATACTGGTCCTATGTGTATACTTATTTGCTTGTATCTCTTTCCTATAATTAGATGTAATGATGTCATCATCTTGCCTCTCTACTTTAACATCCAAATAACTTATGGCATCCTAGAACTAGAGGTAGTAAAACTCAAAAAGTGTGTGCTGCTATTAAGATACTCAATGAAATATCACCACTCAGTGGGTGGTAGGATGCACACTGTGGGACAGATGAAGAAATGAGGACATCAGAACAGAAACTAAAGTAGCTCCAATTGCTGAGAAGGTCAAAGGGAACAGATTATGGTGATTCAGGCACATGTGCAAAAAAGCAGAAGACAATCTGGTGAAGAAGATTTGGGGCAGACAGGAAGAAGGCAAGAGGAAAAGAAGGCATTCAGAAAAGAGGTGTATGGATTGTGTGAGAGAAAACCTGCAACAGTCAGGCATGAGTGTCAAGGAATGTAGGAGAGTGGCACTGAACATGGACAGATGGCAATAATTGACACAACACTCCAACCTCATATAGGAAATGGGAAAAAGAGGGGTTGATGATGGTGATGATGAAACATCTCACGACTGACAGCACTTAGACTTACCGCTATGACTCATGTCTAAATTTCAGACCATCCCCAGGCCAGAAACTAGTTTCAAAATATGTATCTTACTCAGGTCACAAATTATGGAACAGCACCTCAAAAAAAGATGTACTTCTAAACTACATGTTTATGAGCGTTTTTTTCTTTTTTTCTGGTATTAAAGACTTGGGTAAACATCCTGCATCAATCTAATATCGCACTAAAGTAAAAGCATTTCTGTCATAAATGTTACAGGTTACAGTCTATATATAGATTCACAGTCTAGGGATGGCCATTAAATGTCTGAAACAAACATAATAAATTTAAATGCCATGCCTCAGTACAAATCATCTAAATCACTTTTAAAATACCCTAAAATTTAATATATGTTTTTAATGGTTTACAGGTAACAAAAGCCAGAAGCTTCTGGTTTTCAAGCCATGATGTCAAACAGAAAAATTAGACTTTCGCTATATACTTTATTATGGATGGCCTTGCAAGCATTTATAAGATTACTCCTTATGGTATTATACAAACAACTTTAATGTTCTTAGGCACTGTGCATACTTAATATGCTTATGTTCACCAAATACCCTAGTGAATAATCATTGTATACACCCCAGTTTCTCTAAATTGGTTATGAAATACAGGCAGGAAAAGGCTTTATATTCAATGATGCTTGCTACTACTACTATTAATAATAATAATAATAATAATAATAATACTAATAATAATAATAATAATAATAATAATCATCATCATCATAATACTACTACTACTACTACTACTACTAATAATAATAATAATACTAATACTAATAATAATAATAATAATAATAATAATAATAATAATAATAATAATAATAATGAATGACAGGATGTAAACAACACTTCAGTTGACCTTGAGTATTTAAGTATATGAATCAAATATAAAATAAGTCTTCTTGCATATTGTCTGCATGTGAACATCACAATAAAAGTATGAAGAATAAAAATGTCCAGATGCTTGTAGTAGTTGCTAGCCTGAATGATGCTAACATCAATGACATAAGATAGACATTTGTTGTACTGGCCCATACGCTCAAGAGCATGTTGATTAGTAGTGAATTCTAAACTGAATCTGTCAGCCCAGAATGCCAGATTTTCTAAACAGGAATGCATCCTTCCATCCACACCCCTTTTCCCACTTTTGCACATGGGGTCAGGGTGTCACTTCAACAGTAACAATCATCTAGAGCCAAGGTTTACATCGCCGGTGGCTAGCCCTGTCACAGTAGCTCATCCACACCAGACACTCACATGCACACTCACACTTATGGACAATTTAGAGTGTCCGATTCACCTACTGCATGCCTTTTGAATGTGGGAGGAAACTGGAACACCCATAGGAAACCTACACGAACAAAGGGAGGACATGCAGACTTCACACAGAAGACACTCCAGTCGAGATTCAAACCAGGGAACCTCTTTTTGTGAGGTGACTACACTATCTGCTGCACCACCGTACACATTTTCATTCAGGCTAATGAAAAGATACACTAGTTTGCTATTATTAGCAAATGTTGAGCTCTATACATGGTTCAATGAAGCCATGGTAGTCATGGACCCAGAATGTAGCAATGACAGATATGGTGAGCAATTACACAGATTTTTGAAAACCACAACTGACTATACATTCACGCTGATAAACAAGAGTGGACACAACCAATAATATATGGAGTCATGTCTAAAACAGAAAGTTGATAAATGATTTTTTGTGGGCTGCAATGCCAAACACTTTTTTATGATCTAAAAATCCAATAAACACAGGAAAAAAATAAATATCATTGCCGTCCAGAATATTCATAAAGTAGTAGATCATGTTAGTGGCAGAATGCCTATTACTTATGAATCAATGCTAGAATAAGTTTAGCAATACATGTTGGAATCAACAACATCTTCTCCATGACCTTGCTTATCAACCTTGTCAAACTGACTGAATGATAATTTAAGAGATTGCATATATCACCATTTTTAAAGACTGGAACCACTGTTGTAGTTTTTCCCAAAAATCTAGAAAATTGAAAATCAGAGTCAACACGGGAGTGGTAGCAGATTTAATGTTTTTAACCGTACCCAAAAAAACGCATCAGGGGCTGCTGCAGTGGAAATTTTATCAACATCCAAGGTGTCTCTAAATATCGCATAAATAATATTAAGACATAGTATATCACAGACCAAATAAGATAGTAGAGCTACTATAGAGAGTACTAAATCATAATTTAAAATATTATCAAAAGCCCCATCATTTTTAAAATGTATGTTATGCCTGTTTATTAATGGTTTTAACTAATGCTAAAAGAATGTTATTTTGTGTCCTGCAGATACAACAACCAGCTGTCTCTCATAATGAGCTTTACTTATGAAAACTGCTGCACTGAGCCTTGCAGATCTAGTCTGTAGCCTCACTTTGTTTACTAAGCTGGGGAGTTTAGTTTTTTTACAGATCCCTGAATGATGCCTTTTATGGTTATACAACTTGCTGATTCTAGCATTCCACCAAAACGTTTATTAATATATTAAGTAGTTATTTTCTGAAACTTAAACTCTGCAGGATCAGGATTTTATAGCAAAGCAGAGATGAAATTTTGATTCCTAAAAAATTGAAACTTCACCTTCATTTTGACCTTTTAAGCTTTATGTTAACCACATCTGGGTTTTCCTCTACCCTGCAAAACAAAGACAGACAGTGAAAGCCACAACCAAATGAACGTCCATAATGGTAATGTAAAACAACACACCTTCCTTAAAATAAAGAAAACGACCATCATAAACATACCTCTCAACCTCGTAGAGAAAGAAATCTGGACAAAGACATATGTAAAAGTGGGACAAAAGCCCAAAAATAGGGACAATTTTTAAATATGGCTCTTATAAACTTAGAAAGTTGATAGAATAACAGATGATGAATTAGCATGAATTTTCTGAAGGGTATGAAGTCAAACTCAAATGGCTGTCATTATTTTCTAACTTAATCTTTAATAATTTGCCACAAATTTGCCAGAAAAATCACAATTTTATAAAAAAATGGACCAAAAATATGAGGCAAAAATCTGGGCATTCAGTGAAAATCTGTACAGTTAAGAGGTGTGCCCTAAACCATATCTATGCAATGTAACTCCTAAAAGCCAGACACCCATTTGCCTTTCCTTTTAATGACCTCAACGGACTTATTCAAGTTAAATCCGATGCCCTACCAATTTGAAATGAATGAGAGAAATAGTTCCTCTCCACAATACCATGACACCTGAAGGTCTTTTTCAGAAACAACATTAAAATGCCTTGGCTGAGCAGGCCTCCCATCTGAATACTGAAAAACGAATCAATTCTGTGTAAACAATGCCACTTTCTGCTAAGCCAAAGTCTACCTCATGGGATCTAATAAAACATCATATTGCTTTTTCAATATCACCCTTCCCTTCTTGGTCTGTTTTAGATTTACACAATCATAGCAACACTGCCCCATGCAAAATACACACATCTAACCAAGTCAATGTCCTCAAAAACTCACTAATCCTGAATGAATTTTCATATAGAACAGTGGTCCACAATATATATATATATATATATATATATATATATATATATATATATATATATATATATATATATATATATATATATGTTGTGTAACAAGATGACATCTTATGAAAACCCTTTAGCACAACTCTTTACTAATAAGCAACCTATTATCATCCATTAAGCTTCACACTCTCCCAGTCTTTTTGTATTCATACAACCAAGCAATGCTACATAAAATTCTCCCAGCAGCTGCACGCAATAACTTTAAATGAACACGGATTGATCTTGCTGAATTATCTAGATCCCACCTTTGCACCACATATCTTGATTTTAATCTCTCTGACAATGCACAATCCTGAGGTAATTACTCACTTACAAATTCAACAAAGCTGAGCCATATAATTTCCTTTTAGACTTGGTTTATTGATTCTGAATTAGTCATCCTGCTATAACCTGCCAATCTCCCAAATTTCCTTTGGCATCGCTCCCTCTCCTTAAATACTTACCTCCTTTCCTATCAACTCTCCAAGCCTACCTCACTTAACTACTAATACCTCCCACCCCACAACAACTAACAACTTTCTTCTTCTCCCAGACTCCTCAGCTTTAACAAATAATCTGCTCAGCAGGCTCTTACATAAAAACAATGCCTGGGAAAACACTTATTGTCTATCAGTCTTCATGAAACACTGTAAACAGAACCTATACTGTAAAAGTTGCAGACTCCAAATCTGACTTCAAACCAGTGACAAGTGGAGTACCACAGGGTTCAGTCAGGTCCTCTCTCCTGTCCTGTATACTTCTATCTTACAGGCTAGCAAGCTACAGCAGAAGGCATGAAGTTAATGCGAGTTCACAGATGACACAAACCAGGATGTGGACATCCTACAGAAGGGCCTCACTGAGACAGACACCTGCGTCAGAGCCATGGCCTCCAGCTCAATGCCAAAAAAATTGTGTCATTCCCATTGGTAAAAAAAAAAAACCCATGAACTACCACATATGGGACCCAGGTGGACAGTAGTCTCCCCTTTGAATCACATCATCACACAGTGGTCAGGAAATTCTATGTGGGCACCACCATCATCAAAAACAGTTCTCATACAGGAAAAGAGGTCATTGTTCCCCTTTTGGAATGTACCTCACAGACATCTACAAAAAGGGCTGAAAGGCTGCACCTACTCACAAAGAGGATTAAAAGCCTCAAACAGATGCCCTACGCTGACCATATCAAAAAACTCCAGCTTTACATCATAGTATATCGCCTTCTCTGAGGTGATCTCTGCCTAACATACAAAGCTATGTCAATCCCAGAGCTGTTGGACATGCTACAGGATGTAAACCTTGTCACCACAATAAACAGAACATGCTGGAGGGACAGATTCTGGAACAAGTTGATCAACAAAGAGTCTATTACTCCAAAGTCACTCTGCCTAGAATAAATGAATCAAGAGTAAACCTTGTATAAGTGCTTTCAGGCCTGACATGCACTTCATCAGAGAACAAAAACAGTAAAAAAAATTTTTAAAAAAAATAAAATCAAACCAATCAAATTTCAGTATTTTACCCTCCTTTTTTAAGGATAGTTAATGCCTGGTGGGTTTGTCAGCCCAAGTCCTTATATCATCTAGTTGCTGCACATTTCTGTATATCAATAAATCTCCTCTCCTGACTGACATTCGTATCATCTGTATATTGCCAAAAACAAAAAAATTGACCAAATTCATCCATCACATGCTGGCTAGTGCATTATGCTGAAATAATTAAACACCACTGGCAGGTACTACATACAGATCCAAAGTTGAAGGGAATATTAGGCATTACACCACACTTTGTATTCAGGAGGAATAATAATTTGAAGGACATGCTTTGTAAAGAACCTAAGAATTATGCCAAGGGTAGTTCAATTATAAGGAAAGTGGGTACATATCCATGTTACCATTGTAAAGCATGTCGACATATTTTGCAGGAACATATGTTTACACATCCAAGGACAGGCAGACAATATATGTACAAGGGATATGCAGACTGTAGAACTAAGAATTTAGTTTATATAGCTGTGTGCCAGAATTGTGAATCATACTATGTAGGCAAGACTAACACCATGTTTAAAACAAGGATATTTCAGCATATGTCAGATATCAAGCACTTTAATGAGCATAATGCACTAGCCCAGCATGTGAGGATGAATTTGGGTCACAAAAAATCTTTGTTTATGGCAATACAGATGACTACACCGAATGTCAGAGGAGGAGATTTATTTAATGATATGGAATGTGCAGAAACTAGATGGATTATAAGACTTGGGGCTGACAAGCCACCAGGCATTAAACTGTTGTGTTTGTTTAAAACAAATCTTAAAGAAAGGAAAAAATAAAAAAATAAATTTGATTGGTTGATTTATATTTTAAATAATGGCTTTTGTACTGTTTTTTTATCTGATGAAAGGCCATGTCAGCCTGAAAAGTGCTATACAAGCTTTACTTTTGATTTTATTGAATAAAAGAATTTGTTCAGCTCTACGTGGAGTCCTCTGCCTTATAGTGTTTTTCGGATACTCTGGATGTCAAGCAGAGTTCCTCATTAGCACTCTTCAAGAAAAATCTTGATGAGTGGATGGGAGATAGGAAATTCACACTGGTGATCACTTCTGTGGCTCTGCTTGACAGGGACACAGGAAAATAACTTTCTTGGGTGGAAAAAGCCAGGGAACTTTGTTGGCTAGGCTTACGTAGGTGCTTGGGCCAATAGCCTAGTACCTACCTATGAGCCTCTGAGCCTACGAACTAGTTATAAAGCACTTATCACATCCTTACTCCCAACATTTAGAACGCAGCATCTGCCTTTTTGTAAGAAAATGATTTTGATGATAGTTTTGGTCACACTTTTTGGAAATTCCTGTATTTGGGTCCCAAGCCCTCCCTCCCCAAAATAATAAATAATGTTGACTGGATGGTTAATACCAGTTGTCCTGGATGCTATCAATAAAGTTGATTATAACTGGTGCCAAAATGATGGACTGAAACTTTGTGCTAAAAAATGCATTATTGTATCATTTGAAAGCCACCTACCCCAGTGAATTACCACATTGACAGTACATCCATATGAATTGACCTCACCCAATTGTTTGGGATTTGGGAATCTATGTGGACAGAGACCTAACTTTTGACAAACATGTGTCTATTATAAGAAAATCCTTCCATATTGCACAGCATATAAATACAGGGAATGTGTCAAGATCTAGGGATGTTATTGTCCCCCTTTACTTAGCCCTCATTAGGCTAATCATTGAATAAAATGCCTCATTTGGCATGTATCTGTCCAGACCCATGCAACAACTGGAACACACAAAGAGATACCTCTCTAAAAGGATACAAAGCCTAAACAACATGTCCTACGTGAACCAACTCAAAGCCCTGCCACAATACTCGGTATCATACGTACTGCTAAGAGGTGACCTGTGCTTACAGGGCATCCTGCAACCCATTACTATTGGATTTGCTGCATATCAGCAAGTCAAATGGCATCAGAAATACTTGGTCTAGGAATATAAACCCCTTCTGCAATATCAACAGAATGGTTTGGAGGGACAGATAACATACCGCTCAACTGTACAGATTTTCACAGACTGTCCAAATGTTTGCCTCATATTTTTGGTCTGTTTCTCATAAATTTTTTTTTTTCTGGAAAACCATTGACAAATTATCGAAAATTGAAGTTAGAAAATAATGACAAATGTTTGCGTTTCAGACTTCATACCCATCGGAAAATTCATGCCGATGCAAAAACTGTTATTTTATCAACTTTCAAACTTTGTAAGAGCAATATTTAAAAAAATGTCCCTATTTTTGGGCCTTTGTCACTCCATTTTTTATGACTTTGTTCAGATTTCTTGCTCTAAGAGGTTGAGAAGTATGCAGATATATCTTGCAGAGGATACCACTGCTCAGGGACAGACTCCCATCCACATAAAACAAAATTCATCCCTGTCCATATTCAAGCACAACTTGGATCTTTGTATTGGTCTCTAACCAAATGTAAGGTTGCCACCTTTTCAAATGCCCAAAGTGGGACATTTTTCATAGAAATGTGAGATTTTGCAGGACAAAACATAGCCAGTGCAAAGGACAGAACTTCACTTTTTTGCTAAAATAAAAGTCTATTTTTATAGCATTTGAGCTGATTATGATATGTTATATATTATTTATGCGTTCTGGATACAAAATAACTTCTTTATGCAGCTATAAAAAAAATTAAGAAATATATTTTGTCTTAAAATCTCAGGACATTTGCCATTTTTTTTTCACATGACACAACTGCCCAAAGAGGGATAGGTGGCAGCCCAAACCAAATGGGATAGGTTAATTTGAACACTAACAGAGAAACTGGCTAGGCTTAAAATGGTCTACAAGGGCAGCTAGCTTAGTACTTACCTAGTAACCTATGGACCTACAAAGCACTTATCAGTGCTCCATACCCCACACTCAGAATGCAGTAGTCAGGAGCAATGACCGCCTCCCTCCCCTTCATTACTTCAGGAAGTTCAGATGAATTAGCGTGGGATTTTACTTCTTTGTCATCTACAGTGCCATTCTCTATAACAATCATGTAACTGTCTCTGTCTTCCCCTTTCTTGCTGAACACTGCAGCCTTTCCTGTTTTTTTAACATTAAAAGAAAGTAAGTAAGTAAATAAATAAATGACATCATGCCTTAAACATAAGCAGTGGACCATTCATGTTATTGCTCAAATAAGCTGAGTTGCTGATCCCCATTGAAGTAAATGGATTAGTCTCTTGAGAGAGCCCCTTGCCTAACTACTTGATGTAGAAATGACCAGGAAAACAGTCCTAAGCAGAGGGTTTAGTTAATTTAAAAAGTAATTTCAGTACTGAGGACCAATTGTAATGTGGTATAGATTAACCATTACCAGTTACAATGCGGGTGGGGTGGGTGGAGAATTATTATATAAATAAAATGTGATATCACTTGCAAGTCCTCTTTTTTATTCCAGTCTTCTGAGAGCTAAAGAGCAAATTAATTTAATTAATAATTAATGTACTAAATAAATAGCTTACTTAGTATCTTTTGAGGCTGGAAAGTGGGTAGATCTTTATTTGTAGTTTTTTGTTTCAAAGACTAAAATAACTTATTTTCACCAGTTGTAATTCTGGCCATTCTTGTGTGCACCAAGAAAACACATTGTTAAGTTATTAAATACTTTTACGTTTGGAAAATTTACTTAATAAAGACTACTGGGATCCTTTTTGTCAGGTACTACTAGAATAAACTAGGTGATAATTACATGACTACATATTAAGTACTCCTAATTTGATATAGGACAGCAGAAATACCTCAGGCTGGAAACAAGTCTGTAGCATTACAAGTGCAGCTTAAAAGGAGAATATACACAACTCTGAAATGCATTATATATTATATAATACACTATTTTCTCATGTATTGCTCATTTCTTTCCTCATCCATCAGTAATCACAGTCATGTGCCACGTTTCCCGTCATCCATCAGTAATCACAGTCATGTGCCACGTTTCCCGTCATCCATCAGTAATCACAGTCATGTGCCACGTTTCCCATCATCCATCAGTAATCACAGTCATGTGCCACATTTCCCGTCATCCATCAGTAATCACAGTCATGTGCCACATTTCCCGTCATCCATCAGTAATCACAGTCATGTGCCACTTTTCCTGTCATCCATCAGCAATCACAGTCATGTGCCACGTTTCCCATCATCCATCAGTAATCACAGTCGTGTGCCACATTTCCCGGTTAGAATAAGTGTCAATTAAATTTGACTATGTATGTCTGAATCATTGAGAACTGTATCAAGTTTAACATACCTGAATTCAGAATACTTCACTTCAAACCTCATATAGTACATTGGTTATAGGTTAGCGATGGTTTAAGAAGGTCCATGTAGACTTGTGATTATCAGTATTTTTATATTTTATCACTAGCTCAGTCACCATGCAATAACCACTGTCTATATTATACAATAAGAAACATGTTCACACAGTTCTGGCTGCTAACCCCAAAATCTGAAGGCTCTACTTTTATTTCACTGTTTTGTGAGTGCGCAAGCAAGAGGAATGCTGGCACTGCATGAGGTATACTCTTCTGGCATTATAAGGAAATTATTCTAATGTAGTGTACAAAATTGCATCATGCTTACAAAAACATATTGATTCTAAAGTGAAAGGAATCAATGCAGGAGATATAAACACAATGAACAGTCAAAGGCAAAACGTTCAATATATTAAGCAAACTTTGTCTCATTTGGTTTATGCTTAGACTCTTAATGATTCTCCCACCAAGATCTCTGGACAAAGTTCTTCTGAACTTCTGATGCAGAATTAAAGTAACATGCCATATAATAAAGAGATCCACCTGGCACCGTATAAGGAATAAAGAGATCCACCTGGCACCGTATAAGGAATAAAGAGATCCACCTGGCACTGTATATGGAATAAAGACATCCACCTGACACCGTATAAGGAATAAAGAGATCCACCTGGCATAAGGCAGCATCATCTAGGATCTGCAGATCGCTAAGGGTAACAAAACAGTCTGACCTAAATAGAAACATTACTTTCATTAGTAACTAAAAGAGCACACACACTAATGCTGCACTGAATAAATGTTACAAGGAATGAGTCACTGTAACTTGCCTTCCCGGTGTCTAGTGCCCTAACATTCCGTGGGAGCCCAGTACAGGTGTTGGACTTCATCAGATGAGAGTTACAGTAGTGGAAGCACAGCTGAGTATCATTCCAGGACTTCCCTTATTTCCTCCTATTCCAGACAGATTTATCGGACTTCACTTGGGGAGCTGTGTCAATGGAATGCAACTGCAGGCCACTTGGAGGCCGAAGGACACATGGAAGGACATGAATATCAATGAAATGTTTCTAGTAATCCACACCGTGGAAGTCCTTCACCACTCTACTTGTGGTTACGGACAACACCACAGTGATGTGGTGCCTCAGCAAACAAGGGGGTACAGAGTCTTACCTTTTGTGTCAGTTGGCAATGATGGCCTGGAAGCTGGCTTTACAACATTCTCTGATTCTTCAGGCATCATACATTCTGTCAGAGCAAAATGTTGTGGCAGTCAGACTAAGCAGATCTTGGTTAGACCTGCATGAGTGGCAGCTCAAGATGTTCCAGGATCTAGTTCAGATGTTGAGAATGCCACAACTAGATCTGTTCACCCCCTTTCAAGACAGAAAGCTGGAGAAATATATTGCAGACTTCCTCACACCCACTCTTTGAGGACCAATGTATTCTTGTTCCCTTGGATGGGAGTGTTCCTGTATGTGGGTTCACCTTTTCCACTGATGCGTGGTACTTTGATAGCTTCAGAAAGAAATACTAAAGATGATTGGCTGCTCTTCTATTGACATACAGTATATTGGTTCTCGTTTCTAGTGCTATTAGCTAAGGGCTATTACCACATAATTGCCCAGACTCTGGATTTGCTCACACAGTCTCAGGGGTAACTGCTGCACCCCAGTTTTGGAGCAACTGCAACTGATAGCCTGGATGATCAGTCTTGACTCTGTTTATGTACTTGTTTCATGAGGATATACATGAGGTGTTAACTCATTCACTCCACTGGAGCTCAGGAAGTTTGCACTGTAATTTCGAATGGGCGAAGCCTAAGCTTTTTGACAGAATCAAATTATGTCCTCACATTTCAAACAAATGTTACCTCTGGAACCATGGTGGTTATGAAAGAAGTGTAAATGGCAAGCTCTTCAGCACAAACTATTTTTATAGTAGTAGTATTCTTTAGGTTCTAGGTCTTAAATCAAATTTTATAAGTCACACTAAACACATTAACCATTACAACAACTTACAATATCTAAGTAACCATTCAAGCTACACACTGTTAGTGGCATTTTATTCATCCATCTCAGAGCTTTCCTTTGAGGCTAAGGAGTTCTATCTGTGTTACTTGTTTTTTGAGATATTTAGAAAAAGTGTGACATGTATATATTTATATATATATATATATATATATATATATATCTATCCAATTTCCCATCTCTGTCTCTTCTCCTGCTACTATACTCCCCACTATGCCTAAACTTTGCTCTCTTTGTTGCTATACTTCATATTGTAGCCATCTTGCTCACAACTCAACTGTATAAAGCAAAAAATTCAACCCCTGCTAACAATGTTTATGTAATGCCTCAACCTAAAACTGTAAAAGATGTGCTCAGTCTATGTAAGCTTCAGTGCTATGTTACTAGTCAATGTTATGTTTGGTACTATCCATGTAAATTTGCATTAAGCTTGAATGTTATGTTACTAGTCAGTGTTATGTTTGGTACTATCTACGTAAATTTGCATTAAGCTTGAATGTTATGTTACTAGTCAATGTTATGTTTGGTACTATCTATGTAAATTTGCATTAAGCTTGAATGTTATGTTACTAGTCAATGTTATGTTTGGTACTATCTATGTAAATTTGCATTAAGCTTGAATGCTATGTTACTGGTCAATGTTAAGTCTAGTACTATCTATGTAAATTTGCATTAAGCTTGAATGCTATGTTACTAGTCAATGTTATGTTTGGTACTATCTATGTAAATTTGCATTAAGCTTGAATGTTATGTTACTAGTCAATGTTATGCTTGGTACTATCTATGTAAATTTGCATTAAGCTTGAATGCTATGTTACTAGTCAATGTTAAGTCTAGTACTATCTATGCAAGTTTGAATGCTTCTGTATGCACCTTACATTTTAGGTTCATAGGTTCATAAATAGGTACTAGGCTATTGGCCTTAGGGCCTATACAAGCCTAGCCAAAAAGGTACCCTGGCTTTTGCCACCCAAGAAAATTATTTTCGTGTGCCCCTGTTGAGCAGAGCCACAGAGGTGATCCCCAGGGTGAATTTCCTATTTCCCATCCAATCATCAACATTTTTCTTGAAGAGTGCTAATGAGGAGCTTTGTTTGATATAGATAGGTAGTTTGATCCAGAGTATGGGAAGTCTCTGGGACAGGAATCTATCCCTCCAGCACGTTCTGTTTATTGTGGTGACAAGGTTTAGGTCCCTAGAGCATGTAGCTCAGAGGGATTGGAATTTCTTTAAGTGGAGCATGTCCAACAGCTCTGGGTTTGACATAGCTTTGTATGTTAGGCAGAGATCACCTCTGAGTAGGTGATATGTGATGGAGTAAAGCTGGAGTTTTCTGAGACGGTCTGCGTAGGGTATCTGTTTGAGGCCAGTAATCCTCTTTGTGAGGTATTTCTGTGGCCTTTCCAGTTGTTGTAGATGTTTTGTGAGTTACATACCAAAAGGGGTGTTGTACTCTATAATGGGTCTAATGAGTGATGAGTAGAGGGGAACAATGACCTCTTTTTTCCTGAATGAGAAACATTTTGTGATAAGGTGTGTCACGTAGAAGGATTTCCGATAAGGTGTGCCACATAGAAGGATTTCCTGTCTACTGTGGTGATGTGATTATCAAAGGAGAGACTACTGTCCAGCTGTGTCCCAAGGTCTCATCACACTTTCGGTGTTAAGTAGACTACCACCTATGTGGTAGCTCATGGGTGCAGAGTTTTTACCAAATGGGATGACACTGCACTTTTTGGCATTGAGCTTGAGGCCATGGCTTTGACACCAGGTATCTGTATTAGTGAGGCCCTTTTGTAGGATGTCCACATTGTTAGGAGATTCAGTTTTGGCTCCTAGTTTGCAGTCATTTGTGAACTTCATTAGCCAAAGACCTTCTGTATTAGCCTGTACTTCAGAAAAGTAGATACCAAACAGGAGAGGACCCAGGACTGAACCCTGTGGTACTCCACTTGTCACTGGTCTGAAGTTGGATTTGGAGTCTGCTACTTTCACAGTGTGGGTTCTGTCAGTGAGCCAATTGGCAGCCCATCTTGTGACATAGGGATTTATACCTAGTTTAGTGAGTTTATCTATAATTCCATAGAGGGGGATGGTGTCAAAAGCCTTGGTGAGATCTAGATAGGCTGTGTAAACCACCTTACCCTCGTCTACGGCTTTGGTGACTGCTTCAAAGAAGTCAATCAGGTTTAGGAGACATGATCTGCCTTTTACAAACCCGAACTGGGTGGGGTCCAGAGTTTGAAGATTACCAGTGTATTTGTTTATAAGTTCCATGATGATACATTTCATGGCCTTGCAGACCAGGCTCGTTAGGCTAATGGGGCGGTAGTTCCCGGGGTCCGTGGTTGCTCCCCCTTTGTGGAGTGGTATAACCGTCGCTGTGTATCATTCAGTGGGCACAAAGCCTAAGGTGAGGCTATGATTGAACATGGTGCTTAGGTGGGGTGCCAGTTCATTCTGTAGTTCATGTAGAATGCAGCCTGGGATGTTGTCAGGTCCCATGGATGCTGTGTTCTTGGCTTTGGAGAGTGTGGTTTGTACCTGTGCAGCTGTGATTACAGGAACTTTGCATTCTTCTGGTATAGACATGGGCCCTTTAGGGGGTGGGGGGTAAAGTTAGCACTGAATTAATGCTTGATATTTAACTGTGGAGCTTTTCTCCCTGGGCCTCCACTAAAAACGGACATGCATCCAGTTGGACTTGGCCTGTCAACAAATGTAAAATAAAATAAAATATATATATATATATATATATATATATATATATATATATATATATATATCAATGAATATCATAAAACAACAGTTAATATCTATTTACATTTACTAGACAAAGGTCAAATATTAATGCATCTGAGTTTGCCATTGTGTAAGCTTTAAGGTGAAATGTTTTAAAACCTTGTACATAGCATGGTTTTGGAACTTTGATGCAAATATGAATAAGCAATATTTGACATCAAGAGGCATCAATAGGAGTTAACTGCCAATGCACCTGGAGGTGTCATTCAGATGTAATAAGTTAAAAGAGGTCAGAAAACCTGCTACTAGAAAATCTTATATTTACAGATAGTTGTGGTTTTCTAAGTGGTGCCTAAATGGGAATAGCGGGGCCCTTGAGGTTAACATCCCTCTGATCTTGAAACATTTGCGTGAGCTACTTCAGAATGACTTATTGAATGTGTCCATTAAAGTAATTATGTAGCCATCTCTGCTTGTCTGTCTTTGGATCCCCTTCTTTCTTTTTCTGTTTTTGTAAAACAGTTCATGTAAGGAGTATTGCATATGAGCCCTCCTCACAAGCAAATTCCTCCTTCATGGGATCTCAACTATGTTCTGGAAAAATTTGACCTTACCATCTTTCAAACCTGCCACTCAGTTTGATCTGAGGCTATTAACAAGGAAAACTGTTTTGCTTACTGCTCTGACATCTACAATTCAAGTCTGTGAGCTGCAAGCTCTCAAGGTTGGCACAACCTTACTTTGTTTTCTTCAGAGATAGATTTGTGTTATGCATAGCCAGCCTTACGCATAGGCCAACTAGATGGCCGCCTAGGGCGCTGCTGCAGCAGGGCACTTTTCCAGTATTTATTTGGTATAGATAAACCAGGATGGGGGCACCAGATGGTGTGGTAGGGGGTGCCGTGGAGCCCTTTTGCCTAGGGCACCAGTTGACCTAAGGCCGCTCCTGGTGTTATGCACTAAACCCCATTTTCATGCCAAACATGGTATCAGAAGTCAGTCTCAGTCATTCTATCATCCTCCCTCTATTATTCCCAAAATCCAACAATAAGAGAGATAGAATACCTCATACCTTGTATGTACACCTGCAGCTGAAGTATTACCTTGGCAGAAAAAAAACCTTCAGGAAGTCAGAAAGGCTTTTTATTTCCTAAACAGGGGCAAAGAAGGGTCAACCTGTCTCTTAGCAAACCATTGCACAGTGGGGTTTTTTAATATAGTTTTTTTGTTACACCCACCATGGCGAGATGAATCCAGGAAAGGTAAAGGTGCATTCCACCCATGCCTTTTCCTCTACAGTGGAGTAATGGAAAGGAGTGGACTCTAGAAGTATTGTAGAGGCAGCAACTTGATACACTGTCCATGCCTTTATTAAGCACTACAAGTTAGATGCTGTTTTTAGATCCAGAGCAGACTTCACTACTACCATTCTCCAGGTAATCCTGAACACTTATCTTTTCTCCTCCCAGGTTGGGTAAGCTTTGGGAATCTAGCAGAATGACAGCAAGGCAGTGTGTTACTTGAACATAGTACAGTTGCTTAAATTCCACTTACCTGTAGCAGTAGTAAGGTTGCCACCCATCCTGTTATCAGTGGGGCACTCACGGGTTAAGCTGCCTCATCCCATTGCCTGCTGTGCAAAGTAGTGGGACTTGAAAAGTCCCACTTTTTGATCGCACTGAATCGCCGTTGAAAAATTGCAATTACTTCCAGCTTTTCCACGGCAATTCAGTTACGTCACCAACCTGGACCTGCAGACAGAGCTATTCCCTGTTAGGTCTGGGTGCTTTTAATCATGCAGCAATTGGCTGCAATTCATGAAGGTGGAGTGGATTGGGGCAGGAAGAGCCCTACAAGGATCACAGCTGAAGAGCAGTTTGTTTTTTAGTGTTTCTGCAGCTGTTAAAGAAAAAGACTGAGATTTTTTTTTCCAACAAGCCAGCCAGTCAACCAACCATCCATCCATCCATCCATCCATCCATCCATCCATCCATCCATCCATCCATCCATCCATCCATCCATCCACCCATCCATCCATCCAGCCAGCCAGGCAGCCAGCCAGCCAGCCAGCCATCCAGCCACTAATCCATCCATACATCCATCCATCTGCTACTCCCACTAACCAGCTAGCCACTCCGGCAATCAGACAGCTAGCCACTTCAGCAGCCAGCCAGCCAGGTAGCTAACCACTCTAGCAGCCAGCCAGCCAGCTAGACACTGCAGCAGCCAGCCACCTAGCCACTCCAGCAGGCAGCCAGCTAGCCACTCCAGTAGCCAGCCAGCCAGCTAGATAGCCAATCTAGCAGCCGTCCAAATAGCCACTCCAGCAACCAGCCAGCCAGTCACTCCAGCAGTCAACCAGCCAGCCAGCTAGCTAGCCACTCCAGCAACCAGCCAGCTATCTAGCCACTCCAGCAGCCAGCCAGCCAGCTAGCTAGCCACTCCAGCAGCCAGCCAGATAGCTAGCCACTCCAGCGGCTAGCCAGCCAGCTAGCTAGCTACTCCAGCAGCCAACCAGCCAGCTAGCCATTCCAGCAGCCAGCCAGCTGTTATACCCGTAACAACATCTCCTTCACCACTCCTGCAGTGACGCCATGGTAGAGGGTGTGGCTAGTGTCATATTGGCCAAACCCCATGTCCCACTTTGGCCTGCTTAAAAGGTGGCAACCCTAAGCAGTAGATGTGTGTAAACACACTGCCTTACTGGCAGTACTCACCCATCATCTCCCTTTTTGGAGGTACATCATTTGTTGTTTGGGTTGCAGTTAACTGCTGCTCCATGGCCTTTACTGTTGTGTGCATATGTTTTTATTTATTTATTTTTTTGTGGGGGGGGGGGTTGGAACAGTAGGTATTCACAAAGCCTGTTGTTTCCATCTTCTCTTCCTGCTGGACCATATAAAACTGAAAGGGTCCAATCTGTGGGTCTGCAAAGCAATTCCTGTACTGCCAGGTGATTGGTTCATCACACCCACAGACAGGCAGTGGGAGGGACTCTGAGCTTTGGCAGACTCCCAGAGGAGGGTAACAGAGCACTACTACTCATATGTCGGTAAGGCAGTCTGTTCTGCAAACATCTACTGTTACAGGAAAGTAGGACTTATGCAAATGTACTTTACTAATTAATAAATAATTCAACACTGTGATGAAGGTTATTATTACTGATTACTGATACTGCATAACCAAAATCTGGAATAACTTGCCCTCTTCTATCTGACAAGTCCCTTACTACCGTAATTTCCAGTCCCTCCTTAAAGAACATATTTCCAGATCTTGGTTATGTTCATGATCCTTACCTACTTAGCTTTAAGTTAATATTAATAGCTTGTATATTATATTTTTTCTTCATGAATTTCTCCTTGTAACCACCTTGTAGTCTCCTTAACTACATGATAACTAAGTCATAATTTACTCACACTAAAATAACCCTGTAACCAATCTATGTTTTTCTTTACTACTGGCATTATCCAAAAATGCATTTTATTAGCTATGTCGTTTTCTTATATGTGATTTTCTTCTTACTATTTAATGTCCATGTCTAAGATGTACTTTTTACTGCTTGTAAATATCCATGTTATCAACTGTATATATTTTAAAAAATCTGTGGAAAAGTTTATCTCTTATCAATGTTAGTGCTATTGTATTTGTGTATAATTTGTGCGGAGCTTTTCTCCCCAGGCCCCAGCTGAAAATGGGTTACGTATACCCAATTGGACTTTCCTGGTTGCCAAATGTCAAATAAAATAAAATAAAATAAATAAAATGGACAGAAGCACTGTTATAATCAGCTGACTTAAGACAGATTTGAAACAACAACTGTGTAAAAAGACAACAGATAATGTTCATATTGCTCTTGTAACATCAATAATTCTTTAAAACAGGTTTTGTTGAAATGTTCCCTTTCATGAAGTTTATCCTTAAAAATCACAATTTAATATATCCCTTTTCTTGCTAAAATCAGCCTTTAACAAAAAATAAATAAATGCATGTATGCATATTTACATACAGTCTGTGCTGAAGTTTGTCTAAAAACTGAGTTAGGTATGAAAATCCAATTGAAGGGAGGCAAAAACCTTAAAAGGAAGAGATCAAGTATTTTTTTACAAGAACAGTGACAAAATTTTCTTCATATTTAAGCTCAAGAAATGTATTGTATATATAGTTATTCAAGAACAAATGAGATGCCTTTTTAAATATGTCCACCTATTCTATTGTTTTCAGTATATTTTTGGAAATTTACCTCAAGTACAAAAGGACAAGGGTGCAATTCAGACAGACTTATTAATGTGTAAAGGTTTATGCACCATGTAAATGGCATTCAGAAGAGCCTTACACAACGTCAGGTACACAGTGTGTAGAGCTGTTATGTAAAAGGGATTAAGAGGGGTTATACTTAAACACTGGCTTCTGCCAATCTCAGTAGCACAGCATATCACAGAGCATGCATATAGATGAGCTTGAGCCATAGGTATCAGTGGCAGAACAGAATGCACTGATGTGTACATGATTAAAAATCATACTCACACATACATTTACACAAATGTATACACGTGCGCACACACACGCATGCACGCACACACACACACACACACACACACACACACACACACACACACACACACACACACATTGTCTTTTGTCACCTTTAATATACTGTCATCTGTATAGCTCCACCAGAACTTGGAACACAAAATGATAGTGTATACTTTTGCTATCATTCTCACGGAATAAATCCCCACAGTAATGTTACTGAAAACAGAGAAGTTGCTGTACAGGGATGGCTGATAAGCAAAATGCAACACAGAGTTGACCTAGCCACTCCTGCTTACCTGATTAGCCTGAAATGACCACCCTACCTACCAGTGTTACCCTGGAGGTGCCTGGTGCAGCATGCTCATGTGTGACTCTATATCAAGTCAAAAAGCTTACATAGTTACTTTATCCACCACCCTGTTAATAACAAATAGGATTACAATCAGGTCCCTAAGTATAACCGACTTATGTGTTCAAAAAATGAATGTCAATGTATTCAGCTCAAGAGCAGAATGAAACTTTAAAATCTGTAAAAGAATTAGCACTGCCATGCAGAGGGTGGTCAAAAATGAAGAGCACCACTGATTAACTAACAGCTTTACAAGAGTTAGAAATGTCAGTCTGCCCAGCACTTGCACGTGTTTGTGTGTGTGTGTGTGTGTGTGTGTGTGTGTGTGTGTGTGTGTGTGTGTGTGTGTGTGTGTGTGTGTGTGTGTGTGTGTGTGTGCCTGTATATGTGTGTGTGTGTGTGTGTGTGTGTGTGTGTGTGTGTGTGTGTGTGTGTGTGTGTGTGTGTGTGTGTGTGTGTGTGTGTGTGTGTGTGTGTGTGTGTGTGTTTGTGTGCAGTTGATAGTATTATTGGAAAATAATTTCAGAATAAAATGCCCAGGATATATATATATATATATATATATATATATATATATATATATATATATATATATATATATATATATATATATATATATATAGATATACATGTCGCTTTTACACCCACATGAGCAATGACCTGTTTGTATGTGTACCTGGGGTAAAGGGATGTGAGTATGCTAATAACCTGTTGTATCCTTACCATGCTCAGTCAAGTTAGTAAACTATGGAGTCAACTATTTATTTCATTGTTTTATTTTGTTTATGCTTGGTAAGCAGGTAGGTGGACTGGTGCTTGGGACCTAGGTGCAGAGTACACAAAATTACAAAGAAGCTCTGGTGTGACCCATAATTTTATATACAACAGTTATCAGGCTGATTATCTTAAAACTTAGATCCAATGTGATCCCCCTGGGTCTGTATTACTTCATTGAAGATAGACACCATCAAATGGCATTTCATTGGAAATGCTGTTCATTAACCCCCCCCCCCCCCACCACCACCAACAACTAATTATATATTCCAGCTCTGAGATTACACTGCAGTGGGGAAAGGGCAAATTTCCTGATCCCCACCGTAATACGATCTCAATCAGAACGGTTCAACCAATGACATGTTTGATAAATTGCCATTCGAAACATTGTTCAATGAAGTGAATTTTTGATGAAGTAATAAGGACCCCCCTTTTTGAAATGGTACTACTACAGCCCATACTCATACATCAGGGATGTGTCCACATGTTAATATTTTATTTAACATGAATTAAAAGGGTTTCATTATGCTTTGCATGCTTCTGGGTAAGAAACCAGAATGTATACTGTCCAAGAAGTTATGGAATTTGAATTTTTAATTTAATTTGTGACAGCAATTTGTTTCACAAGCAGGAATTCGGTATCATTTTCAATGATATTATATCAGACATACACAGACACAGGCAGACACCTGCAGACAGACAGACCCCCCCCCCCCATACACACACACATATGCACTCTGTCTCATTCTGGCTGTCTGCTATGGCCTCACATAGCACTATTCCTGGCTTTTTTCTGTGCTCCATTTACCCTCAGGAGGTTATTTGAATATTGTGTAGGTAGGGATATAATTCACTGTAGTGTTTGTGCTGTTATTAGTAGTTGAACAGAATGTAGATGGAAGCATGATAGTCTCATCGTGACTTTTTACTCTGGTTAATGCAGATAAACCCTCCTGCTGAGCACCTAAAGCAGGAACAACATGAGAGTGCTTTCTATGCTCTGCTACTATTTTAGTTTACACTGTCAGTTGCCCAGAAGGGGTCTATATCACATAGTTGAAGTTTCATAACTTCAAAAACGAAATGTTCGAACCATTCCATTCCATTCGAAGTAACAAAACTTCGACTAGTGATAAAAAAAAAAAAAAGTAAAAACAAAGTAAACTGTTGTTAGCAGGGGGGCAAGCCCCTCTGCAGCCCCCACGTGGGGGGTCTGCACCCTAACACCCCCCCAATTAAATATACCAAATCCAATATCACACCACATTGAAATGAATGAACAGCTCCCCTTACGGAGATTTCCGTTTAAACACTCAAACTTGGACAAGTTCGAACTTATGGTCTCGACCATATGGAGTTCGAACTTGTACAAGTTCAACTATGTAGTAGGAACCCACCCAGAAGGACAACAATGTCCTAACAGGCATGTTAGCAGATCAAAGCACAGTGTTTATTTATTTATTTATTTGCTTTTTGTTTACCGGTAAAGTCTACTGGGCCATTCAGAGCCCATTTTCAGTGGAGGCCTGGGAAGAAAAGCTCCACTGTACATGAATAAAGATGGATACATACATTGAGAATATTCAGTCAGTAAGTACATACAATAAGTAGCTGATATTTAGTGTATAGGTAAACAAGTAAAGGTATTACATGATATGATTTTAAGGTATAACAGTAGATAGGAAAAACATTGCTTGTACTAGCTATTCTAAGGAGGCTTAGTAGTTGTTTTAGTGAGTGGGACAGAAAAGGACACAGACAGACAGACAGAGGAATGCTAATTTCATGCTGGTAATGCAGCATAAATGTTATCTACAATACAAAAGCAGGTTGGCTGAGAAACTAGTGGGATGTGGTGTTAGTGAGGCTAAGCGTCAGTGCTATTCACCACCATGGAGCATCACAGGATCACCTGTAACTGTCTAATCTAATTACGGAATCAACACTGTGCAGCTGCCAAGGTCACTCTCATTTGAAATGGGTACATGCATTTACAGCCAGTGATATGAGGATAATGCACCTGTATGAGTCATTGCTAGGATAAGGACTGTACAGCTACATAGATTATCATCAACAGAAGTGTAAAATTGCATGGGCCAGTCCCTGGATCAGGCCTGTGAGTCTTCTTGGATCACTACTGGGATCTGCACTGGATCTCTGTTGTATATAATCATTAATCATTAACCAATTATTGTCCTGTGTGTACAATCATTTGTATTTGTACTGGATCTACACTGGGTGTGGGTTCATGGACTATCACTGAGATTGATACTGTACAATTGCATGGACCATCATTAGGGATAGCATTGTGCAAATATATGGCTTATTATGGGGATCACTGTGCCTCTGCCTGGGCCATTAATACCACAGTGCATTTGCACAGAGTATCATTAGATCACCATTATGCACCAACATGGAGTATCATTACATCAGTTCTATGTATCTGCCTAGAGCATCATTGGATCACATCTATGCACCTGTTTAAACTATTATTAGATCATCACTATGCGGCTGCATGGAATATCATTAGATCACCTCTATGCAGCTACACAAAGTATTATTAGATCAGCTCTGTGCACCTGCATGAAGTATCATTAGATGATCACTACAAACATGTGCAGAGTATCATTAGATCACCTCTGTGCACTTACATAGAGTATTAGATCACTAGCATGTGCCTGCACATGCTAACATTAGCTCACTGTTATGCATCTGTAAGGAGTATAATTATATCATCATAAGGAGTATAATGATATCACCAGTATACGCCTGTTTGGACTATCATTAGATCACCACTAAGCACCTACACAGAGTGCCATTAGGTTCATAGTTGTTTACTAGGCTAACGACCACAAGGGCCTTTTTAAGCCTAGCCATGCATCCCAAATCTCTGACAAGTTCTGGTACACTTGAAAAGTGTAAACAAGGGCTTAGGAGATTAAACATTTATAAGCAGGGGCCTGGAGATGAACCATTTACAGGTTACCTATGTTCATTAGAGACATACGTGCCAAACCAGGGATGAATTTCCTGTTCCCTGTCCAATTGTCCAAGTTACACTTGAATTGAGTTAGGGAGGAACTCTGCTTCACATGGATGGGGAGCCTGTTCCAGAGATAGGATAGTCTCTGGGATACATACCTGTCTCTCCAGCAAGTCCTATTTATTTTACAGGCAAGGTTTAGGTTTTTAGAATGGGCAGTTCTGGTGCTGTTTATTCTGTGGATATGCAGGATGTCAATCAGACTGGGGTCTGATAATGCCTTGTATGGCAGGCATAGATCTCCCTTCAACAGCCTGTAGGAGACAGAATACAAGGATAGGGCCTTGAGGTGGTCTGCAAAGGACATTTTACTTATGCCCTGTATTCTTTTAGTGAGGAACCCCTGTGGACATTCCAGTTGTTGATATGCCTGGTTAGGTACATACCAAAGTGGGCATTGTATTCAATGGTAGGTCTGATGAATACCGAATACAGTGGAACAATGACTTCCTTGGACTTATGTACCTTTCTGGAGAACCATTAGGTCATAACTGTGCCCCAGTATGGAGTATCATTAAATTATCACTATGAACCTACATTAAGTATCATTAGATCACCACTATGTACCTGTCTTGACTACCATCAGATCAGTACTGCTCACCTATATGGAGTATCATTAGATCATCAGACATCACTATGCATCTTTATGGAGTATCATTAGATCACCACCATACCTGTATGTGATATCATTAGATCATTACTTTATATGTATAGGGTAACACTAGATCACCAGTGTGCCTTTATGGGGTATCATTAGAGCACCACTATACCTGTATATGGTATCATTAGATCCCCATCTTGCCTGTATGGGATATCATAAGATCACCACTGTACCTGTATCAGGTATCATTAGCTCACCTCTATACCTGTATGGAGTATCATTAGATTACTACTATACCTGTATGGGGTATCATTAGATCATCACCGTACCTGTATGGGGTATCATTACATCACCAGTATACCTGTATGGGATATCATTAGATCACCACTATATCTGTATGGGGTAACATTATATTACCACTGTACCTGTATGGGGTATCATTAGCTGACTGCTATACCTGTATGGAGTATCATTAGATCACCAGACTACCTGCATGAGGTATCATTAGATCACCATTATATCTGTATGAGGTAACATTATATCATTGATGTACCTGTATCAGGTATCATTAGCTCACTGCTATACCTGTATGAAGTATAATTAGATCACCACTATACCTGCATGGGGTATCATTAGATCACCACCATACCTGTATGGGGGATCATAAGATCACCACTGCACCTGTATGGGGTATCAGTAGATCACTATTATGCATGTATATGGTATCATTAGAACACTACTATACCTGTATATGGTATAATTATATCACCAATATACCTGCATGGGATATCATTAGATAACCAGTATACCTGTATGGGGTATCATTAGATCACCATTATATCAGTGTGGGGTAACATGATATCACTGATGTACCTGTATGGGGTATCATTAGCTGACCGCTATATCTGTATGGAGTATCATTAGATCACCACTATACCTGTATGTGGTAGCATTCGATCACCAGTACACCTGTATGGGGTATCATTAGATCACCATTATGTCTGAATGGGGTAAATTTAGATCACTGCTGTACCTACATGGGGTATCATTAGCTTACCACTATACCCACTTGGAGCATCATTAGATTACCATTATATCTGTATGGGGTATCATGAGATCACCACCATAGCTGCACAGAGTATTATTAGATCACTACCGTTCCTGTACTGGGTATCATTTCATCACCACTATATCTTTCTGAGCTAACATTAGATCTTCAATGCTTATCTATATGTAGTATCATTAGACTACCTCTATGTATCCCCATGCAGTATCCGTAGATAACCGATACAATGTACCTGCATGACTCATCACTGGTATTAGTGGCAAACACTGCATGGAACATTGCTGATAGTTAACACTGCTGTATAACATCACAGATATAGGACACAGAAGGCAGCATCCCATTTCAGCAATACCTATTATGGCAGGTTGAATGCATGGGACAGGTGAATGGATATCATTATGGGGAATGAGGGAGGCTAATGGTATACATTACACAAATAGCACCTCAGATTTATCTAATAAAAAATGGGCAGACTGTGTGGACAATATGATCCCTATATGCCAATAAAATTCTTGTTTGTGTATGTACAGAGTGTACTTGAGACATAAAAGTAATGCAGATTAAAACACTTCCAGACACAGATACATGAATGCTGTATGACACTAGAGAGCAGGAGAGGTGGCTGGTTTAGGTGTTGTATAAAGCTGTAGAAAAATAAGCACCTCTTGCATTTTTTAGTAAGCAGAAGCAGATTAACTTTGATATATTTTGTGGAAACCCAAATTAACTAAAAACAACCATAAATTCCCTTAACCACGTCACTGTGGATGCCTACTATGTTGTAAACATTCACTATGTCATCCTCATCTGCATTATGTATTTATTCTAATTTGTACTGGACTTTCCCCTAGGGCTCTGCTGAAAATGGACTATAAAATGAAATGTATGCATCCTATACTCAGATAAATGTTCAATTCTTCATGTCAAACATGCCTTTTATCTTGTCTCTTTTGCCTGAAAAGCCTTGATTCTGTATATTATTTTTATATTCCAAGATGTTCTTCTTTCGGCTTTTCCCGGTTAGGTCTGCTAATGATTGGCAGTAGATTTTTATGGTGCCGAGGTGCCAGCTTGACGCCCAGCCTTCAATGAAGACACGCCCATTTACGCATGTCTTTCGAACGCCACTTGACAGTGGGGAGGACATGCAGACTCCACACAGAAGGCACTCCAGCCGAGAATCGAACGGGAGAACCTCTTGCTGTGAGGCGATAACGCTACCGCTGCACCACCACGGCTAAGAATTTTTATATTCTAAGATATTCTAAGATACTGAGCTTAAATAATTTTATATTCCAAGATACTGAGCTTAAATATTGTATCTGCATATCAAATTACAAAACAGTGTAAGAAACTTCTGTGTGTGGAAGATTTTCAGTCCATATATCTGTAGTTAATCACTGTATATTAATTGTTGTTTGAGACTTTGGGGATACTGCAGAGATTTTTTTTTTGTATATCTGATCACCAATTTCCATAATCCTTTTGATGTTTCAATAGTTCTTTTCTTCCTTACTTTATTGAACATATACTCAACGTGGTGCTTGTCTCCAGTGGTCTCCTGTGTAAATAATTCTGCCTAGCCGTGTCTCAACCTCTTAGAAAAGACTAAGCAAACAAATAAAGAAAATAAATACAATAAATATCATTTTCTGAATGTTGACCAGTAATTCTAACAATCATGTCACATGAATCTTATTTTAAGTGATATTTCAGTTCCTGTCTTAGTCTGCCCCAATGATTGCAAGTGCTGGAAATTATTCTTACTTTTAAAGCATTAACCAAATCCTGAGTTTGCAAAAATGTAGGTTTAGGAAGATGTAGAAGACGTCCCTGCATACAGCACAACGATCGTCCCAGGACGTGCAACTTACTGTTTGTTTATGCATAAGTCGGCATAAATACAGATGATACATTCGACATGAGCTTTTGTAATGGCAGCAGAATGCACTGAATCCTAGAATGATTCAGCTTTATATATTAGCTGATTTGTCAGTTAAGTTTTAATTGTTTCATTTTGTATTAACTCAGGTGCATTTAAGTCACTGATTTGTTTGTGGGCTTACATCTCAATTTGTAAGTACTCTGTTGGTTTCATCTTTATTTATTTCATGCATTTTCCAGATAATCATAGAAAGAGAACTGTGACACACAGATCTGCAAAACAATGGCACCACTAGGAGAAGAAATGCCATTGATCAGAGGTGACCGGTCATGGAGCCTTTCTTCAGACAAGTGCTATGGGCTTCAGATTTACCTGTATCATTGTGTCAACCCCTCTAGAGAAGCAGAACATCTTTTAAGTTTCCCCTACGGAGAGCATACAGCTGAAGAGCTATGCATTGCAGCAGCAAAGGCTTGTGGTACAAAAATGTCTTCTTTTGTTATATTACTTTTATTTTTATCTTGGTGTTATGGTTGTGAGCAGTAGCTAAACTCCTGGAAACTGTGTTCAGGAGTACAGTAGGTTTTAATCGTTTAAAACATACTTTTACAATGTCCATACAAATGCTAGCATTTCTTCAGTCTATATGACTCTGGTATTTATATAGTGTGATAGAAACAATGCTGGAGCTGTTAGAGTGAGGCAATGGAAGTATTTTCATTTTACACAAATTATTCAATGGGGATTTTCTTTCTTTGCAACCTGCTACATGAAGAAGACAGGAACAAGGAGCGGGGTATGGGTGAATTCCAAACTAAAATGCATGAAACCCACCTTTTTTGTAATGACATACTATTATGATAATGTATTTAATGCCTTATTTATCTTCTGTTGATCAGGTAACCATATTCATGTGGTGGCTAATGCTGTCAGTTTCTACCCTCTGTTTTCCAGAAAATGCAACACTATGATGAAGAACTTCCTCCCCCTTCCTGTTAGGCCTAAAAGAGTGGTGACACCTGTTTTGATTCTCTTTTCTTGTTTTTTTTTTTAATTTATAAATATGCACAGGGGAACATAACCATGACATACTGAATTATAGCAAAAAAATGAATGGCCTTCTGGTTTTACACAGTTAGAGTTGAAGTCACTCACATAGGGATACTGGGCAAAGCTCCCACACATTGAGGAATCCAGCTGTAACTGGGTTGTATTTTTCAGCTGAATTCAAACATGCTTTCAAATGCATTGTGTAGTAGACTGGCCTCTCAAACAACTGCCACGTAAATGTAGTGGTAACAGTCTTGTTTTGAAAATGGTTATCAGCAGTTAAAAAAGAAGTGTTACAAAAGTCAGTAGTGTGCCCATACCTCTCAACTGTCCAGAGTTTAGCAGGATGTCCATATTTTTGCTTTATATTTTTGGTCTACTCCTCATAAAATTTGTGGTTTTCTGAAAAATCACTGTGGATTGAAGTCACTAAGTAAAGACATACATTTGAGTTTCAGATGTCGTGCCCATCAGAAAATACATGCTACTACAAATACTGTTATTCTAGCAACTTTCTAAGTCTATGAGAGCACTATAAAATCTGTCTTATTTTTGGGCCTTTATCCCTTCATTATTTTAAGCTTTGTCAATATTTCTTCCACTTGGAAGTTGACAGGTAAGAGTGTGCCTGGGTTGTTTTTCTATAATGAACTGACGTACAAAGTCTGTATCAGATTGCTGTTAGTGATGTAGACCAATTAATATTTATTTTTAATTATTCACGTTGACAGGTATTCTTCCAGTGTACCATGGGCTATTTGCTTTGGCAACAGAAGATCTTACTGGCTGGTATCCTCCCAACCACGTATTTAATATAGACGTATCAGAAAGCCAGCTCATAGTCTACAGAGTTAGGTAAGGCATGCTGCCAATACACTTATTTATTAATCTTTATATCAAACTAAACAGTCTTCAGTAAAGAATGCATCATGTTTCACTGTGCATAACATTTGCAGCTTTATTGCTTGACAGGCAGAATGCAGTTAAAAGGCTAAGAAAGCTTGATCTTTAGGCATTGCTAATTGTCATAACAATAAGGGTTAGATGCTAGTGGGAGGTATAATCTAGTAATGCAGCTCTTTTTACATCACATACAAAAAAATGATTTTGCTTTTGATACGTTTAAGTTTTCTTGGACAAGGATACTAAATAACAAGGATATGTAATTACTCTGCAGAGATCTAATTAGTGAAATCTCTTGAGCATGAGAATGTGTAACTTACCAACACCATTTATATTCCTCTTTAGCAATCAGTTTTAGATCCACTTAACGCATCAAGGGTCTTCGGTAGTTGGCATTACTATGTTTAAAGTTCCCTTGTGCAGGCCCATAGGTGAGGAATTTTGCAGGTCCAGTTGTGTGATGTCCTTAGGATACACCCTTTTTAGCACTATGCATTCCCAATGCCTAGGGTATCATTGTAGATGGTTCATACAATAAACTGCAGATGGTGGTATGTATATACAGGAGAAATAATATTTTTCCAGAAAAATACTTGGGTATCTGCTATCTGATATGAGATAAAGCTCACTTCATATGATCATAGGATAATAGGAGATTAATAGGCTAGCCATTTCATCCCAATATAATACCATAGAGGAAATAGTCAATACCCAAGATTGCATTTAGTGATGAGGGTTGCGGGCACTATACTCACTAAGAATTTACGGTGTCCTATTCACTTATCCAGGTTCCTCTTGAACAGCGTCATAGAGATGCTCTGTTTCACATGAATTGGTAGCCCTGTTCCAAAGATGCGACAGTTGCTGGGAGATATATCTGCCCCTCCAGCATGTCTTATTTAAGTCACAGGCCATATTTAGGTCACTGCAAAGGTAGCCCTAGTCCTGTTTGATTTATGGATATGCAGCAAGTTTATTAAGTTTGGGTCTCAGATTGCTTTGTAAGCCAGGCATCCATATACAATAAGGAGTATAGTGACAGGGACTTTAGTTGGTCTGTATAAGGCTTCAGCCCTTTGATCTTCTTTGTTAGAAGCCTCAGCTCCATAGGTATCATGTTGAAAGCTCTAAATTTCTTTCATACATCTAGCATGTTCTTTTTATACATGAAGACAGCCTGGTCCATATTCAGTTGCGAAGGGACATTTACTGTTTATTGGGAGAAGTTGAATGGACAACATTGATACTTATCTTGGTTGGTGACCAAATCTTTGATGATGTTGGAATAGATATTATTAATTTCACAAACCTTGCTGATCTTTGTGGGTTTGTCCTTAGAGCTGCTTACCTGGATGCTAATACCTTTATCTATAAAGAGTTCAGTTCCAGATGATATACTTGAGGAAATCAGGTGACCGAGGAGCTGAGGAAGCACATAGAGCTATCACAACTGCAAACCAAACACATAAACACACAAAAACATACTCGGAGGTGCTGATTAAAAATATACCAAAACAACAGAGGCCTCCAAAGCAGACACCCAAGCAACCGCCACCTCAAGACATAGCACATGCAACACATAGTTCACAAAGTCAGTGTGCTAAACAGTCACAGCCCTTAAGGCCAAACAACATGCCAGACACACTTGTAATAGGTGACTCCATAGTCAGACACACTGACGTCCCACTCACCAGACTGAACAAGGAAAAGGTCACAGTAAACTGCCTGTCAGGAGCTAGAATCCACCACATAACACAAGCACTCAGGTCACTCCACAGCAAGTACAAATATGACTCAGTCATTGTACATGCCGGTGTGAATGACCTGAGACGTACCTCCCTGGACTACATGAAAAGAGACATAGAGGCGCTCTCTGATTATGTAGCCCAGGCCGGTATGACCCTGACCCTGAGCAGCATCTTACCCTCACCAAGAATGATGCCACAGTACAAAGACAAAATGATCAGTTTTAACAATTGGCTTAATTACTGGTGTCATTCTAAGGGGATCCAGTGTCTGTCTGCTTGGGATGACATGCTTGACAAGCCACGCTGCTTTGCAAGGGATGGCTTGTACCTGTCACCCTGGGCTTCCGGATATTGGCCAAGGCTCTTGCCACCCCCATAGTGCCTTTTTTTAGGCAAGGCTCAAATGACAAACCTACCTCCCTAGAAAACACAAGTGGAAAAAACTAAGGGTAATGCTGCTCAATGCCAGAAGTCTAAACCTCAAGATGCACGCCCTCGAAGCCCTCCTCAGTATGGAGAACATCGATGTCTGTGCAGTGACTGAAACCTGGTTCAAGGCTCCTGAGAGCACCCCAGCACTATCAGGTTTTACCTCATATCATGCTTTCCGGCCCCAAAACTTGGACCAAACCACAAAAGGAGGGGGAGTATCCATATTCATCAAAGATACCCACACCTCCAGGTTAGTGGCAATGCATGAAGCATCGGAGACCATCCAGGTGCAACTAACCATAGGCAAAACTGCCTTACAGTTTGTAGCATGCTACAGACCACCCTCTCAAACTCAGGAACCCCACACAGCCTTCCTGAAGACACTGGAGAGTATGAATGTCTCTCCAAATACCATCATATTGGGAGACTTCAACTACCCAAACATAGACTGGGAACATTACTCAAGCCCCAACACCCTAGCCCAAAGGTTCCTAGAATTCATAAACTCAAATGCAATGGAACAACTAGTCACCATTCTGACAAGAGGAGACAATATACTAGACCTGATCATCACAAACATGGGGACAAAATGCTCCACACCGGAAGTATATCCCTCTTTGGTAAAATCAGACCATAAATTAATCTCACTGGAAATCCACATCCGCCCCACCCCTGCACAAAAGACCACAGTGAAGAACTTCTCAAAAGCCAACTTCACACTTCTTAAGACTGAAGTGGTATCCTTCAAGGCCCCTGGGCCAGTGGAAACCACAACCCACACTGCTGAATCCTTTGCAAATGCCTTCTACGGGCACCTTCAAGAATGCATGGATCATGCAATCCCAAATAAAACCAAGACCCATTCCCCAAAGGCAGGCACCGGTCTGGTGGACCCCAGCCATAAACAAACTTTACAACAGGAGGAGGAAGCTACTACATGACAGAGCAAAATCCCTAAAAGGGAAGGCATCTCTGATCAGTACCAGCAAAAAACTACGATCACTCATAAAATCATCCAAGGCCAACTTTGAGAGAAAAATTGCAAAAGACACAAAAGACAATCACAAGGCCTTCTTTAGCTATGTTAGAAACCTGGGTGGAAACTCCCAGATATGCTCAGAGTTAGTCCAAAATGACACAAAATACACTGAACCCACTGACATTGCCAACATTCTGGCAGACAGGTTCAGTGCAAATTTCTCCTCCCCAAAAGGAGAAATAACTATCCCAGCAGAGTGTAGCCTCCCTAACATCTCAGATGCCCAGGTGAGAGCCGCCCTCTCTAAAGCTAAAAACACAGCATCAAAGGGACCGGACGGTGTCCCGGGCTGTGTGCTACATGAACTCCAAGAGGAACTAAACCCACACATAAGGCTGCTGTTTAATCTTAGCCTTACTACAGGATACGTACCAAAGAGTGGCGTACGGCAACAGTGGTCCCACTTCACAAAGGCGGTGCTTCTATGGACCCTGGAAATTACTGCCCCATAAGCTTGACGAGCCTGGTCTGCAAAGCTATGGAGAGGATCATTATGGAACTCATAAACAAAGACATTGGGGACCTACAGACATTGGATCCTACCCAATTTGGCTTTGTCAAGGGCAGATCCTGCCTTTTGAACTTGGTCGACTTTTTTGAAACAGTCACTGAGGCCATTGATGAGGGTAAGAGTTCACACAGCCTACCTTGACCTTGCAAAAGCCTTTGACACAATACCCCACTCGGGCATCATAGACAAACTCACCAGCTTAAATGTAAACCCATATGTCACAAGATGGGTTGCAAACTGGCTCAAGGACAGAACCCACAGGGTCAGAGTTGCTGGAGCTATGTCAGACTCTAAGCCAGTCACAAGCAGTGTCCCACAGGGCTCAGTCCTGGGACCCCTCTTGTTCGGCATTTATTTTTCCAAGGTACAGGCAAACATAGGAGGATTGTGGCTGACAAAGTTCGCAGATGACTGCAAACTGGGCGCCATAATTGATACTCCAGCGGACACAAACATCCTTCAGAGAGGCCTCATAGAAACAGATAATTGGTGCCAGAGCCATGGCCTTAAGCTGAACACCAAAAAATGTACAGTCATACCCTTTGGGAAAAACAATGTACCCACAAATTACCACATAGGTGGTAATCCATTAAGTACAGAAGAGGTAATCAGGGACCTAGGGACCCAGGTTGACAGTAACCTCTCATTTGACACTCACATTGCCAAAGTGGTTAGGAAGACCTTCTATATTGCCCACCTTATCATGAAGGGTTTCACATCTAGATCAAGAGAGGTCATTGTGCTCCTGTACTCGTCTCTTATCAGGCCAATGATTGAGTACAATGCCCCATTTGTGATATATCTTACCCGACACCTGCAGCAGTTGGGAAGACCCCAAAAGTTCCTCACCAAGAGGATAAAGGGTCTTAAACATATGTCATATGCTGCCCGACTGAAAAAACTCCAGCTCTATTCAGTCGCATACCGCCTTCTCAGAGGTGATCTGTGCCTGATGTACAAGGCCATGTCCAATCCGGAATTAATGGACATGCTCCACCTCAGAAAATCCAAATCCATCAGAGCCACGAGAGCAAGAGACTTAAACCTCAACACAGAAATAAATAGGATGTGCTGGAGGGACAGATTCATAACCCAGAGGCTCCCTACACTCTGGAACAGAATCCCAATCCATGTTAGGCAGAGCCCCTCACTAACTCTATTCAAGAGAAATCTTGACGAGTGGATGGGAGATTGTAGGTTTACCCCGGGGGTCATCTCTGTGTCACTACTAGACAGAGGCACAGTAAACTAAACCCTAAAAAGGCATAATATTCTCATCCTAAGGGGTGGTGAAAGCCACACACACTCTGGCTAGGCTTATAAATGCCCTAGGGCAGATAGCCTAGTACGAACCTATGAACCTATGAACCTATGCACCATCTATGGGTATGGAATGCAGGTGTTTAATGATAATGATGCTGGCTACACATGAAATATGATGTCAACTGATTTGCATTCCCTTTGCCTTTCATTTCTATCCATCCCCCTTTTGTTTTACTTTTTTTAATTTGTGTACCTGGTTAACCTTTTCTGCTGGTGTCTAATTATCTAAGTAAGAGAGCATTCTTTAATTAGTCTATACATTGCTTACTTGTTATGAAGAGGGTGTAAAGGATGTCCAGTGGACTACTGAACCACTGATTTAGAAATAGGGGTAGATTTCCATTTTTGTGATTACAGTCATGTGTACAGGTCTCACCTCAAGGCAGGTTTCTTTCTTTGCCTTTTTTACAGTGCAGCTTAGGTTACCAGATGCTGACTTCATGGAAGGTGCTATATATAGACATATTCAATAACTCCCACGTCACAAACCTTAGAAATAACTTGCAGGAGTCCTCTAGTGCTGAGGCAATATTTTCTGCAATATTTTAAAATGTAAATGATTTGCAGACAATTTCAGGTGATTACAGAAATGGACTAATGGGGTGTATCACTGAGGTGTGCTACCTAGCGTAAGTGGTACATATTTCCATTTAGTAATGAGAACAACAATTTTAGAGACAGGGTAGCTGCTCGAATTCAGTGATTAAACTATTATTTTTCTTTTTCTTTTAGAAATAGCTGTACATAAAAATAATGCTGGCAAAAAAAAAAACCAACTGTCCTACTGATGCAGCCAATTTTATATTTAAACAAAAGTGGCTTTTTGTGAATTTAAAATAAGAGTAGTTTAGTTACTGCCTTCAGATAGCTACCACACTATCTGTGGCATTACTTTCATCACTAAGCATGACTTAATGCTTTACAAAATACCAAAAACTACTAGCACTGGATCTTTGGACTCCTATAAGGCTTCTCTGTGTTATCTAGAATGGCAATGACATTTCTAAGGAGACATCAAATCAGGCATAGTAATTCTGATTTGCTGAAGCTGATTAGATATACTGAATACACCTTTAACTCCACCCATATGAAAGAGGCAGACTCACAGTTAGGCTCCTTTTACTAGAAGTTCTCTTACTCAGATGACATGTACAGAGGGGTCATAACTAAGAGTTAAGAGCTGTGTAGGAGGTGACAGTTTTAACAGCAGCAGATTAGTGACAGATTTTCAGGTTCTGTCCATCTGTTTTCCTGGGTTGGCATACAGATTCTGCCCATCTGTTTCCCCAGGGTTCATATACAGATTCTATCCATCTGTTTTCCCTGGGTTTGCATAGAGATTCTATCCATCTGTTTTCCTGGGTTTGTAAACAGATTCTGTCCATCTGTTCTCCCTGTGTTCGCATACATAGTCTATCCATTTGCTTTTCCTGGGTTTGCATTCAGATTCTAGCCATCTGTTTTCTTGGGTTCACATACAGATTCTGTACATCTGTTTTCCCTGGGTTCACACACAGATTCTGCCTATCTCTTTTCCTGGGGTTCACATACAGATATGAGTGTGATTTTGGCATTGTTCTTTTTTCATCTTTTTTGGTATCTAAACTCTGTGCTTGCAGGGTGTTGCACTTGTTTGCTCATTGCGCACTGCTGCTCATAGGTTCATAGGTTCATACTAGGCTATCTGCCCAAAGGCATTTATAAGCCTAGCCCAGAGTTTTGTGGCTTTCGCCACCCCTTTAGTTTGAAGGATACTATGCCCATTATTTTGCTGTGCCTCTGTCAAGCAGTAACACTGAGGTAATCCCTGGGGTATACCTGCGATCTCCCATCCATTGGTCAAGATTTCTCTTGAACAAAGCCAGCGAGGTGCTCTGCCTCACATGTACCGGGATTTTGTTCCACAGCATAGGGAGTCTCTGGGTGATGAATCTGTCCCTCCAGCACGTCCTATTAATAACCGTGTTAAGGTTTAAGTCTCTTGCCCTTGTAGTTCTGATGGAATTAGATTTTTTGAGGTGAAGCATGCTCATTAATTCCGGGTTGGACATGGCCTTGTATGTCAGGCACAGGTCACCTCTGAGCAGACGGTAAGCGACTGAACAGAGCTGGAGTTCCTTCAGTCGGGCAGCATAAGACATATTTTTGAGACCCTTTATCCTTTTGGTGAGGAACTTTTGGGGCCTTTCCAATTGCTGCAGGTGTCGTGTCAGATACATTCCGAATGGGGCATTGAACTCAATCATTGGTCTGATGAGTGATGAGTACAGGGGAACGATGACCTCCCTTGATCTAGATGTGAATCCCTTCATGATCAGGTGGGCAATGTAGAAGGTCTTCCTAACTACTTTGGCAACGTGAGTGTCAAATGAAAGGTTACTGTCAACCTGGGTCCCCAGATCCCTGATAACCTCTTCTGTGCTTAGTGGATTGCCACCTATATGGTAGCTAGGGGTAACCTTGTTTTTCCCGAAGGGTATGACTATGCATTTTTTGGCGTTTAACTTTAGGCCATGGGTCTGGCACCAGTTATCCGTTTCTATAAGACCCTTCTGAAGGATATCTGTGTCAGATGTGATCATTGTAAGTAAAAAACTAAGATCTCTCATAAAATCCTCCAAGGCAAATTTTGAAAGAAAAATTGCCACGGACTCTAAAGACAATCACAAGGCTTTTTTTAGTTATGTTAGAAACCTGGGAGGAAACTCCCAGATATGTTCAGAACTGGTTCAAAATGATGTAAAGATCACTGAACCTACAGACATTGCCAACATACTGGCTGGCAGGTTCAGTGCAAATCCCCCCCCCCCTCCCCCCCAAAAGGAGAAATATCTATACCAGAGGATTGTAGCATCCCAAACATCTCAAATGCTCAGGTAAAAACAGCTCTCTCCAAGGCGAAAAACACAGCATCCATGGGACCAGATGGTGTCCCCGGTTGTGTGCTCCACGAGCTCATTGAGGAATTAAACCCGCAGTTAGGGCAGCTGTTTAATCTTAGCCTCACCTCAGGATACGTACCCAAGGAATGGCGTATGGCTACTGTGGTCCCATTGCACAAAGGTAGTGCCTCCACCGACCCTGGAAACTACCGTCCCATCAGCTTGACAAGCCTGGTCTGCAAAGCTATGGAGAGGATCATAATGGAACTCATAAATAAAGACATAGGGGACCTGCAGACATCGGATCAAACCCAATTTGGCTTTGTCAAGGGCAGATCATGCCTTTTAAACTTGGTTGACTTTTTCGAAACAGTCACCAAGGCCATTGATGAGGGCAAGGCAGTCCACACAGCCTACCTTGACCTGGCAAAGGCTTTCGACATGATACCCCACTCGGGCATCACAGAAAAACTCACCAGCTTAAATGTAAACCTATACGTCACAAGATGGGTTGCAAACTGGCTAAGTGACAGAACCCACAGGGTTAGAGTTGCTGGCGCCATGTCAGATTCCAAACCTGTCACAAGTGGTGTCCCACAGGGCTCGGTCCTGGGTCCACTCTTGTTCGGCATCTACTTTTCAGAAGTTTAGGCAAGCACAGGAGGATTATGGCTGACAAACAAGTTCAGTGAAAAGTTTACTCCCCTGTCCCCCATCAGTAAACCATGACATCCGCAGCACCTGCCCCCCCCTCCCCTCATCACCAGGGAAGAGGTAATTAATGGTCTCTTAAAGGCAAAAAATACAGCCTCCATAGGAGCCGACAACATCCCTGGCTATGTCTTACATGAACTCAGGCAAGAGCTCTCAGCTCCATTAGGCTCCCTATTCAACTAAAGCCTGTGCATCGGCTTCATCCCAACAGAATGGAGACAGCCACTGTCATCCCTCTATACAAAGGTGGAGCGTCTACCAACCCAGGCAATTATAAGCCCATCAGCCTAACTAGCCTGATCTGCAAGGCCATAGAACACATTATCATGGACCTTATAAACAAGGACATTGGCAACCTCCAAATGCTTGATCCCACACAGTTTGGATTTGTCAAAGGGAGATCATGCCTGTTAAACTTCGTCACCTTTTGTGAAATAGTCACCAAAGCCATGGAAGAGGGGAAGACAGTGAACACTACCTACCTTGACCTAGCCAAAGCTTTTGACACTATTCCCCACTCGGGCATAATATATAAACTCTCCCAGCTAGGCATCAACCTGTATATTACCAGATGGGTAGCTAATTGGCTCACAGAGAGAACACACTCAGTAAAAATAGGGGAAGCCACCTCTAGTAACAGACCCGTAACAAGCAGAATACCCCAAGGATCGGTCTTGGGACCTCTACTGTTTGGGATATACTTTTCTGTGTTACAAGCCAAAACCAATAGTCTGTGGCTGACCAGGTTTGCAGATGACTGCAAGATGGGCACTGTCATAAATTCCCCTAGTGATGTGAACATACTCCAAGATGGCCTTACCCAAACTAATGACTGGTGCCAGAAGCATGGCATCAAACTGAATGCCAAGAAATGCATCATTATCCCCTTTGGGGAAAATGGCGTCCCCACTAATTATCATATTAGTAACAATGTACTAAGCACTTAATCATGAGGGACTTGGGTACCCAGGTTGATAGAAACTTGACTTTTGAACACCACATTGCCTCGGTTGTACGGAAGGCTTTCTACATGGCTCACCTCATACGTAAGGGTATTTCATCTAGGAACAAGGAGGTCATAATATCCCTGTACTCCTCCCTTATCAGACCCATTATCTAGTACAATGCCCCCTTCGGCATGTACCTTGCCAAAGCACATGCAGCAGTTGGAGAGACCACAGAATATCCAGGGTCTCAAGCACCTATCCTGTACAGATAGGCTAAAAGCCCTGTCCCTCAATTCAGACTCATACAGACTTCTCAGGGGTAACGTGTCTGACATACAAGGTCATCTCAGACTTAGCCATAGGCGCCGGAAGTTGTTGAAGACTGGGGAAGGTGGAGGGTGAGAGGGGCACTTAGTGATCTAAAAATGGCAATTTTTAAAAAATATTTTTTTAAAAAAAACTATTTACTACCACAACAAAGGTTCACTTAGAGGGCATTTTAAGCTTAGCCAGTTTCACTTTTGGTGCTTGAATTAACATTTCCTGATTGGTCTTACCTGTCCCATGGCTGATAATTGTACATTAGCCCTAGTGAAAATAACTGATCATACCATAGATAATTTGAAGGGACCCACATAAGGGATGCAGCATTTAGGAAATGTCTCTTTCTATTAGTGCACTAGGGGCAATCCTGGAGTATTGTATTACCTATCCTTAGATCCAAGTTGCATTTGAATATGGACAGGGATGAGCTTTGTTTTACATGAATGGATAGTCTGTAACCCCTGCTGCTCCAGCAGCAGCCCTCTCCCCAGCCACTCCAATGTTGCATTACTTGACTATTTCTTCTCAGTTACCATAAACACTGTTCAAACCTGTCAGCCTGCATACCGTTTTCTTATTTACTTCTACAATGATTACAGAAATTTAAATAAAATAGCACAAACACTGAGATATATGCTAAACAAACAATAGTCTTGCAATAAAAACAGACTTAGCATGAGCAGTAAACTTCTCTGCCTTTGAAACTCACATTCATTGAAACATCATTGAAACCCACACTACATTCAAAGAAAATGCATCTGGCCACTGTAATTCATTTCTGTCTCATGATATTAATATTTTATTTTTCCAGGTTTTTTTATAAGGCATGTTTGCACACTGTGGTGCACCGCAGTGCGCAAACATGCTAAGATTGTTAAAAAAAATAATTTATTTTAATATATTTACTGTAACTTTTAGAATACACAGAGGATAGTTTTGCTCATATCTGTGTGTGCTATGCCATTTCTGTCTACCTACATTTTTACAGCCCCTTTTGTTTGTCTACAGTCCTGTAAACAGAATTTTTCCATGTACACTATAGACACTGACGCAAGGTATGCAGAGCTGCATATCTGCTTGCTGGATTGCTACTACCTGCCTCATTTGCAGAGATTCAACTACTTATGAGGTGATTTGCATGCCAGATGTTTCCATGTTGATGCGCTTGTGCACACCACTCAGCAGTGCTTAATGAATCTAAAACTGTTGGCGCCCATGTTACCAGCATAGCACAATGCCTACACAGAAAAAAAAATGAAGGCTTTATTAAATTCCCCCTGAATATAAAACTCACTGTGCCCAAGTTTGCATCACACCACAATGTGTATATGGAAAAAGTGACTGTTAGCTTTATTGAATTCCCTTGAAAGTCAAATGTTTCAGTGTAGTGTAGCCAGATAAACTCCACCACATCCCAAATTCTACTACACTTGATCTTAGCCAAAAGGCCGAGAAGCTAAAAAAAAATTTTTACTGGATCATGCTTTTCCCAGCATTAACAGACAAATAGAAATATTCACCTTAGTTATTGGCTACTTTTGTCTAAGTGCATTCACTGACAGAGATGAAAGGCAGGGAAAGTCACAAAGTTCTGCAGAAAGTATAATTGTGTGAAACTGCAGCTCTTCGCTTGACACCAAGAAAACTGCTAGTCTGTGATCTGCTGTAAAAAAAACTATGGAGCAGGTTGTAATTAAGCAGTAGTATTGCAATTATATACATTTAGAGCTTGCAGTTAGTTAAATTAGGAGCTCACGAGCAGGTCATTAACCACCATATTAAAATGCCTGTCCACTCACACAGCAAACCTATTATGTATTTGAATCTAAATATAATCTTGAACTTTTACAAAGTATATTAGTGTTGTCATACATTGACAGACATCCTGTTAAAAAAAACTAATACCTGATTCTATCTTCTATGTTTTACAGTCTCATCTGTACATTTAACGTCTATCCCACTGTAAATATTTTAATACTGCTATTCCTGTAATACATATCAGAGGTTTCACAGGCACATCAAAGAGTGATTTCCAGTATGCAGTGCCACACTCCTGCTTTTCTGTACCATTTAAGTTTATGAAAATGTAATAGCTTAACAACATACTTTTGGACTTGGTATAGGACATAAGGGGGATATGGATTGAATTGGAAAATATAATAATATGGAATATAGCTAAAAGATACAAAACTAAGATGTGACTACTATAGTAATTACAAGTGAAATAAAATGTAAAAATGAGAAAAAGATGTCACTGTCAGGAATAAAGCCTCTTCGTGTCAGTCTATAAAAGTCCAAGCAAAAATCCACGAATATAGCAGCACGGCTTCAGCTAGATAAAACTTTAATATTAACAAAAAGCACACAGTGAAGTCGTGTTGCTGTATTCGTGGATTTTTGGTTGGACTAAAATGTAAAAATAATGACACTAAGTAGGAGTAATGAGGTTACCAGTAACGAGCTACAATTTTAAATCCGATCATTTAGACCAGCCAGATAAGATATAATACAGATAATACATTTATTTGATCAGTTTAAATTACATGGGTTTGATGAAAATCATTATTTAGTAAGAAATATCACAATTTAAATGGTGGGTGACATCCTGATAAAAATGAATTGCCATGCAAAGGCCTTGCTGTGAATCTTACTAATCAGGTTCTAATTCACTCATACAGCTTGCTGATAAAATTACTGTATTAGGAACTAGGTGATGGTGGTTTTGTTCCCTGCATTTCCTTGATTTTTAAATCAAGAGGTTTTTTTCTCTCTTCAGAGTTCAGACTTAGTAACTCTTAGATGATTAGTGCTAGAAAGCAGTAGAAATGAGACGTGTCATTATAGTTTACTGAGTTTAAATTTATCAAAATTAAAGTTTTGATGCCAATTTAAAGTAGAATACCTAGTTATCCCACATAAGTGTTTGATGACCTATTCAAAAACATATTCCATGAGGTTCTTGTTCTCTCAGTCCTATTAATGGTACGATTTTCCACAGCAGCTGGGACCCAATATATCAGGTGCAGATTCTGGGAGAAAAACAGCATTCTGCAACTTAAGCTTATATGTATATGGTCTACAAGAAAAAAAATAAATAAATGCGCACACACACACACACACACACACACACACACACACACACACACACACATATATATATATATATATATATATATATATATATATATATATATATATAAATACTGCGGTGGTGGTGGTGCTGCGGTAGCGTTGTCGCCTCATATTTAGACGTTGCCCATTTGATCCTCAGTTAGAGCATCTTCTGTGTGGCAACATGCGTGAATGGGCGTTCCTTCATTGAAGGTTGTGCGTTAGGCCCAGCAAGCCAACACGTAAAACTGTACTGCCAATCATTAGCAGACCGGAGTTCTGCTGTGGCGACCCCTAACCGGGAAAAAGCCGAAAGGAACAAACATATATATATATATATATATATATATATATATATATATATATCTATACACACACACACACACACACACACACACACACACACACACACATATATATATATATATATATATATATATATATATATATACAAAACATTTTATACATATACTACCCTCCCCCTTTCCAAAACCTGGCTGGAAGTGAGACACATCTGTTGCCTGGTGTAAGCAGAAATAACAAGTGCAATGCTAGAACTCTTTTCATTGGAACTCCTTGGCTGGAGTTCAGGCACTTTATTAGGATGGATGTTTGGTATTTTCTGAATGAGGACAGCCCTGATCACATCGACTGCAGATAAGGGACTGCCACTACATAGCTGTTTGCTGCAGCTTCATGCTCCTGAGTGAATGTTTTCCTCTGATAAATAATTCACTCATTAAGAATATGATTTGAATGAGACATTTATTGCAGTGTAGTAAGACGAAGGCATTGCTCAATGAAAGAGCACAAAGCATCATGAAAAGAGACAGCAAAGTATTCCAAGAGAAATATTAAATAATAAAAAATGTACTCACTCCTGAAGAATATGCTGAATGATACTTACATGGACTGAATAAATATTCAAGCCACTATAAGCAAACTGCACAATTAGAAAATAAGCTCAAAATACATGGATTTGTACCAAATGGTACTGATCAGACTTTAGGAGCAAAAACTAACTATGGCTGCACACTTATATGACTGGCAGATATCCGATGAACAAAGTAGTGAATTCAGAAGAGTTCCTTCATTGTCAAACACACACACACACACACACACACACACACACACACACACACACACACACACACACACACACACATATATATAGATAAAACACCCACACACACACACATATATATATATATATATATATATATATATATATATATATATATATATGTGTGTGTATATATATGTGTGTGTGTGTGTGTGTGTGTACCCATTCAAACATTTCTTGTTATTTTGATCTAGGAGCTTTCATCAAGTTAAAGTAACTTGATTAGACAATCAATATTCAAATACAGACAGCAGAAATCAAATGCAGTTCTGAATATCATAGATTAGAAGCTGTACCACTTTTTTCATTACGGTTATTCATTCTTCTTCTTACTTAAGACCTTATGTTAACCTAGCTAATCTCATCACTACAGTAAGTATCCTGACATTTATCCCACGCATTCCTGAGTCCCATTACCATTTTTACAGTAGCACTTATTCGAGAAGCCTATTAACATCAGCCTCTTTATTGGAAGAACAATTCACTTCCTTGTCTTTTGTTAAACACCCATTCTTTGTTGTACATTAATGCTCTTGCGTATTTCATTTCCTTTAAAATGCTTTAATTTTAGATTTCTAGATTCTGATTTCTGAGATACTTCAAAGCATCTGTCATATTACATCTCTGTGCTTTTTTTAAGGTTGTTTGTTCAGTCTCCTTTGACTGTTATTTTTGAAGCAGACTCTGCTCAGTTTCCTGTACTCTGCTTTGATTTGCTTCCATGTTATGTCTTTACAAAAAATGAAGTTTACAAAACTGCATAAAGTATTTCAGTGTAATGTTTCACTGGATTCTTGCAATATAATACAAGACATAAATAAGAAGCCACATTTAATGAAAAATAATGACAGCTACAAAAATGAACCAGCAGCAGAAAAAAAATGCGGAGGGTCAGGCCACCTTATGCCCATCCACATCCTAGTCTTAGTGGCTACACCTCCCACACCCTCCTATTTAAATATACTGCCTTAGTGGTTGCATAACAGGAAAGGCAGATACCTTTAGGAGTCCCTTTACCATTGTACTGCAAAAAAAAAAAAAAAATGTAAATGTAGCAAACATATTTAAATAAAATTTTCAAAACATAGAAAAGCAAGCTCACTTAAAGTTTACTGGTACGTTAGTGCAGAATGTTTATCATTAGTGGAAGCATTATCAGCTACCAGAACACACATCTGGTTTGACAATGTAGGATATCAACAGCCCATATTCTCTTCAACTGAAAGTTCAGCAAGAACTTGAAAACAGTATATAATCCCATCTTGCTCGCTGTCAACAGACAGATAACAATATTTTCTTTCAGATGCCTCTTCCTCTGCATCTTGGGCCCTCCTCTTTCTTGTAGCACTCACTGATGGTTGGCAGAAAGTATAAGATTAGTTTATTTGGAACTTGTAATCTAGCAACACTACACAGGAAGAAATAAATGTCTTATTTGTCAGCTAATTCAGTCTGTTGGCTCACATTCAAGAATGATGCTAGATATGCCATTGAGGCAGCTAACTGGCTGACAAATCACATGGACCTCCCATCATCATCAGCCCCCTTTATTCCACTTTTCTACATGGGTCAGGGTGTTGCTTCAACTGCTACCATCTTTTCAGATTCAATGTTACTCTCCTACTTTGTTCACGATCATGCCTGACTGTCACAGGTCTTCTCTCACACAATCCGTCCATGTCTTGGCTGGAGGCCCTCATTTCGCCTCATCTTCTTCCTGTCTTTACTAAATCTTTTTCACTGGATTGTCTTCTGCTTTCTTGCACATGCACCCAGACCACTGTAATATGTTCTCTTTGACCTTTTCTGCAACTGAATCTAATTTCTGCTTTCTTCCACATGCACCCAGACCACTGTAATATGTTCTCTTTGACCTTTTCTACAACTGAATCTAATTTCTGCTTTCTTGCACATGCACCCAGACCACTGTAATATTTTCTCTTTGACCTTTTCTACAACTGAATCTAATTTCTGCTTTCTTCCACATGCACCCAGACCACTGTAATATGTTCTCTTTGACCTTTTCTACAACTTAATCTAATTTCTGCTTTCTTGCACATGCACCCAGACCACTGTAATATGTTCTCTTTGACCTTTTCTACAACTGAATCTAATTTCTGCTTTCTTGCACATGCACCCAGACCACTGTAATATTTTCTCTTTGACCTTTTCTACAACTTAATCTAATTTCTGCTTTCTTCCACATGCACCCAGACCACTGTAATATTTTCTCTTTGACCTTTTCTACAACTGAATCTAATTTCTGCTTTCTTGCACATGCACCCAGACCACTGTAATATGTTCTCTTTGACCTTTTCTACAACTTAATCTAATTTCTGCTTTCTTGCACATGCACCCAGACCACTGTAATATGTTCTCTTTGACCTTTTCTACAACTGAATCTAATTTCTGCTTTCTTGCACATGCACCCAGACCACTGTAATATTTTCTCTTTGACCTTTTCTACAACTTAATCTAATTTCTGCTTTCTTACACATGCACCCAGACAACTGTAATATTTTCTCTTTGACCTTTTCTACAACTTAATCTAATTTCTGCTTTCTTACACATGCACCCAGACCACTGTAATATTTTCTCTTTGACCTTTTCTACAACTTAATCTAATTTCTGCTTTCTTACACATGCACCCAGACCACTGTAATATGTTCTCTTTGACCTTTTCTACAACTCAATCTAATTTCTGCTTTCTTGCACATGCACCCAGACCACTGTAATATGTTCTCTTTGACCTTTTCTACAACTGAATGTAATTTCTGCTTTCTTGCACATGCACCCAGACCACTGTAATATTTTCTCTTTGACCTTTTCTACAACTTAATCTAATTTCTGCTTTCTTGCACATGCACCCAGACCACTGTAATATGTTCTCTTTGACCTTTTCTACAACTGAATCTAATTTCTGCTTTCTTGCACATGCACCCAGACCACTGTAATATTTTCTCTTTGACCTTTTCTACAACTGAATCTAATTTCTGCTTTCTTCCACATGCACCCAGACCACTGTAATATTTTCTCTTTGACCTTTTCTACAACTTAATCTAATTTCTGCTTTCTTACACATGCACCCAGACCACTGTAATATTTTCTCTTTGACCTTTTCTACAACTGAATCTAATTTCTGCTTTCTTCCACATGCACCCAGACCACTGTAATATTTTCTCTTTGACCTTTTCTACAACTTAATCTAATTTCTGCTTTCTTCCACATGCACCCAGACCACTGTAATATTTTCTCTTTGACCTTTTCTACAACTTAATCTAATTTCTGCTTTCTTACACATGCACCCAGACCACTGTAATATGTTCTCTTTGACCTTTTCTACAACTGAATCTAATTTCTGCTTTCTTGCACATGCACCCAGACCACTGTAATATGTTCTCTTTGACCTTTTCTACAACTTAATGTCATTTCTGCTTTCTTACACATGCACCCAGACCACTGTAATATTTTCTCTTTGACCTTTTCTACAACTGAATCTAATTTCTGCTTTCTTGCACATGCACCCAGACCACTGTAATATGTTCTCTTTGACCTTTTCTACAACTTAATCTAATTTCTGCTTTCTTGCACATGCACCCAGACCACTGTAATATGTTCTCTTTGACCTTTTCTACAACTGAATCTAATTTCTGCTTTCTTGCACATGCACCCAGACCACTGTAATATTTTCTCTTTGACCTTTTCTACAACTTAATCTAATTTCTGCTTTCTTACACATGCACCCAGACCACTGTAATATTTTCTCTTTGACCTTTTCTACAACTTAATCTAATTTCTGCTTTCTTACACATGCACCCAGACCACTGTAATATTTTCTCTTTGACCTTTTCTACAACTTAATCTAATTTCTGCTTTCTTACATGCACCCAGACCACTGTAATATGTTCTCTTTGACCTTTTCTACAACTGAATCTAATTTCTGCTTTCTTGCACATGCACCCAGACCACTGTAATATGTTCTCTTTGACCTTTTCTACAACTGAATGTAATTTCTGCTTTCTTGCACATGCACCCAGACCACTGTAATATTTTCTCTTTGACCTTTTCTACAACTGAATCTAATTTCTGCTTTCTTGCACATGCACCCAGACCACTGTAATATTTTCTCTTTGACCTTTTCTACAACTTAATCTAATTTCTGCTTTCTTGCACATGCACCCAGACCACTGTAATATGTTCTCTTTGACCTTTTCTACAACTGAATGTAATTTCTGCTTTCTTGCACATGCACCCAGACCACTGTAATATTTTCTCTTTGACCTTTTCTACAACTGAATCTAATTTCTGCTTTCTTGCACATTGCACCCAGACCACTGTAATATTTTCTCTTTGACCTTTTCTACAACTTAATCTAATTTCTGCTTTCTTGCACATGCACCCAGACCACTGTAATATGTTCTCTTTGACCTTTTCTACAACTGAATCTAATTTCTGCTTTCTTGCACATGCACCCAGACCACTGTAATATTTTCTCTTTGACCTTTTCTACAACTGAATCTAATTTCTGCTTTCTTCCACATGCACCCAGACCACTGTAATATTTTCTCTTTGACCTTTTCTACAACTTAATCTAATTTCTGCTTTCTTCCACATGCACCCAGACCACTGTAATATTTTCTCTTTGACCTTTTCTACAACTTAATCTAATTTCTGCTTTCTTACACATGCACCCAGACCACTGTAATATGTTCTCTTTGACCTTTTCTACAACTGAATCTAATTTCTGCTTTCTTGCACATGCACCCAGAGCACTGTAATATGTTCTCTTTGACCTTTTCTACAACTGAATGTAATTTCTGCTTTCTTGCACATGCACCCAGACCACTGTAATATTTTCTCTTTGACCTTTTCTACAACTGAATCTAATTTCTGCTTTCTTGCACATGCACCCAGACCACTGTAATATTTTCTCTTTGACCTTTTCTACAACTTAATCTAATTTCTGCTTTCTTACACATGCACCCAGACCACTGTAATATTTTCTCTTTGACCTTTTCTACAACTTAATCTAATTTCTGCTTTCTTACATGCACCCAGACCACTGTAATATTTTCTCTTTGACCTTTTCTACAACTTAATCTAATTTCTGCTTTCTTACACATGCACCCAGACCACTGTAATATGTTCTATTTGACCTTTTCTACAACTGAATCTAATTTCTGCTTTCTTCCACATGCACCCAGACCACTGTAATATGTTCTCTTTGACCTTTTCTACAACTGAATCTAATTTCTGCTTTCTTGCACATGCACCCAGACCACTGTAATATTTTCTCTTTGACCTTTTCTACAACTGAATCTAATTTCTGCTTTCTTCACATGCACCCAGACCACTGTAATATGTTCTCTTTGACCTTTTCTACAACTGAATGTAATTTCTGCTTTCTTGCACATGCACCCAGACCACTGTAATATTTGCTCTTTGACCTTTTCTACAACTGAATCTAATTTCTGCTTTCTTGCACATGCACCCAGACCACTGTAATATGTTCTCTTTGACCTTTTCTACAACTGAATCTAATTTCTGCTTTCTTGCACATGCACCCAGACCACTGTAATATTTTCTCTTTGACCTTTTCTACAACTTAATCTAATTTCTGCTTTCTTACACATGCACCCAGACCACTGTAATATTTTCTCTTTGACCTTTTCTACAACTGAATCTAATTTCTGCTTTCTTCCACATGCACCCAGACCACTGTAATATGTTCTCTTTGACCTTTTCTACAACTTAATCTAATTTCTGCTTTCTTCCACATGCACCCAGACCACTGTAATATTTTCTCTTTGACCTTTTCTACAACTGAATCTAATTTCTGCTTTCTTGCACATGCACCCAGACCACTGTAATATGTTCTCTTTGACCTTTTCTACAACTGAATGTAATTTCTGCTTTCTTGCACATGCACCCAGACCACTGTAATATTTTCTCTTTGACCTTTTCTACAACTGAATCTAATTTCTGCTTTCTTGCACATGCACCCAGACCACTGTAATATTTTCTCTTTGACCTTTTCTACAACTTAATCTAATTTCTGCTTTCTTACATGCACCCAGACCACTGTAATATGTTCTCTTTGACCTTTTCTACAACTGAATCTAATTTCTGCTTTCTTACATGCACCCAGACCACTGTAATATGTTCTCTTTGACCTTTTCTACAACTGAATCTAATTTCTGCTTTCTTGCACATGCACCCAGACCACTGTAATATTTTCTCTTTGACCTTTTCTACAACTGAATCTAATTTCTGCTTTCTTGCACATTGCACCCAGACCACTGTAATATTTTCTCTTTGACCTTTTCTACAACTTAATCTAATTTCTGCTTTCTTACACATGCACCCAGACCACTGTAATATGTTCTCTTTGACCTTTTCTACAACTGAATCTAATTTCTGCTTTCTTCCACATGCACCCAGACCACTGTAATATGTTCTCTTTGACCTTTTCTACAACTGAATCTAATTTCTGCTTTCTTGCACATGCACCCAGACCACTGTAATATGTTCTCTTTGACCTTTTCTACAACTGAATCTAATTTCTGCTTTCTTGCACATGCACCCAGACCACTGTAATATTTTCTCTTTGACCTTTTCTACAACTGAATCTAATTTCTGCTTTCTTCCACATGCACCCAGACCACTGTAATATGTTCTCTTTGACCTTTTATACAACTGAATCTAATTTCTGCTTTCTTGCACATGCACCCAGACCACTGTAATATGTTCTCTTTGACCTTTTCTACAATTGAATCTAATTTCTGATTTCTTGCACATGCACCCAGACCACTGTAATATTTTCTCTTTGACCTTTTCTACAACTGAATCTAATTTCTGCTTTCTTCCACATGCACCCAGACCACTGTAATATGTTCTCTTTGACCTTTTCTACAACTGAATCTAATTTCTGCTTTCTTCCACATGCACCCAGACCACTGTAATATGTTCTCTTTGACCTTTTCTACAACTGAATCTAATTTCTGCTTTCTTGCACATGCACCCAGACCACTGTAATATTTTCTCTTTGACCTTTTCTACAACTTAATCTAATTTCTGCTTTCTTGCACATGCACCCAGACCACTGTAATTATGTTCTCTTTGACCTTTTCTACAACTGAATCTAATTTCTGCTTTCTTGCACATGCACCCAGACCACTGTAATATTTTCTCTTTGACCTTTTCTACAACTTAATCTAATTTCTGCTTTCTTACACATGCACCCAGACCACTGTAATATTTTCTCTTTGACCTTTTCTACAACTTAATCTAATTTCTGCTTTCTTCCACATGCACCCAGACCACTGTAATATGTTCTCTTTGACCTTTTCTACAACTGAATCTAATTTCTGCTTTCTTGCACATGCACCCAGATCACTGTAATATGTTCTCTTTGACCTTTTCTACAATTGAATCTAATTTCTGATTTCTTGCACATGCACCCAGACCACTGTAATATTTTCTCTTTGACCTTTTCTACAACTGAATCTAATTTCTGCTTTCTTCCACATGCACCCAGACCACTGTAATATGTTCTCTTTGACCTTTTCTACAACTTAATCTAATTTCTGCTTTCTTGCACATGCACCCAGACCACTGTAATATTTTCTCTTTGACCTTTTCTACAACTGAATCTAATTTCTGCTTTCTTCCACACGCACCCACACCACTGCAATATCTTCCCTTTGACCTTTCTACAACTTAATCTAATTTCTGCTTTCTTGCACATGCACCCAGACCACTGTAATATTTTCTCTTTGACCTTTTCTACAACTGAATCTAATTTCTGCTTTCTTCCACATGCACCCAGACCACTGTAATATGTTCTCTTTGACCTTTTCTACAACTGAATCTAATTTCTGCTTTCTTCCACATGCACCCAGACCACTGTAATATGTTCTCTTTGACCTTTTCTACAATTGAATCTAATTTCTGATTTCTTGCACATGCACCCAGACCACTGTAATATTTTCTCTTTGACCTTTTCTACAACTGAATCTAATTTCTGCTTTCTTCCACATGCACCCAGACCACTGTAATATGTTCTCTTTGACCTTTTCTACAACTGAATCTAATTTCTGCTTTCTTGCACATGCACCCAGATCACTGTAATATGTTCTCTTTGACCTTTTCTACAATTGAATCTAATTTCTGATTTCTTGCACATGCACCCAGACCACTGTAATATTTTCTCTTTGACCTTTTCTACAACTGAATCTAATTTCTGCTTTCTTCCACATGCACCCAGACCACTGTAATATGTTCTCTTTGACCTTTTCTACAACTTAATCTAATTTCTGCTTTCTTGCACATGCACCCAGACCACTGTAATATTTTCTCTTTGACCTTTTCTACAACTGAATCTAATTTCTGCTTTCTTCCACATGCACCCAGACCACTGTAATATGTTCTCTTTGACCTTTTCTACAACTTAATCTAATTTCTGCTTTCTTGCACATGCACCCAGACCACTGTAATATTTTCTCTTTGACCTTTTCTACAACTGAATCTAATTTCTGCTTTCTTCCACATGCACCCAGACCACTGTAATATGTTCTCTTTGACCTTTTCTACAACTGAATCTAATTTCTGCTTTCTTGCACATGCACCCAGACCACTGTAATATTTTCTCTTTGACCTTTTCTACAACTGAATCTAATTTCTGCTTTCTTCCACATGCACCCAGACCACTGTAATATGTTCTCTTTGACCTTTTCTACAACTGAATCTAATTTCTGCTTTCTTCCACATGCACCCAGACCACTGTAATATGTTCTCTTTGACCTTTTCTACAACTGAATCTAATTCAGCTTCTTATCTGATGTCCTCATTTCCTTGTCTGTCCCACAGTGTACATCCTACCAACCATCTCAGGCACTTCATCTCTATCACCTCTAATTCCTCTTCTGCTATGCCTTCACTGCCCAGGTTCCTGTACCATACTAAACCACTGGTCACATCACTGTTTTGTACCACTTACTTTTCAGCTTCTTTGGTCATTCATCTGTCACAAACTACCATTGACACTCTGTGGCAGTTGGCTGCAGCCCCTCTAATTTTAGCTTTGACCTCCTCATTCAGAATTTCTTTCTCCTCAACCACCACTCCCAGATACTTAAAGCTCTTATTTTTTTCCACTATTTTCCCTTCTAACTAAATTCTCTGATTGTTGTTTATCATCAGTCGGCAAGAATTGACCTTCATGGTTGTTGGATTCACAGGCTGTGAACAATTTAAAAACAGTTACATTGCCTCTTTTTCTGGTTGCTGCATAAAATTTCCCCCATATTTTGAAAGTGTATTTATTTGGCACTCAGCTTATTTCTTTGATGTTTGTTTCCCTAGTAGCCTTATCTTACAGAAGAAAACAGAAGACCTTTTTGCAGTTTTGGGGAATGTCTCACACATTTAAGAAGAAATCTTTTGATACTTGGTTTCTTCTTCGACCTGATTAGCTTCCAGAGCTGCACATGTTCAGATGAGTCTCTCTATATCCCATTCCATACCCTTTGAATTTCCTCTGGGAATCCTTGTGGTCTTATCATATATTGGTGGCTGGCCTTGATCAAGGCCATGTTGCCAGTACAGGTCCAACAGATTCTGCCTTATGACTTTTTTTCCACAGTCACCTGTACCTGAACTTATATCTGAAGGATATTTGTCATACTAATTTGTGTTTTCCCACAGATTGACTAAACTGTTGTTAAACTATATCAGTACAAGTGGTACAATTTCTTAGAATATGTGTCATCTTTTAATGAGTTTTAGAAACATAAAAAGCTTCTTGTAGAGTGCACATTCCCAAGTTTTAACTATGGCTATGGTTACTTATATACAGCAGCACTAAATTATGATAGTGAGGGGGTCAATTTTACCAAAATGATAATTACTTCTTCCCCATCTGTGAAAGCTCACAGACATGAATACCAGCATACCTGCTATTTCTTTTTCTAGTATGTACACTTGCCCTGACAGTGGAAGTCGTAAAGTAAATGGAATTATTTGTCTGTTTTTGGTTTTGCCACAGTTAGGGACAACAAATGCATGCATATATGAAATCAGTTATATCAGCTGCTTATTAATTGAGTGAAAACTGCTTAACTCATGCTCCCTAGAGAAAACTGCTCCAGGTGGAGTGATTTCAAATTTCTTTGCATAGCAGAAACTGACAAACTTAACTTTTCCTGCACACGAGAGAGATCGATAAAGACATTTATTGCAATCTGTGGACAGCTCCATTTTGAATGCAATATCTCATAGGTAAGATGACTGTCATTTCTCAAATTACTGATGACTGGTCTCTTGGTGCAGGTGGCCTCAACACCTCTGAATTCTTGGGTCCTAGCTGTTAGCCAGCTAGCAATGCAGCAAGTTTTGTAGGGATTTATGGCTAGCTGATAGAGCTTGACAAGAATGCCTGGGTGGAGTTTTGTACTGAATGACTTGGCTAGTTCAGGATATGCAGTATGCACTGATTTACCCCCATCCATTGCCTTGGTGACTCTTTCAAAGAATTCTTCCAGGCTAAGTAGGCATGATTTTCCCTTAACAAACAAATTAGGATGGGCCCAATGTCTGTAGGTTGCCAATGTCCTTGTTTATCATTTCCATGATAATTAATTTCATGGCTTTACATATTAGGCTTGTTAGAATCATAGGTCTGCAGTTCCATGGGACCATTGATGGTCCACTCTTGTGGAGGGGAATGACTGTTGTGGTCCTCCATTCACTTGGAATATAGCCTGTTTCAAGGCTGTAGTTGAAGAGTGTCTCAAGTGGTCCTGACAGATCATGTTTTAGATTGTTCAGGAGGCAACAGGGGATGTTGATGGGACCCGTAGAGGCAGTGTTCTTGGCTTTAGCAACTGCTGCCAGCTCCTGGTCCCTGCCAAAAGTTGGGGGTAATATGTTGTAGGGGATTTTACCTGGTGGAACTGAGGAGGAGTTAATGTAAGTTAAATAAAACGTAGGAAATTCACACAGCATATGCAGAGAGATGGACAGCACTACAGCAATATAATATGATATAAAAGCTAGGTCTCTCTCGCTCTCTCTATACTATATATATATATATATATATATATATATATATATATATATATATATATATATATATATATACATACATACATACATATACATATGTACTTTTTTCCCAAATTGGGTGGGGGTTGGGGTGAATACCAATAGTGGCAATCATCTAAACAATCATCAAGAGCCAATATTCACACCACCAGGTAGCTAGTCCTGCCTCAGATGTTCTTCCATTCGTCACACATGCACACACACTCATACCTACTAATTTAGTATATCCAATTCACCTACTTGCATGCCTTTGGAAGATGGGAGGAAACCAGGGCACTGGGAGAAAACACACTCGAACTTGATGTCATACAGCCTCTGCATAGAAGACACTCTAGCTGTGAATAGAACAGAAGAGCCTCTTGCTGTAAGGTGACAATGCTACCTGCTGTACCAATATATATATATCTATATCTATATATCTATCTATAGGTATATATGTATACATATGCATATACATATTACTCTTTGCATTAGGAAACAGTTTGTATATCTAGTCTGCTCTTAATTTACAGCTAGCACCTGACTACCCACTTCACACATTTCCTATTCTCCCTTCCATCTATCCAAAAGTTAGTTGATGGCTTCAGTTGAGCTACGCTTCACCACACATTTTGACACCCTGTTCCATGTGTCATTAATCCTCTCTGTGAAGTAAATAATTCTAAATTACTGTATGTAGTTTGTTCCATTGATTCCCCTTCTGCCTTCTTCAATGTTCATCTCCAGTTTTACCACTTTAGAGACCGTTTTATTTTATGACCGCATGGACTTGGATCATATCTCTGCTATTGTTGTTTCTTTTCCTCTAGTATATACAATCACATAGTGCCTTCATTTGGAATTGATGTCCTCCAATGATTTAACTATCCTTGTTGTTTTGCTTAAAAGCTCTTCTAGTAATGTTGTCTCACTTTCACTGTATGATCACTAGTACAGTATGCACCCTCTAGAGTGAAAGAATTACATGTCTGTTTCCTATAGTGTGTATCTGACCAGCATGTTCATTTGGGCTACAAAGTTTTCACTCTCCATTTGATGGTCCATTCACACTGTTATCATCATCACCATCCCTTTCTTCATCTGCCTGCCAGTCCAGAATTTGCAGGTCTATATTTTACACCCACTTTGTCCGACCTGGGTAGAGGAGTGAAAGACTAATTGAACCATCTAGTAGCTGGTTCCCTTGGAAGTTTCCCTCAGGACAGCTGGCACTTGACAGATGTAGTTTTGTCTGGTAAAGTGAATGGTTAGACGTATTGGGGCTGAAATGATCTCAACCTATTCTCAAACTTTAAATGGGTAAGAAACCAAACCTGCTAGCTTGGAGCCAGGTGTGGAATGCGAGCGACCAATGGGTCACTTTTGGTAAGCAGAACTGGTGCTGCGGGATGAATTGAATGGTGGGTTAAGGTGCCTGATGCTGATGCTCATCAGACCCCAGAAAAAGTGTCTGTTTATAGCAGTGCATATTCTGTGCAGTGAAACTGCCACAATTCTGCATATTTTTGCTATTCTACCTTGATCTTTCCCATGCATCTCCTTTCTGTCATCTATATTACACTTAACTTAGCACCATCCAGAATTTAGTTATTTCTGTTCATACTGCACTCTGATGTATCTGAAACAAATAGGTAACATTAACCCTTGTGTTATGCCACTAACCATCTTTTTTACTAATGCAGTTACCTTAATCACAACTGTTTGTCTTCTTCCCCTTTGCTATCTTTCCATTCATGTCAGAACCTTGTTTCTGATCCTAACCTATATAAATTACTGGATAATTTTCCATAAGAGACTCTCCAATGAATCAATGAAATTGGCATTCACCCTAATATGAACCACACTGTGGGATGGTCAATGCATATTAATGGCACATTTACTTATACTTCTGTAATGCCCTCTTTCTTGTTCAGTACTTTTTGTGGGATCATGTTTTTCATTGCATTGTCTTGCTCAAATTGGATGAAGCACTCCTGATCCAAAAATCTTACTAGTGTTCTGTGTTATGATCTATATTCATATTTCATTCTTAAAATGAATATTCCTGTTTGCAAGTGCTTTATTTTATTTTACTGAGTTTAATAATTTATGTTTTTCAGAGAGGGTCACTACCACTGTAAATCATTATGTCTGAGTTTACTCATATTATTTGCTGTTTTTGCTGGTTTGGTATTCATCAGATAGGCTCATACCCTGATCTCACATCGGTGGGATATGGAACCACGTTTAGTACACACAGCACTCTTACATAGCCAGAACTGGTAGGCTCTTTCTTCAGCTTTTCTTCTTAATTTCTGTCCTTTACCTCTGCATCATCATAGCAGTAATAACATAAGAGTTTGTGCTTGTCAGTGGCTACTTTTCTTTGAAGATATTCAATCAAAACTTTAATACAACATTATACTGTGACTGTTGTAAGGGAGTATCCATTTGAATAGCACAAATAACTGATTTTTTTTCATTATTTTATCTGATTGTTAAAAATGGATATTTAGGAATTTGAAAAAAATATATAAAAAAAGGTAAAGTGGTTAAAGTAAAAGCCACATTAGATTTAAAAAAAAAAAAAAACCCATGAATCTTCCAGTTCCAACTGTTATTCTGAGGATGGCACCGATACTCATATAAACCGCAAAGTCAGGGTATGAAGCTATTAACAAAATTACCAACATTATCCTTGGCCTTGATATTTCTAAAAAATTAAGACTATTGCAGTATCTTTTTTACCATTTACACTAGTATCCCAAGTGGTCATATCAGACCCATGGGCTCATAGCAGTTGGCGAACCTGTTGCCTTCGGCAGTTCTAAATCAAAGTAGATCTACCATTATTTTAAATAACTTGGCTCCTACTTTAATGCAGTCTTCCTTTGATGTTAAGAACTTTACAAGGGAGTCTAGCAAGAAACTTGTATAAGTGAATTTACTGGAGTGGTGTTAGTTTATAGACAGAGTAGAACAAAGTTTGGCAGGTGCCAATAAGAGTTTGAAAAACGTGAAAAGAAAAGAAGTGAATCTTTCCTTCATTCATTGAGTAAAGATGAAGATTTTATGTGATATAAATTAATTTGTCTACCTCTCTGGTATCTGTTAAGAAGACATTTATTTTACAGCTGTCATAAATTTTATTGATAAATATTTCAATGACATTGTTGGGAACCTGCCTTCACAGATTAACAGTGGACAGTATCTGCATTTTAGCATAATTTCAGGATATTTTCAAAGTAAATAGTTAATGTCTAGGCTCATAGGCTGATACCCCCAAAAATGTTGACAGGATGTGCAAGTCTCCATTGGATAGACAAGGATTGTTAGATATGGGGTATGCCCAATAGTTAGTCAAAAAGTCACAGAGACATCTCAGATACTCTACAGTTATAGCAAAGACAATGTGCTTAACTATGGTAAATTATTTGCAGAATTATGATGCCACAAAAGTGTCATATCCAAGGAAATACCGATGCTGTGCCAATGTATGTTCATGATAAATGCTCCCAGGAAACAGCAGTAGCTCTCAATAGTAGGACAGGACAGGACAGGACAGGAACTAAAGTGAATGAAGGTGCCATTAAGAAGCAGTTAGAGCCAAAAGAATGGGCAAATTTTATGGCTAAGTGGGCAAATCTGTGGTTACTGTTCTACAGAAAGACAAGATTTGCATTTGTATTGATTTTCAAGATCTCAGTAAAGTGATTAAAGGAAAATATTTCCCCAAATTTACAGCTGGAGTACTCTCATCAAAGCCAAATGATAACTTTTCAGTATCAGATGCAAACTAACGCTTCCAGTAGGTAATGACATATGAAGTGATCTACAAGTTGTTTATATTTAATATACCATTGGGAAAGTTCATTTCTTTAGAATTCAGTTTAGTATTTCATCAGAACCAGTGATGTTCCATCGAGCTGTTGCATGTTTAACTGAAGGCTTGAAGTTGAACTACACTGTAAACATAAGAAGATGTATTACTCTGATATCAGATATAAGAACAGCACAGCAAACAATGTCCTTACTAAACAGGTTATGATATCATAATTTAAAGTTAAAAGCCTGCAATAATTAGAGACCTAAAATTAAACTTTTAAGGCAGCTCCAGGATTCAGTAAACACAATCATATTTATTAAAAAAGTATGCAGATAGTAAAAAAGATGATAATCCTGCTCTAAATCCAGTACTGATCCTCTGTTAGATGTCATTATAGCAGACTAGCCAGCAAATACTAATACATGAATATGCTGCATAATGTGTTGATGGACCACTGCCAATTTCTAGCCTGTTCACTTAAATACCTAAAAACCTTTCAATAGTCTCTGGATAAGTAGAAACTTCCATCATAAAAGAACTGAAGTCCACATACTGGTGCCCTATTTTTTTTTACAACTGCCTCTCTACAGCTGTCAGCCCTCTCCATGTTAGAATCCTCAGACTGGGGCTATATTTAATCTGACAGAAGCCTTATCACTGCCCTTCTACCTCTTCACATTCTATATCTTTCTAGAGTATGTTCAAAGCAGACTTCCCCATTAGGTACAAGCGACTCAAAACAGTTTGTTTCTCTTAGATGAATATAGATAGTAAAGGGTTGATATGATAACGAGATCAAACCTGACAAGTATGTAAGTTAGATACCACAAATGCAAGCAAGCAACTTGTATTTAATAAGACAAAAACTCTTTGCAGAAGAGTCAAAAATACTGCTAAAATCTCTTAAGGAGAAAACACACAGTACAATCACATCAACCAGAACACTCCTGAAAATCCCTTCAAAGACTAACAACCTAAGTAATTCCAGAAAATCCATCAAACTCTTAGACAATGCACTTCTAAGCAAGTAATAATGCCTGACAGGGTGTGTGCTAATGTGTAATTAATGCCCACACAGGAGTGTTATGAGGCCCAATACTGCAGGTGGACGGCCTCTACACCCCTGGAAGGGCTTTGATTACACATTAACACACATCCCGGAGGGAATTGCACTTAGAGAATGGGCTGTCTGTAAAATTGTTGTGTTTTGCTTACTTATTTATTTTTTTAAGTGCTATATTTTTTTTCATACTTTTTTTATGTAAAATAGTTCCTCCGCCTTATGTTTCAAACTTGCTGTAGTATATGTTAATGGTGTTGGAGGAAGCATTTTATATCTAAAATATAACACTTAAAAAATATCCAGGCATTTACTTTATTTTTTGGTCCCTTATCTTAAAACATTTGGAGTGTTGCCAGTCATTGGAGATTGAAGTTACTAAATAATGGCATACATTCAAACTTCAAACTATTATTTTCTTCATAAAATTCATACTATCACAAATACTTTTAATTAAGCAAGTCTGTAATTTTATAAGAGCTGTAATCAAAATCTGTTCCTATTTTTGAGCCTTTACTCCCTCTTTATTTTAGGCTTTATGCAGATTTCATCAGCTGAAAGGTCCAGAGGTATACATATGTCATTACTATCAGTGTCACTCAGTCTCTCATGCACACCCCTGTTTCAGAAAATGGATGCTAACACAAATCCTAATCAGGTAGAATATGTTCCTGTTTGAGCCTTTGTCCCTAGTTTATTTTAGGTGTATCCAGATATTTTGAAGTGAGAGTCAACAGAGCATACATTTCAGCTGTCCAGATTTTTTGCAGAATGTCTAGATTTTTGGCTTGTATGTTTGGTCCCATCCTCATAAAATGTGTAGTTTTCTGGTGAATCACTGGGTATTTATATAGCTGCATGGAATCAGGAATACCTTACAGGACAAAATCCTCCTCCTCAAGGAAGACTAAACTTGTCTGGTGGACATCTGCAATAGATAAACTCTATAATAAAAGGAAAGAATTGCTGTCCAGGACCAAGAAGGGGCAGCTGCCTAATTGGAAGCAATCTCTCCTTAGCCTGAATAAGCAAATAAGAGCACTAGTGAAATCCTCCAAAGCAAACTTTGAGTCCAAACTGGCCACATCTGCTAAAGGCAATCACAGTGCTTTCTTCACATATGTCTGTAATCTCAAGGAAACACCCAGATCAGCTCAGAACTGGTAGTCAAGGATACCACATACACAGATGCCATAGATATAGCCAACCTGCTATCAGATAATTTCAGTGAAAACTTCACCTCTCTGTCTCCCATCAGTAAATCAGGACATTCCCAGCACCTGCCCCCATTCCCTTATCTCTAGGGAGCAATCATCACTGCCCTCTCAAAGGCAAAAAAATACAGCCTCTGTGGGACCTGATAACATTCTAGGCTGCATCCTACACGAACTCAGGCAGGAACTTGCAGCATCATTATGCACCCTATTCAACTAAAGCCTGAGTACCAGCTTCATCCCAGCTGAGTAGAGGACAGCCACTGTCACCCCTTTGCACAAAGGTAGAGCATCCACCGATCCAGGAAATTATAGACCCATCAACCTAACTAGCCTGATCTACAAGGCCATGGAGTGGATTATCATGGACCTCATTAACAAGGACATAATAGAGTAGGGTATAATAGATAAACTCTCTCAACTAGGCATAATCCATATGTTACCAGATGGGTAGCAAACTAGCTCACTGATAGAACCCAACTAGTCAAAACAGGGGAAGCCACCTCAAGCAGTTGACCCGTAATGAGCTGTGTACCCCAGGGAACAGTTCTGGGGCCTTTGTTGTTTGGGATATACTTTTCTGAGGTGCAGGACAAAACCAGTGGGCTATGGCTGACCAAGTTTGCCGATGACTGCAAGCTGGGCACTGTCATCAATTCACCTTGTGATGTGGACATCCTCCAAGAGGGTCTCACCCAAACAAATGACTGTTGCCAGAAACATGGCCTCAAACTGAATGCCAGAAAATGCATTTGAGGAGAGTGACATCCCCACAAATTATCACATTGATAACAATGTCCTAAGCACACAATCAGTCGTAAAGGACTTGGGCACCCAAGTTGATAGCAAACTGACTTTTGACCATTATATTGCCTTCATTGTATGGAAGGCTTTCTGCATGGCCCACCTCATTAGTAAAGGTATCTCATCTAGGGACAAGGTGGTCATAGCATCCCTGTATTCTTCCCTTATAAGACCAATTATTGAGTACAATGCCCTTTTCACCATATACCTCACAAAGCATATGCAGCAGCTGGAGAGACCACAGCGGTTCCTCACCAGGAGAATCCAGGGCCTCAAACATCACCCTTACACATATAGGCTAATGGCCCTGTCCATTTACTCAGTCGCCCACAGACTCTTCAGAGGTGATCTCTGTCTGGCATACAAAGCAATCTCAGACCCCACCTTGATGGGACTGCTGCATATCTGCAAGTCAAGCTCCACTTGATGAACCTGTACGCACGACCTCGGCCTAGTCTGTGACATCAATAGGACTTGTTGGCGAGACAGATGTGTGTCCCCGAGACTCCTGTGGAATAGACTCTTGATCCATGTGAAGCAATGTACCTCATTAACATTTTTTAAGCGCAACATGGATAACTGGATAGGGAACAGAAAATACACCCCTGAAATTCCACCTGTGTCCTGCTGGAGAGAGGCAACGGGTGCTGACTTGTTGGAACATAGGCTAAATTCTTGGCTTGTAAGGGACTTGTGGCCAATAGCCTAGTGACTTCCTATGAACCTATGATTGAAGTAATTAAATAATGACAGACATTTGAGTTGCAGACTTTATATCCTTCAGATAATACATGCTAATGGAAACCCTGTTGTTCTAGCAACTTTCTACGTTTATAAGAGCACTATTTAAAATCTGGCAAAAACTGAAAGAAGGAAGCAGTGAGGACACAAAAAACACTGTTTAATCCAAATAAATGTAAGCTCTTTCGTCAGTAGTAATACAGCAACTTCTTCAGACAAACCTCATACAACCACATACAACACCTTAAATAATCCTAAATTATATGATTAATTAATTGAATACATAACTGACATTCGTAAATGAATCACCATAAATATGCAGTAAAAATAACTGCTTTGAATTAAAAACTAAACATGAAATTAAAAGTGATAGTACAAACTTCTCAGTCAACCAAAAAAATGGATAATTGATTAGGTAGAACATACACCAAATTTCACCATAAACATAAGAACTTTGTAAAACAAATTTTTACATATATATATATATATATATATATATATATATATATATATATATATATAAAATATGTATTTACCTAATACTTACTATTTAAAATCTGTCCTTATTTTTAGTAATTCATCCCTCGTTATTTGTAACTCTGTCCAGATTTCTTGTCAAGAGGTTGAGCGCTATTGTCAAGAGGTAAGCAAACTTCTTTACTGATGCTGTTGCTGTCAGGGATCGCTCAAACTCTTCACTCTCTCACACACACCCGCACACACACACACACACACACACACACACACACACACACACACACACACACACACACACACACACACACACACACTTTTTTTGGTTTATTTTACACTCTGGAAACAGCTAAAGCGCTGCTTAGTGAGTGTAAGATAACGGCTCAATCAATCTCTCATTCTCATACATGCATATACCCTCAAACACATAAACAAATACTTTTTATTTTAATGTTTTTCTTTATTATTTTACATTCACTAAAGAGCAAAAGCACTGTTTAGAGTATAAAATAATGGCAGCCATTATTTTTTCAGTCCAAGCTCCATGACAACTTGATATGCTATCATGAAGTGGTAGACTCGTTTTTCAGTGGGCATCACTTGTACATTAATACCCTGCTGGAGAACATTCCTCTCCATTCAGGGTTCAAATGTACAGTTTGCCCATTATCTAAACAGCATTAATGACTACCCCTCCAACCTACCACCTTGTTTCAAAATATCACTGTACAAATCCTTCAACAGGTTACCTATAACACACCTGATCATGTGCGCATACGCACACACACACACACACACACACACACACACACACACACACACACACACACACACACACACACACGCACACATGCACACGCACATGCACACACACACACACACACACACACACACACACACACACACACACACACACACACACACACACACACACACACACACATATATACACACACACACGCACACACACACACACACGCACACACACACACACACACACACACACACACACACACACACACACACACACACACACACACACACACACACACACACACACACGCACACACACACACACACACACACACACACACATACACACACACACACACACACACACACACACACACATACGCACACACACACACACACACACACACACACACACACACACACACACACACACACACATAGACACACACACACACACACACACACACACACACACATAGACACACACACACACACACACACACACACACACACACACACACACACACACACACACACACACACACACACATATTCACACATACACACATATTCACTCACACACACAGACATACACACACACACACACACACACACACACACATACACCATTTTTTCCATTTTAGAGTCCTAACCACCAAGGAAGTCATTTGAAGAAAGCAGACAACTCAATGAGCCATAGCATTTTAAATGCACATCCCAGATTCCTCCAAACAGCCTATACCCATATAGACAACCCCAACTCACATTTATAATCTTACCATGACTACTGTAGTGCTCTCATATATCTGTAAACATGCATTTCTAACCATTATTCCCAAAAGTATCTCTTCCAAATTGCCCTCAAATTTTAAGGTCACCACCAACCTTTGCCAAAATTCTAAAGAAACTGTTTTATAAGCAGCTAGTCAGCTATAGCAATAAATACAATGTGCCAGCCAGTGATAAGCAATTTCAGATCATGTTACAGAACTTAAAAAACAGTTTATAAAGTCATGAGCCAGATTTATAAAGCTGTGGAAGAAGGTCGCACACTCGGGTAATATTCATTGAATTAAAAGATATATTTGAAACACTTAATGATTCCTTACTATTACACATCCTGACAAAGTATGGATGCAATGAAGCTTCAATCAGATCGTTCTCTTGTCTGACAAATAGGACATTTATTACTACCAGTCGATGATAGTCCTCAGATAATACTACCTTCCATGCTAGCATTCCTCAGGGTTTAGTTCTGGGGCAATGCTTTCATTATTCATAAATGACCTATCATCAAAACTACCTTCCCTAAACTATGTTTCTTATGTAGACAGTACTATTCTTCATAGATAACACCATAACTTGACTGTGAAATCTTTCCAGGTTTAAATGAGACAGCTAAAAAGAGTTGTTTGTAAAGGCAAGGCCATTTTATTATCAATGTATTTCAATACTTCATCATTGTACAATTTATGTGTTTGTGACTTACTTCACTGTTATCAAAAAGTGGCTAATATTAGAGAAAAAGAATTGTGATCTTCCATGTTTCCTTATTTTTTTTTATTTTTATTTTTTTGTGAAACAAACTTGGTTGGCAGCTTCTTCTTTGTCTTTTTGGAATGAGATTCTTAATTTACAGATGCAGAGTCTGAAAAGGAAATAGAGACCATGCAAGGGACTATAAACAGCAGATATGTTGATAAGAGTACATGTAATAGAGACGTATGAAGAATGCAGGAAGACGTAGAGATACTGTTTTCCAGTTTCTTCAATTAACAGTGACAGGAGAAAAGGGACATAATTTCAGAGTTGTCCTTACACCCAGTTAGAAATTCAGTTGCTAGAAGATGTTACAGTGCAAAATAAATGCATAAAATAAAATAAATAAATGAAAATGGCGTCGGCACACGTTATCAGTACAGAAAGAAATCCATTCTTTGATTTCTTACAAGGAAGAAATAGCTTTTATTCAGGGCTTAATCTTCAAATGTAGTAAAAATGCTTTATAATTAACTAAGAAAACAAATCCTTAGGTTATTGATATATGAATCGCATTTTGAAAATGGGGATATTTAAAGAGAAAAGCAATAAATATAACATATTAACTAAGACAGTCATCTCAAACAGGAGAAGTAGTAAAGAGTTATGCCATCTAGAATTCATGCAAGAAAAACAATTCAAAGGAAAATTTTTCACCTAATGTATTTCTAGATTGTCTATAAAGCACAGTAGAGTAGACATTGGTTTCTTCTAATTCAGTGACTCAGTGTGTATTTGTAGATTATGATTCCAAATACCCTGAATATTCGGAATGAGTGTGAATAATACTTTACAATCTATGATCCTGAGACTGGGAAACCTGATACAGTCATATCTAACAATGGTCCACAACATACAAGTAAAGAATTTGGATCATTTGGGCATTAGCAGAAATTCAAACACGTAACAATGAACCCAATTCATTGCGATGAATGAAGACAAGTGAAGAGACCTACTAAACAATGAAAATGTCATAAGGAGTCCATCTGTCAAGTTTTGAAATATAAAAACACTTCATTCCAGGGACTGATTCATTTGCTAATGGTTTGAAGACTAAAAGCAATTTACCCAATTCACCTATAGAATTGATGCCTTAAAATTGACACAGAAAATTTATGGAGAAGACAGTAAACTATGTAAGAGAAACCACAGCCATTTGTTTAAGAAAAATATATCAAAATTAAAGTTCTAGGGATAAGAGAATTTAGAATAATTTCAGCTACAACTCTCACAAGAAAAAAGAGACTGTAGGAAGTGTGAAAAAGATCCAGAAACTCCTGAAGTACAGCAGACAATATCCCACCAAGGAGATGAGAATGAAGACTGTTGATCTAGTAACCAAGCGAACAGTCAGAGTGAAAGCTCAGTGGTAAAAATACATAAAGTAAAACCAGAACAAACCACATATCTGAGAAAATAACACACAGTTTTAAGTTTAGGGTCATTGACCTGCAAGTAAAACCAATGAGAAGAGGTGACATGAATATCAAATTGGAAAATATGGAACGTAACTGGATTTTTACGATTAAGAGCAGATTATTTACCTGGCATAAATCAAGCTGTTTCTATTAAATCTGTCCTTAAGGCAAAACAAACCATTTTATAGTGTATGTATATTTTAGGATGATTTTCTTTATACTTAGTTTTCAAACATTTTTTGTTTATATCATGTTTTTATATATATATATATATATATATGACTTGTATATTACTTTGATTATGGCTTTAAATCATTAATTGATATTTTGTTTTTATTGGCTGTGTAATCAACTTTTGCCACTTAAAAGGTGTGTCTTTTTACTTTGATGTAAACAGCACTGAGGAAGGGAAATTTGTACCTGAAAGCTTTACGAACTTTGAATGCATTTCGAATATTGGTTGAATATGAAAGTGATTTTACGTTAGCATCAGTGGTTTGGTTTGGTTTTACTTAATGAAGACTGTTGAACAAGCCATATATATATATATATATATATATATATATATATATATATATATATATATATATATAAACAAAACCGAATAAGACTAGGAAGAAATAAACTTATACTACTGAAAACTTCCGAACTGTTAAAAACAAAAACAGAAATCCAATGAATAGACGCTGAGCCAGAACTGTTATTTGCTGAGCGCTTTCGTTCGCTTTATTGGTAACAATCGAACTTCATCAGAGCAAAATGTAATGCATTTGCAATACTGTGTGAGCTTTAAATAGTCTAACTGGGGTAAAAAATACTTCACTATGATTGGTAGATATTCTACGCCAATGCGGTAGTATTTGAACTAATAAGAGACACTGCTATAAAACAAAAGGTTTTATCTGCTAACATCCTGCCACTAGGGGGCGAGCTGTAACTTTTTAGTTGTACCACTTTAATGCACATTTAATGTTGAGATTCTCATTGAGCCCTGGTGGGGTATCTGCTTCAAGGAGGAGTTGCCATCTTAATTCCTTCAGCTCCAGTAGTGTGTTGCAATCTCCAAAAAACTGCTGGACCTGTTCTAACACTAGAAATTTAAAACAGGTGAGGCCATTGCAACTGGTGGCATGTCTGCTTAATGCATTGTAACTGTCATTATGCCTGATGGCTGCAACGTGTTCCTTCACCCTGTCTGAGAGCTTTCTAATTGTTTTCCCAATGTAGAAGGAAAAACACTGGTTGCAGTAGGCTGCATAGACTACAAAAGTTGAGTGGCAGTCGTGCTGGGCTTTGAACTGCACCGTGATGTTGCAGTGTTGAAAAGTGTAGGATGTGCCTGAGTGTATGAAAGGGCAGACTACACAATGCCTGCAAGGGCCCATACCTTTGGGGTTTTGTGGGTTAGCAGGCTCATTGGGGTCTGCGCCATTCCTGAGTATGGGGGTCTCTATCCTTTCACAGGTTTGTTTAAGAGTTCTGGTCTTCTTGTATGAGAAGACAGGCTCATTACCCACTATCTGATGGGTGTTGTGGTCCGCTCTTATTATGTTCCAGTTTTTGCCAATGATATCCCTAATGGGTTGCATATCTCGGCTGATGGGGATGGGGAAACTACAGTTTCTGTTCTTGGGTTCAGTAGTTCTGGTGGTCACCCGGGGGGTGAAGCCATGAGTAAGGATGGGTGGGTGTCTGTCTGATCTGTGGGAGGCCACTTCTTGAAACACATCCTCTACTAGTTGTTTGGGGTAATGTCGGCGGATGAACATTTCTGAAAGGAATTGGTTTTCCTTGAGGAAGGTATCATCGTCAGGGATGATCCTGAAGAGGCGGATGTACTGCCCTTTGAGCACATTCTTCTTCATAAAAAAGGGGTGCTGACTATTGAAATCCAGGAAATTGTTCCTGTAAGTGTTTTTCCGGCACACATTGGAGGTAAGGCTGCCAGTGCTGGGGTCAATGGTTAACTGAGTATCAAGGAAGGAGATGTGGGTCCCTCGTCCTGAGACTACAAAGTCTAGGTATGGGATGCTGTTTGTGAGAGTCGTAAGGAAGGTGTCCAGCTTAGTGTTGTCACCCTCCTACACGAAAAAAATATCGTCAATAAAACGACGGTATAAGTGGGCTTTGTGGAAGCCTTGTATATGGGTCAAGGTCTCCTTCTCCCATGTGCTGAGGACTAGGTTGGCAAAAGAGGGGGCCATTTTGGACCCCATCGCCACCCCCTTGGTCTGTAGATAGATGACTCCATTGAAGCAGAAAAAGTTGTTTTTCAGAACCACTGTGGTTAAAGCTATAAGCATTTCAATTTCAAAAACATTGTATTTAGCATGCTTGTTAAGAAACAGTTCTAACGCTTCCAAACCATCCCTGTGGGGGATGTTGGAGTATAATGCTACTACGTCTAGCTTTACTAACATGCATTTTGAAAAATCAATATTACTCTCATGCAAAATGTTTAAAAAGATCCAGGAGTCTTTGATGTAAAAATCTGTTGCCTGAACTAGCAGGTTGAAAATTAAGTCCAGGTATTCCGATATTGTCTCTGTCTTGGTTTTATAGTTAGAGACGATGAGCCTGAATGGGGGGTTGGTGGGGTCCTTGTGTACTTTGGGGATGCCGAATGCTCTTCCTAGGCTGGGGTTGTGCACAGACAGAAAAACAAATTCCTCAAGGGTGATATGCTGCTTGCATTCCAGGGTTTTGAGCAGCTTATCAATGGTAGTGAAGCTTTTGTTCACTTCATTCAAGGTCACAGCCTTGTAAAAGTCCTGGTTAAGTAGCAAATTGTTAAGTTTCTGTACATAGGTTTCCTGCTCCATAAGTACAAGACCCGTTCCTTTATCCGCTTTCATGATACGCAGATTGTGATCCTGGCTTAAGTCCCGCATGGCGTCCAGTTCCGCTGGTGAGAGGTTGTACCATTTGTGGGAGTGGGGCTCATTAAGAAGCCCTCTGAGATCTTGCTCACACACTTTTTGGAAGGCTGAAAGCATGTTGTTGAGGGCTGGGGTGAATAGACTCTTTTTTCTGGGGGCTGCGAGTGTATCAGGGACGTCAGAGGATTCTGAGTCTGTGTCCTCTGTGTTACTCAGAAGCACTTTCAGATTTAGTTTTCTGAGATAAAGCCTGAGATCCAGCAGAACGTCAGTGATCTGTGCTCTTTGTGATGGCAAAAAGGAGAAGCCCTTGTTTAATAAGCTCACGTGGGCCTCTGAGAGATTTCTGTTAGTTAAATTGAAAAGTGTGCTGGTGAGTTGCAACTCCCCCTCCCATAGTACCTCCTCATGGAGCTCCTGGTGTTCATGGGTCTGCCGACATGTGTCCAGCGGCTCGATCCTCTCCCTCTGCCCGTGGTTCTCGGTCCTCCCCTCCCTCTCCCGTTGTTCTGGTAAGTTGCCCCCATGCTGAGGGCTGGACTGCCTGGTCCTTGTTGCCATAAAAAAGGCTGCTGGGGTTGCTCTCTGTTGAGCTCGTTAGCCCCGCTGGCTGGGCTTCCTGCCATGGGAGTAGGTACGGGAGGAGGGGGGTTGGTGATAAGCTCTGCTTGTTGTATGGTGGCATTTGTAGCCTGTGGAGGAGGTGGAGGTGATCCTGTGGATGCGGTGGTGGTCATTGGGGGTTGCCTCGTGTAGCCGTTGGTTGTTCCCCGATGTCTTTCATCAGGGAGTCTGTATGCGTGGTTGTCCCGGTATTGTTGTAGATCACGGTTGAGCTTTTTCTGTTTCCTGAAGATGAGGGTGGCTACGTGCCTGGTGATTTTGGGAGTAATATTATCGAAAAGGTGCTTGTAGTTTCCAAAGTCAGGCTGCAATAGGATTTGTTCTTGCAGTTTGAAGATGTCTTCCTTCATTAATTCCAGCCATTCCTGGTTGTAAGTGATGAGCAGGTTGAGTGAGGAAAGGCCTGCTTCATTGTAGAGCTTGACCAGGTCAGCGAAAATGCCTGTGTCTTTCGTGATCCCATTTGGGAATCTGTAAAATCTGAGTCCTTGTGGCACGATCTTGTGGTGAACGCAAGATCTTAGAAAGTAGATGTCGTACTCAATGTTTTTATAGGTGATTAGTTTCCTTTCCAGGTTGTAGATGAGGTTTCTGCAGGTAGTGTTGATCTGCTGCGAGTCAGTCCTGTTCGTTGCCTGTGGTGCGTCCCTTAATCCATTTGTGTCAAGGAATGGGTTCCTTTCTCTGAGACCTTCTACGAAGTGTATAATGGACTCCGTGGCTGGATTAGGTGGTGGAGTTTCTATCTGGTTGCCTCTTGGAGTGGCTGCAGAAGGCCTCTGTTCACTCAGTTGGTTGCTGAGGTTGGGCGGTGTGGCTGGAGGCGAGAGGCTGGAGTTGGATACTGGTGAGAGGCTTAAGGGGAAGCCTCTGTTTTCAGGTTGCAACACTCTGCATCTGTCGAGGATGTGTTGTGCCCTGCTTAGGGTGGCATGGTACTCTTGGAGCAGTGTCTTGTAGTCCTGGCTGGGTGCTTGCGAGCTGTCGAATAAAGACTGGCTACTAGAGCCTGGTTCCATACTTAGTGTGCTATCCATTGGTGCGTTCGGAGGAAGATAATTAAGAAAAACAAAACCGAATAAGACTAGGAAGAAATAAACTTATACTACTGAAAACTTCCGAACTGTTAAAAACAAAAACAGAAATCCAATGAATAGATGCTGAGCCAGAACTGTTATTTGCTGAGCGCTTTTGTTCGCTTTATTGGTAACAATCGAACTTCATCAGAGCAAAATGTAATGCATTTGCAATACTGTGCGAGCTTTAAATAGTCTAACTGGTGTAAAAAATACTTCACTATGATTGGTAGATATTCTACGCCAATGCAGTAGTATTTGGACTAATGAGAGACACTGCTATAAAACAAAAGGTTTTATCTGCTAACATCCTGCCACTAGGGGGTGTGCTGTAACTTTTTAGTTGTACCACTTTAATGCACATTTAATGTTGAGATTCTCATTGAGCCCTGGTGGGGTATCTGCTTCAAGGAGGAGTTGCCATCTTAATTCTTTCAGCTCCAGTAGTGTGTTGCAATCTCCAAAAAAACTGCTGGACCTGTTCTAACACTAGAAATTTAAAACAGGTGAAGCCATTGCAGCTGGTGGCATGTCTGCTTAATGCATTGTAACTGTCATTATGCCTGATGGCTGCAGGGTGTTCCTTCACCCTGTCTGAGAGCTTTCTAATTGTTTTCCCAATGTAGAAGGAAAAACACTGGTTGCAGTAGGCTGCATAGACTACAAAAGTTGAGTGGCAGTCGTGCTGGGCTTTGAACTGCACCGTGATGTTGCAGTGTTGAAAAGTGTAGGATGTGCCTGAGTGTATTCATTTAAAATGCCTTTTAAATATTTTTAAATGTTTCATTTTGATGTAAATAGCCCATGACATGCTCTTTTAGCATTTGTTAGAACATGTTATCTCATAGAAATAAAGGTACATTTTCTGTTTTAAAAAGGGGGGATGTTAGATACGGATTAAGTGGATTTAATACTAATGGTGTAGCTGCAGAAATGTGCATGCCTTGTGGTTTATAGCTCTTCTAGAGAATTCATTCTGAATATATACCACTAGATGACATATTCTGTATCATTGTACAGTTTAATATGTATCCTGACTTTATAAGGATTTATGCAGTTTTTATAAGGCAAATATTCTATTCATGAGGAAAGGAAATACCTTAAAATGCATAATTTATTTTCTTTATCAGTTTTTAACCAGAATGTGCATCGGAGAAGACTTACAGGCTACTAGGTAAATATGGAGAACAGTATAGACCTCTAGCACCATGGCTGTTAGTGTAAATAGGTATTTAACCTAGGTATTTAGCTTACCTGGTTTCGTACTAAAGTTCGATTTTAGAGCAGATTCAAGAAAATTTGCAGTCCATCCATAGCAATAATGTTACAAATGGACCAGAAAATCTAGACGCTGCAGGTAACAAAGTAGGAGTTTGCACACTGAATTGTGCATGTGATGCAGTTGATACTTTGTTAAAGACTGCCATGTCAGAGGTAGTTTTAAGAAGGATTGCATGACTCAGTACAAAGTCTTCCAATTAAACCCTCCAGTGTTTTTTTTTTTTTTTTGCAGTTAGCAGAAGTTATTTTTATTTCTTTGCAAATGAAATTTAAAATGAGGTTACACAATAGCACTTATCTGAAAACGTCCTATTCAGCTTGCTTCACAAAAGCCATCCAATTAAGCCTCATACTTACTGGATCAATTGCTAATAAAGAAATCTATATGGAAGACACCTTCCAGTCAAAAAGTCAATTTTTTTTTATTTTTATTTCAGAGTAGGTTCATCATGTCTGTGCAAGTTCATACAAAAATTTGTTTCAGATCCTGATATTGAAGCCTCTAATTCCATTCATAGAACAAAATTCTTGCAAACAGCTTTGGCTTTGGAAAATGCCTTTAACTGACAACCAGATGCCAGGTTCAAGAATCCAGATTTACAGAGGTTTAATAAAGACATATTTACCTACAGAGTCAGTATTATTAGTACTGTTTGACATCTGATGTAAACTTGGTGTGGAAATCTGGGTAGGATATCAGTCAATAAAGTGAGTCATAACCTTTTAAAGTAATATTGAATTCAAAGTTATCACGTGAAATATTTATACACACACACACACACACACACACACACACACACACACACACACACACACATACATATATATATATATATATATATATATATATATATATATGTGTGTGTGTGTGTGTGTGTGTGTGTGTGTGTGTGTGTTTATATCAGTTTGCTGATTCTTTACATTGTTGAAATTCATATGGCCAAGACTACACTCAACAATGTAAAATATTGCACACCAACTGATAAGCAGAAACAGAGTTGCATGGAGGTTGCAGTACAGTGGAGATCAGGGAATGTGTCTTTTTCCCTACTGTAGTGAGATTTTGGAGTTAGTATATAAAATTACCGGGCATGTAGGGGATGCAGTCCCCCAAGGGGGGTGCAGGGGTGGGGCTTGACCCCCCCTGCTTAAATGTTATTTCTATTTGTTACTTGGTGTTCAAGACTTTACATCATCGATTATGTGGCCTTAACCAAATGAATTTCATCAATTTAATATCCTAACAATCTGATACAAATTAATATCTCTCTCTATATATCTATATAGCTTATTTTTGTTCCTCAGTAGTTGTCTTTTCAAAGTTAATAAAATATAATTTCCAAAGACTCCCTATGAGTAAAGCTGTTACAGCATGTAAATGAACTACATCAGCTTTTGGTGATGGTTTGCACTAGATTTATATTAAGTAGAAAAGCATGCCATTGCCATCTGGGCCTATTTGGCTGAAAGTTGCAACCTAGATTAATTAGAAGGGCATTGTAATGGGTTACATCATTATTAAGAGGAAGGTCTTTATACTCATTTTATAACTGGATACTATCATAAGTCAAAGACAATCTGTTCAATGAATGTTCTACTGAGACAAATAGGCAGAAGGGACTGCAACTGAATATTGAGTTACCTAGAGGAGCCAAACCTCAAACACACTGCAGAAGTCTGTACCTCCTTGCATTCCTGTAATTTTATTGTCTCCAAACCTCAGGGTAATGTATAAGTCTCATTGATGTCTGTCCATTCAGTATATTCAGCATAATAGGCCTTTAATCAACTGGGTGCTGGCAAAGTGTTTTAATACTCTTAAAACATGTACATTAATCACTGAACTCTTCTGTAAAACTGAATTACCCAACTTCTGTAAATAATGTATGATGTTTGCTTATTGTTTTCTCGCTCTTAGATATTTTTTCCCAAATTGGTTTGGACAAGAAAACAAAAAATCGTATCGGTATGCTCTTACAAAGGACAAAACAAATACTGTTTGGGACTACGCCGTAATTGATTATCTCTTTGCACAGGTGAATGATATGCTTGAAGTTTTTTTGTTCTGTTTTGATTTCTTATAAAATAGTCTGACATTCAGAGCATGAAATTATTAAAATATGGTTACGTTCTTGCATTTTTTCTAGTCAGTGAAGTAAAGCAATTTTTGTCATCATTCTTATTTTGAAGTATCAGAAAGACTTTTACAAGCTTATTTTTACATCAGCACTACTAGTTAATCTGAAATATATATGTATCACCACAAGTAAATATATATAAAAGTGGTCAAGTATAATAAGAAAAAAGTCCTAACCAAGCTTCTGTCTGGTTTGAAGATGTTAACAAAAACATGGTCTAAGGCCGGATTATGGAAGAACTCAAGATTTATGGTTGTTGGGGCTGACTTAATGCTTTACTCAGAAATTAATTTCTAATCCTGGAACTAAGGATCAGCTACTTACAGATGCTGAGACCTATTTATTTCTAAATGCTTTCACAAAATATTTATAGTATGTTCAGTTGTTTTGTGTTTCTGTCTTAAAACAAAAATAATAAAAGCTGGTTTTCTCTTTATCATATTCTTACTTAGAATAGGATCATAGGATCATAGCAGGTTACTAGGCTATTGACCTAGAGGTCATTTCAAGCCTAACAATTTCATCCCAATGTAATAACATGGAGACTCTAGTCAACACCCCGGACTATATTTAGTAATGACTGCCCATGCCCAGGAGGACGCTATACCCAGTAAGAATTTATGGTGCCCCATCCACTCGTCTAGGTTCCTTTTGAAGAGTGTCATAGAGGTGCTCTGCTTCACATGAATTGGAAGACTATTCCGAAGATGCGGCAGTCACTGGGAGACAAATCTGTCCCATAAGCATGTTCTATTCAAGTCATAGGCTGTATTTAGGTCCCTGGAAAGGGTAGTTCTCATCCTGTTTGATTTACATATGTGAGGAAATTCATTAGGTTTGGATTGGAGATTGCTCTGTAAGCCAGGCATAAGTCTTCCCTAAGAAGTCTATATGACACTGAGTATAGTGACAGTGACTTTAATCTGTATGTGTAAGGTACATGCTGGAGTCCCTTGGTCTTCTTAGTTAGAAACTTCTGAGGTCTCTCCAATTGCTGCAGGTGCTTTGTACAGTACATGCCAAAAGTGGTTATTATGGGCCTGATTAGTGATGAGTATAGAAGGGTTATAACCTCTTTTGCTCTAGAGGAGATGCCTTTGCTAATAAAGTGTGCAACACAGAATGCCTTCCTTACTACAGTAGACACATGGTGGTTGAAGTTAAGGTTGCAGTCTACTTGTGATCCCAGATCTCTTACCACTTCATAGGTACAAAGGGTATTGTTGTTAATTTGATAGTGTGAAGGGACATTGTTTTCACTAAAGGGGATGATAATGGATTTCTGCGTAAGACCCTCCTGAAGTATAGAGACATCATTTGGGGATTCAATAACTGCACCCAGTTAGCAGCTGTCTGCAAACCTGATCAGCCAAAGCCCCATAGTTTTGGCCTGAACTTCTGAGAAGTATTTACCAAACAGTAGGGGGCCCAGCATTGACCTTTGTGGCACCCTGCTGATGACAGGTCTGCTGGTTGATGTTGAGTCAAGAACTGGATAGCATCAACTGCTTCACTCTTTGCCAATTTTCCAAATCTCTGGTGGAATGGATGTGGGGTGTTCTTGTGCCTCCACTGGTGGGTGACAACATCTGGTTATCTATTGGTGAAAAAGAATGTAAGTTAAAAATGCTGTGGCTCCCAGGAACATGTCTGGCAGTAATTGTCAAGTCAATATGCAATCTGTGTAAAACTAACAATTTTAGTAATGACTGTACCCTACCAACAATGAGGTGCCTTTTTGCCTAGAACAGGCATGGGCAAACTACGGCCCGGGGGCCACATGCGGCCCGTTAAACATTTTGATTCGGCCCGCCAAACTTGAAAACATTTAATAAATTAACCTTGTTAATGTTTTATTTCCCCTGCAATTCTGATGTTTCCTCACTAGATGGCGGACTCTAGATATATTGGCTTTGTTGAGGTGAAGCATAGGCCTATTACTCCACGTTTGCACTTTACCCTTTGACCCACCGCCCCTCTATGAAGATGAGCGGACCCAAGAAAAGGAAAGTGCACAGAGAATGTCGAGTGTTCAATAAGGAGTGGACAACTAAATATTTTTTCACTGAACACCGATCATCTGCTGTTTGCCTGATATGCCAAGAAACTGTGGCGTTTTTTTAAAGAGTATAATATTAGCCGTCACTTTGCCACAAAGCACGCTAATTATGCTAGCAAGCTCTCAACAAAAGAACTGGAAGCTGCTGCTGAGAAGTTGGCAGCTAATTTGAAGGCTCAGCAAAGTTTTTTTCACCATCAAACTGCCATTCAAGAGTCAAGTACCAAGGCCAGTTTTATGCTTTCATTCAAAATAGCAAAGGCCAGCAAACCACTGTCTGAGGGCGAGTTTTTAAAAGAATGTATGGTAGAGACAGCAGGTATTTTGTGCCCGGAGACCAAAGACAAATTTGAGAAAATCAGTTTATCACGGCGGACAGTGACTCGCCGTGTGGAACTAATAGATGACGATATCACCAGCAGATTAAACAAAAAGGTGAAGTCATTCACATTTTATTCTTTAGCACTGGATGAAAGCAACGATATCAAAGACACTGCTCAGCTCCTCATTTTTATCCGAGGAATCAACAAAACTTTTGAAATAACGGAGGAGTTTTTGACAATGGAGTCTCTGAAAGGACAAACATGGGGAGAGGACTTGTTTGAACGGGTGTCTGCTGCCATCGAAAACATGAAGCTTCCCTGGAGTAAGCTTGTTAACGTCACCACAGATGGATCTCCGAATTTAACGGGAAAAAACGTTGGCCTGCTGAGGATCATCCAGAATAAAGTGAAAGATGAAGACCCTGACCAGGATGTCATTTTCCTCCACTGCATCATCCACCAGGAATCTCTATGTAAATCGGTGTTACAGCTGAATCATGTTGTGAATCCTGTGGTGAAACTCATCAATTTCATACGCGCACGGGGACTTCAGCACCGTCAGTTCATTGCGTTCCTGGAGGAAACTGATGCGGATCACCAGGACCTGCTTTATCACTCCCGTGTCCGCTGGTTGAGTTTGGGCAAAGTGTTTCAACGAGTGTGGGAGCTCAAAGAGGAGATTGGCGTGTTTTTGGAGCGGCAGGGGAAGACTGATGAATTTCCTGAGCTGAGCAACAAGAGCTGGATGTGTGACTTTGCGTTTGCTACAGACGTATTTTCACACTTGAATGAGCTCAACGTGAAACTGCAGGGGAAGGAGCAGTTTGTGCAGGACATGTACACAAACGTGAAAGCCTTCAAATCCAAGCTGGCTTTATTCTCCAGGCAGATTTTGAACAAGTCATTCACTCATTTTCCTAGACTAGCCACGCTGAAAGAGGCCGGAGCAAAAGTAAAGAAATACAGTGAGTCACTGGATGCACTGCACGGAGAATTCTGCCGTCAGTTTTTGGATTTCGACAAAATTGACAAGTCACTTCAATTGGTGGCCTTTCCTCTGTCACAAGACTCCGAAACAGCTCCAGAGGAGCTTCAGCTCGAACTGATCGACCTTCAGTCCGACCCTGCCTTAAAAGAGAAGTTCAGCTCTCTGAAACTAAATGACTTCTATGCTTCACTCAATGATGCCGCGTTTCCAAATCTAAGGCGGAAAGCGCAGATGATGTTGGCTTTGTTCGGCTCTACCTTTGTGTGTGAACAGACCTTCAGCGTCATGAACATCAACAAAGCCAGCCACAGATCCAAGTTAACAGACCTACACCTCAGATCCATCCTGAGAATCGCCACAACAAAACTAACTCCAGACTTTGATGCGCTGGCTAAAGGAGACCAACAACACTGCTCCCATTAAAATGTGTGTGTCTCCGTGATACGCACATTGTTAAAATAAACAGTGTGCACAGATCAAATATAATGCTTCACAGACTGACTTGCTGCAACTGTTTTGTCCTTGCACTGGTCGTTATTGACTTTTGGCACCGGGGAAACAAATTGAATAAAAGGAACAGAACAAGTACATCTGCATCTCCTACCGTTTTTGAAAAAAAAGACAGTCAGGAGGAGAGTGATGGTGATATCCTGAAGGATAACAGAACTTTCAGTGCTTTAAAATAAAATGGTCATTTATTTGATTTTCAGTGTTTAAAGACTCATTTTGAAGTCAGAGATTTTATTGTAATGCTTTTCTTCATTTCATTGGAAATTAAAGCACATGTTTTCTCCATATCCCAAGATGTGTATTTTTCCCCCAATGAGGTGATGTTTTCAAAGCATGCCATCTATCTGCTCCTGTTCCAGCCCCTTTGTCAAATGTTAGAACTCAATGTGGCCCACGAATCAAAAGGTTTGCCCACCCCTGGCCTAGAACCTTGACTAATTCTTGATGCGTTTCAACATGAAAAAACAAAACTACCCTTCTGTTCTGAAACTGATTTTGCTGAAAAACAATTAACACCCAAAATGGGCATGAGCACAAGAGCAGCAATGCTTTCTTCTCAGATCCGAGACAAAAACAATACCATGAATTTGAGGTCTTCCTTTATTCCCATCTGAGACAAAAACAATACCTTGAAATTGAGGTCTTCCTTTATTCCCATCTGAGACAAAAACAATACCTTGAAATTGAGGTCTTCCTTTATTCCCATCTGAGACAAAAACAATACCATGGAATTGAGGTCTGAGACAAAAACAATACCATGGAATTGAGGTCTGAGACAAAAACAATACCATGGAATTGAGGTCTGAGACAAAAACAATACCATGGAATTGAGGTCTGAGACAAAAACAATACCATGGAATTGAGGTCTGAGACAAAAACAATACCATGGAATTGAGGTCTGAGACAAAAACAATACCATGGAATTGAGGTCTGCCTTTATTCCCATCTGAGACAAAAACAATACCTTGAAATTGAGGTCTTCCTTTATTCTCACCCTATGATGCTTCTGGTGCCTGCCTTCCAACAGATTTGACAAGGACCTTGTAAAAAATCGTATCGGTATGCTCTTACAAAGGACAAAACAAATACTGTTTGGGACTACGCCGTAACTGATTATCTCTTTGCACAGGTGAATGATATGCTTGAAGTTTTTTTGTTCTGTTTTGATTTCTTATAAAATAGTCTGACTCTTACTTTTTTGCAACCAGTCATGGCTTCTCTCAGTTAATCTAATTTAGCCTACTGCAGTTTGAAAGCCATAGAGTCCATATCAACTTCCAGTCTCAGAAAGACCAAAGCTCTAAATGGGCTTTCAATGTTATCAGCAGCAAGGTGCACACTGAGTTCTTGATTCATGCCAATAAACATCTGCAAGCTTTGCTTCATTCCCTGGGGCCATTCTCAGTGACCAACATTTCATTAAATTACGCACTGTCACTGGCTGGGGGGGGGGGTCACTGTTGCCAACACCAGAGCAGTGCCAAGCTGAACTTTTGAAAGGTGTCACACTCCATGGTGCATACTATGAGTATGGACATGTCAAAGTTAAACTGATTCTCAAATTGAATGCCTAACAGTGTCCAGTCCTCCTTTTGAAATGGTAACAGTCAGATGACAAACTCAATATCAAGTTTTGCTAGTGAAGAATTGTGAAACATTTTAATAACTTGGGTGGCATGATCTAAAGATGCATATGGGGACCTCATCTCTTGCTTGTTAATGCTGCTATTAACCAATGAACCAATGGAAAGGAGAGACGTGATGTCTTTTGGATGAGATGTTAAAAAGAAGCTCCATCTGCTTGAGTGGTATCTCAAGTAGATATAAAAGATCCCATGGCACCAAATGAAAGTAGTAGGGGTTCTTTATTTATATACAAAAATAACTCTTATTTTCAAAATATTTACATATTTACAAATATTTACATATGCACTAATGTAAAAATATACAAATCTGCTTATACATATTCATAATTTTATTTACAATCATGTTACATTGTCATCCATATTAGACCCCCACTCCTTCTTCCATAATCACCATCTGACTTTACTTAATATTGTTGCTAAAATCCATTTGCCATTAAACATAAATTAATTAATTCATTCCATATAACATAAAATGACTTTATATATTCTTATAATATCCATATTTAATCAGATCAATGTTTATTTTATCCACTTCTTTTATAATTTATTTAACATTTGTTTACCGGGAAAGTCTGACTTGGAATGAAACCAATTTTCAGCAGAGGCCTGGGGAGAAATGCTCCAGATGCATGTCTTTGAAACATGGGAGGAAACCGGAGCACCCAGAAGAAACCCACACAAATGCAGGGAGGACATGCAGATTCCACACAGAAGGCACTCCAGTCAAGGATCAAACCAGAGAACCTCTTGCTGTGAGGCGACAATGCTACTGCTGCACCACTGCGCCATCTATAACTTCAAAAAAGTTTCTTTACATAGTTTTCCCCATAACGTTTTAACTCTTTTACATTTCCAAAACACATGTTCTGTGATTTCTTCTTTTTGACAATGTAAACATATTCTATCACTTTTCTTTTTATATGGCATATTTCCTTTTACTGGCAATTTATCTATTACCAGTCCCCAGAAAAAAAAATCTTAACATTCTACTTTCTGATTGCATCATTTGTGTCTTATTTTTAAAGCTTTAATTTTTTCATCTGTTAGATTTTCCCATGATTTTATATAGCAATGTTTTATCATTACATTCTTATAACATAGTTTTCTCTTTTTCTGTATCATCAATCGTTATTTTTCACAAATATATTTTTTCTTGGTAACATTTTATTTCTTTATTTATACACTCTTTTTCAGTTTTAGTCTTTTTACCATACTCCAAAATTTATCATACTTATATTTATATACAGTTTTACTGTCAATCTCTTACCTTTTTCATTTATCCACTTTAACACTTTGAACAAATTTAATGAAGCAGTGTATACCAATGGATTAATTAAGCCTAAACCGCTTTCTTCTTTATTTACATACAAAACTCCTCTTTTTATAGGTTCATAGGTTGGTACTAGGCTATCAGCCCTAGGGCCTATACAAGCCTAGCCATAACAATTCCCTGGCTATTTCTTCCTACAGTATTTACTTCCCTGGACCCCTGTCTAGCAGGGCGACTGACGTGATCCACTGGGTGAATTTCCTATCTCCCATCCAATCGTCAAGGTCCCTTTTGAAGAGGGCCAAAGAGGCGCTCTGCTTGACATGCTGGGCAGTCTATTCCAGAGTCTCGGGAGTCTCTGGGTCAGGAACCTATCCCTCCAGCATGTTTTGTTCATTATGGTGACCAGGTTTAGATCCCTGGAGCATGTGTCTCTGAGGGATTGGGATTTCTTTAAGTGTAGCATGTCCAACAGCTCTGGGTTTGACATGGCCTTGTATGTTAAGCAGAGATCGCCTATGAATAGACGATATGCAACAGAGTATAGGTGGAGTTTTTTAGACGGTCAGTATAGGGCATCTGCTTTAGGCCAGTGATTCTTTTAGTGAAGTATTTCTGGGGCCTTTTCAGTTGTTGCAGATGTCTTGAAAGGTACATACCAAATGGGGCATTGTATTTTATAATGGGTCTAATGAGGGATAAGTACAGTGGGACAATAACCTCCTTTTTTCTGGATGAAATGCCCTTAGTGATGATGTGTGCCACATAGAAGGATTTCCTGATTGTTCTGGCAGTGTGGTTATCAAAGATGAGACCACTGTCCACCTGTGTCCCTAAGTCTCTTATCACACTTTCAGTATGCATATGAGTTTTTATATTGCAAAAGAATTGTACTTATTTTAATTTGACTTGTTCTGAAATTGAAGCACTACGGTCTTTCAGGATGAATTCAAATATAACTATTAGACCTGTAGATAAAGGAGGGGAATAGCTATTATGAATACAGCAGACTACATAAAGGATATGTCTACATTATTGGCTGATATTGAAACGTAAGTTGCTCTAAATAGTTGTGATCTATTGAAGATTTATAGCAATGTGAATGATAATCTTTATGATCTATTGATGTGTAGATTAATTGATCGTGACCTTTATTTATTTTTGCATGTAGAACACCCTTTGATTCCATGCTTAAAAGGGCTTCCTAAATTACATAAGTAAATACTTCCACCTCCCATGAGACCCATTGTTGTGGGTGGTGGATGGTTCTCAGAAACCATGTCCCTATACATTGAACAGGAACTTGGTCCTGTGGTTAAACAGATACCTACAATTTTAAGGGACACTACACAACTGTTAGGTGATATTGAACAATACAATAATGAACATATAGATAGTGAAGTTTTTCTAGTTACATTAGATGTTAGGAATTTATTTACTTCCATACCTAATGACTATGGGATAGATGCCATTAGGCATGTCCTACATAGTTTAACCAGTATGAATAAAGATGAAGTTTTCTTGATCTGTACCCTTCTTGAGATGTTGCTCACTAATAATGTATTCATGTTTGAAAACAACCTTTATTTGCAACGTTGGGGTGTCACTATGGGCACCCCATGTGCAAATTCTTATGCAAATTTGGTAATGTATTTTTGGGAAACTCTACATGTTTTTAAATGAGTTTACTACTCACACATTATTTTGTACAGACGTTTTGTGGATGACATTTTTTTTCTCTGGAAGGGAGACGTCTCTTTATTATATGAGTTTATAAACTATCTCGAATCTAGTACTGAATTTCTGAAATTTACGTTTATCCATAATATGCATAAGATAAGATTTTCTTGACATTTCTATCCTTAAGAACAGTACTGGGTTTCTTAGCACTAGATTGTTTAGAAAACCATGTTAGAGAAATGGGCTGCTGCATTTTAACAGCATGCATCCTAGATTTATATTTTTGAATATAGTGAAAGGACAATACCATAGAATAAAAAGGATTTGTAAAGAACAAGATGTGTTAAATGATGAAATTGTAGTTTTAGAGAGGCTGTTCAAAGATAGACGTTATACAGATAGCATAATAAAAAAGGCTAGAGAACAGGTTTTCAAAAATGACAGTTTATCAATAAATGACTTAGGTGTAATGAAGCATGTTGCCTTGGGTAGAAACATCTATTCCTCTAGTAAGAAACTTAGTGTCATTGTGAAATATACCAATGACAATAAAATTGTTACTAGAATTATAAAACGAAACTGGCATATATTAACTATAGATCCTTCCATAGAAGAACTAATAGGAAGGACACCCAGTTTTGTTTATAAAAACTGTTTTAATTTAAAACAGATTTTATGTAAAGATAAGAATCAGTGGGTAAGATCGAAAATCTCTATGAATTTTGGTACGTTTCCATGTGGTTCATGTAACATGTGTAAAGTGATAGATAATACTAAAGTTTTTTGTCATCCCACTTTAAATTTTGAGTTTTTGCCAAAATTTTATGCTACTTATAACAATAGTAACCTTATATATTTGGCTACCTGCACATGCTGTAGCTGTTTTTACTTGGGAAAAACTTCTGGGAGGCTCAGAGATAGAATTTATAATCATTTATATGATATAAAAAATGCCAACATGCAAAATGCTTTGGCAAAACATATCTCTGAGCTTCGTACTCATGCTTTTAGGTTCAAAGTACTACAATTAGTGTTTGTCAGTGAGAGAGGAGGTAATACTAATAAGTGTTACAATTAGTATTTGTCAGTGAGAGAGGAGGTAATACTAATAAGTACTACAATTAGTGTTTGTCAGTGAGAGAGGAGGTAATACTAATAATTATTTGGAATGTATAGAACTAGGTTGGATTTTTAAGTTACGAGCACATGTTTTTCCTGGTCTAAATTCTTTTATTAGTATTAAACCAGCTTTGAAAGCACGACAATTTAAATGAATGAATTTTGTATTTGTTTCCAAGTCGGTTTTTAAAAACATTTTAAAAGTAGGCTTAAAAACAGTTTTAGAAACAGTTTTAGTTTCATTTTCATTAATTGATTAGTTAAGCATTAGTTACTATAGTGATGTTTTAAGTTGCTTAATTGATGTATAAGTGATTATTGTTTGATTATCTAAATTGATTAATTATGGAGTATGCTAGTTAAACTGTAGGTTTCATTCTGTAACTTAGATCTGAAGAAGCGTGGTTTCCACGTGAAAGCCCTCATCTGTTGTTTCATTAAATTATCGTTTTTACTTGGATATATTTTCTTGTGGTAGTCCTTCCTTGTCTTTTTGCTGATATTGTTGTTTTTATCTTGGATTGGACCTTTGGGCAGCTTGATACATTGGTTTTGCACACTTTCAGTGTTTAGTGTACTGCCACCTATGTGGTAACTCACGGGTACATGTTGTTTCCCAAAGGGGATAACTATACATTTCTTGGCATTGAGCTTGAGAAGGCCTTTTTGTAGAATAGCCACATCATTTGTGGATTCAATAATGGCTCCCAGTTTGCAGTCATTTGTGAACTTTGTTAGCCAGAGTCCCTTAGTGTTGGCCTGTACTTCAGAGAAGTAGATGCCAAACAAGAGCAGTCCCAGGACTGAATCCTGAGGTACTCCATTTGTCACTTGTCAGGAGCTGCATTGGAGTTGGCTACTTTTACAGTGCGGGTTCTGTCAGTAAGCCAGTTGGCAACCCATCAAGTGACATAGGGATCAATGCCCAGATAAGTAAGTTTATCTATGATTCTAGAGTGGCGGATGGTGTTGAAGGCCTTGGTGAGGTCCAGATAGGCTGTGTGGACCACCTTGCCATTGTCCAAGATCTGGAGACTGATTCGAAGAAGTCAATCAGGTTCAGGAGACAAGATTGGCCCTTCACAAACCCAAACTGCATAGAGTCCAGTGTTTGAAAGTTGCCAATGTCTTTGTTTATAAGTTCCATGATGACACATTCCATAGCCTTGCAGATCAGGCTCATCAGACTGATGGGGTGGTAGTTCCTAGGATCCAAGGTGGATCCCCCCTTGTGGAGTAGGATAACTGTAGCTGTGCGCCACTCAGTGGGCATGAAGCCCTATGATTAAACATGACACTTAGGTGACGTGCCAGTTCATTTTGTAGTTCATGTAGTACACAACCTGGGATGTCGCCTGGTCCCAAGGATGCTGTATTCTTAGCTTTGGAGAGTGCATTTTTTACCTGTGTGGCCATTATTACCAGAATTTGGCAATCTTCCGGTATTAAGATGTGCCCTTTAGGGGGTGAGAGGGGGGTGAAGTTGGCACTGAAACGATCTGCCAGGATATTGGCAATATCCTTGGGATCAGTATATTTAATGCCATTCTGTTTTAGCTCAGAGCAGATCTGAGCATTGACATTTAGATTCTTGACATAGTTATAGAATGCCTTGTGGTTGCCTTTGGAATCTTTGGCAATTTTATTTTCGTAACTAGCTTTGGAGGATTTTATGAGGGATCTCAGCTTCTTACTTGAGGCTGGTAAGGGAGTTTTTTGCATCCTGGGATTTTTCTCTTTTCTGCAACAGTTTTGTCCTTTTGTTGTAAAGTTTGTTTATGGCAAGGGGCCACCAGATTGGCTTCCTTTTTTTGGAGGAGAATGTCTTGGTTCTATTGGGGATGGCATGATTCATGCATGAGTGGATGTGCTCGTACAGTGACTTAGTGTAGGATTCAGCAGTCAAACTTTCAGTTCCCATCTGCATAGGTGTCATGAAGTTTGTCATTTCTGACTTGAATAGCATGAACTTGGTTTTGGAGAAGTTTTTTACGGAGGTTTTCTTACTGGGGGGTGGGGGTGGGATGTGAATGTCAAGGGTGATTAGCTTATGGTCAGACCTGACCAACGAGGGGGTGACCATAGTTGTGGAGCATCGATTTCCCATGTTTACTGGGTTTAATCTAGAGCCTCATATAAATGAAACAATTATCTGCAATAATTTATTTTCAAATACTGTTTGCAACATAAATACACTTTTTCCCATCAGTAATGACTTTATCAAAGCTTTTTTTATATGATAATTAATATGTTCTCCAAAAAGATGTGATTGCTTTATTTCTTCTGTTGTTTTTTACCATTGAATTATACTTACATCTTTATTCCCAAATGTTATACTTAACACATAAGTTTCATTTATTGAAAAATATATACCCCCAATCTTTACTACATCACCTAAACCTTTACTTTTCTCTCTATTTAAAGCCATCCCTATCATCTCTAGACTGTCATTTATGCAAAGTATTACTTCTTTTATCAACATTTAGTTGTTTGCAATTATTATGTCATCTGCATAAGTTAGCTGAATTGGACTTCTTAACCTTTCAGATGTTATATAACCCTTCATTTTGTAATGTATTTCATGTACTATCACCTTCATAATGAATGCAAAGAGTATACAACTCATTGGACATCCCTGTCTTACACCACTGTAAATATGTACCTCTTGGCTAAACCAGCCATTTACAAGTATTTTCACTTTATTATTACTATATGCTGACATATTATTACCCGTAAGATTTCATGTCCAATTGTGTTAAATGTCTTATTAAGGTCTCCTATCATGATTTTAGTGTCTTCTTTTCTGTTTATAATATCATCCACAATTTCTCTGTCATTAATAATTCTTGACAGCTCTTCCCCTTTAGACTATATATGCTATCTTCCATAATATTTCCATTTTTGTTTCAAATCTCTTTTGTATTCTTTTCATAAAGATCTTATAATCTTTATTATTAAATATATGGGTCTCCAGTTTTTTAAATTTTCTTCTATCTTCCTTCTTCCATATGACTTTAAGTATTCTACTACATAATTCTTTATACATAAAACCTTCATTTAACCATCCATCTGTCCATCCATCCATCCATCCATCCATCCATCCTTCCATTTTCAACCCCTTTTCCCATTTTACCACATGGGGTCAGAGGGCCACCTCCACAGAGACAATCATCTTCATCTAAGTTTTTACACTGCCAGTTGGCTAGCCCTGCCATAGTAGTTCATTTGTACCACTCACTCATGCACACACTCACACCTACAGCCAATTTAGAGGGCCTAATCTACCTGCTACTTGTCTTTGGAATGTGGGAGGAAACCATAGCACCTGGAGGAAACCCACGTAATCACAGGGAGGACATGCAGACTCTGCACAGAAGGCACTCCAGCTGAGAATCAAACCAGAGAACCTCTTGCTGTGAGGCAACAACACTAACTGCTGCATGACTGTGGCCACCCATTTAAGCATTCATTCAAAATCTTTAGAAAAGCTTTGTTTTGGCTAGCCCCTTACATTTGTATATATTGCATACCTTGTTCCATCTGGGCCTGCAGCTGAATCTCTGTTTACTTGTCCTGATACTTTATCTAGCTCATTTAAAGACATTTCCTTTTCCAACTCTTTATTCTCTTTTCTGTTAACATTTTTACTTTCCATGTTTTTTGCTTCCTTCTTTTGTCTTTAAACACTTCTTGTACGTATTGTACTATACGATTTATAATCTTTTCCTGAGTTCTGTTTTTCATTTTACATTTTTTATTTCTGTCATTACACTGTCATCTTCCTTCACTGATCTGCTTAAGTAACTCAATAGTTCTTCTATTTTTCCTTATAAAAATATCTTTGCTTATATAACAGTTGCATTTTTTCTTGATTTCTTTCATATAATTCATTTCTTTGTCAAAGTACTTTCTATCATTATGTTCTAAATCTTCCAATGTATGTGCTTTTATATTTTTCTTTCTCTAATTTTCTCACATCATATTGCCACTGTAAAAAAACATTTTTGAAAAATTTTCTTAAATATCATCAACCATTCAAACCAGTTTTTATAAAATGTTCTCATAGTAATATGATCTTTCCATAACTGCATTACTAATCTCTTTCCTTCTTCATTCCATACTTTATCCTTTTTATTCCTTTGACTATTTTTATATATTCCTATTTTCTTTTATCTCTAGGCATATTGCAAGATGATCAGATAATCCTGTTTCAACTACCTCCCTTTCTCCTATAACTAAAGCTTCTGATATTATAAAATAAGCTACTTAAGTCCTATTCATACCCTGTTTGTAAGTCCATTAATTTTTGTCCCAAAGTTTTAACTTACCACATCTTATAACTTCAAAATTTTTATATCATTTCCTTTCTTTTTACATGCACCTTTTAAATCACAATTAGAGTGCCATGTTATTATAATATTCATATTTATCACTACATAGTTTAAAATCTGATGAAATAAGCTTTCTTTTTATTTACAGTTAGTATAAGCATATAATGTTATAGTTCAATAAACTTGTTTTTCTAATTTTAAATCTACAATAGGTAATCTTCCTATTTTTGATAGTTACATCTAATATCTTTACTGTATTTCTATAGAATACTGTTACTCCGGAACATCTCTCATTTCCCGAATTCCAGATTATCCTTCCTCCCCATAGTTTTTCTGTTTGCAATCTTTCTTCATTTGTTAAAATCTTGTGCCTTCTAATATAATTACATCTACACATCTACATCACATGTATCACACAACTCCAAAATTCCTGTTCTTACTATATTCTTAATACTATTCGCATTTACAGAAAGCACTCTAAAATTTTCATTTTCCCCTTTTCTTAGATTCATGGTTTCGTAAGTTTATAGCTATTTACTAGGTGAGCTTTCTTAATAGACCATTCTAACCCTAACCAATTTCCTTTCCAAAGAGAAGAACCAAATACTGTACTTTCTGTCTGTGAATCAAACATCTTAACTACTATACTAAGCCCCAATCTCTAGTTGTATATATTCTTTTTCATCAATTTCTTCTCTTTTCTTTTGTACTTGTCCCTGTAAGTTTCCTTTTTCTGTATTTTACCCTTTTACAGAAATAATTATTTTTTTCTTTTACGACCTCCCAGTTTATCTCTTCTTCATCACTTATTTCAGAACCTTCCTCTATGTCCACTTTATTGTTTTTTCTCATCTATTTTTTCTTCTATTTCTATTATTTTTCCTTACTGTTATTTTCATTTTTGCAATCAATGCAAAATGTCCAATGTTGTTACATTTATAACATTTCAATTCAAATTTTTTGCATCATGTCCCATTTCCCTACAAATAAATTTTTTCATTTGTCACAGTAACTTATCAAATGTCCTTCTTTTCCATAACAAAAAAACATATTTTGGATTGTCCCCAATATTTTAAAACACCCCTATTTAAGTCCACATTTATCCTACTTCATGTATGCTTACTTTTTTCTGTTTCTATTTTAACACAATATTACAATCCCAGCCACCAGTTCATAAAACCTTTTATCATAAACATTTGCAATCAATATCCAGTACTTCATTACATAAAGGTTTCAAATGTCCTTTCAAAGTCTCTGATTCTACTTCTGTTCAAAATTGTACATTTATCTTCTTTTTGTTGTTAAATGCTTTTATCACATAAAGATTCAATGGGTTGCAGTCTTTCTTTTTTCATATTCTCCACAAAAAGTTTCAATTGAAGAAACAGTCTGAAATATAATGTCACAAAATGTCTTTTTCTTAATAATTATGAATGCTTTTACTTCATGTGGTTTTACACCTAAAGGAGCTTTTAAATTGTCCCACACTTAATACATGTCCATTTCTTTGTCTTCTTTACTTTCAGGCCTTACCACACACTTCAGTTTTTCATTGTCTTCTGATTTCTTTTCTACTATTTCACTTTTGGTTTCTTTCACTGAATGTTTCCTTTTCTATCTCATCACTATTCTTCAGGATTGTCTCTGCAGCCTCCTTTTGTATTTTCTCCATAAAGTCCCCCCAGGGAACATCTCCTTCCATTTCTACCTCACTCTGCGCCACCATTTCATAAGTAAATCATCCCACAACCCTCCTGACTAGAGGTCTGTAATTACACATCCATCATTTGCTGACTCATCTCCATCAAACAGGTTTCCTTAAAACATTTCTTTAGAATTCTGCAAACATTCTCCAGTCTTGATATTTACTTTTTCTTTCATTTCTTTCACTACTCCATCATCTCCTCTTTCCATCTGCCTCCCTGTTTCTCAGGGCAGCCTCTGCACTTGGAATGGAAAAAGGAAGTGCTTCTCCAAAATGGTTCCCACTTACAACAATGGCAAGTAGGGGGAGTTCCCAAATGCCCTGGCCAAAGTTCCCCTGGTAGTATAAATACCACCTCAGGTCTTTCTCGAAAAGGGCTTGAAAACAAATAAATAAATATGACTGTCATTCACTCTGCCAAATCAGTTGATGACTGATAGTGTGAATGACTCTGAAATAAGGTCAGTTTTTGGTTCACTTAAATTTTAGGATTTGGGATGAATGGAACATTGAATGGTTTAAAGTACAGTAAGTGTGGATTTGTGAAAGTAATGCCAAAACCTATATTTATTCTGATGTTTAAAGTACTAGGGGTAGAATTGCTTGTGTGAGTATAGATGAGACATGGTTAGGATATGGTGAAATGAGAGCATAGTTGTACTGAAGTGTGTGTGTGTGTGTGTGTGTGTGTGTGTGTGTGTGTGTGTGTGTGTGTGTGTGTGTGTGTGTGTGTGTGTGTGTATGCATGTTGCATGTGTGTATTTGTTTGTGCCTGTTAGTGGTATTGTTATAGAAAGGGTTTTTGGAAGATAAAGTGCTGGCTTAGGATTAGCGGCAAGGACAGGGTTAGGGTTCAGTTTAGGGTTAGGAGGTATTATTTAGGTGGTGGTGAGGGATAAATAGCAAAGGACATCTTGTTGGCAATGCCAAAGTAATAAAAGACATACCATTCTGATTATGCTTGCACTGCACTGACCAAGGCCAATCTCAACACATTAACAGTTCAAAGATGAACTCTCTGATAGATAATGGCAATCCAAATAGAATTATTCGTGATACCTACCAAGGCATCCTTCCCCTTTTTATGTTGGTCTGTTTATGATGCAACAATAGAATAAATATCCAATAATGCCTTTAATTATTTTTGGACTTGTACTATGTTCTGAAGGGGGAAACTAGTGTGCATGCATTAGTTTATACTAAAGGGCTGCACAGCTCAGGGAAGGCATTTACAAACCAAAGGGAAGGGAAGATCAAAGATCTCTCCAGCTAGTCTGCCAGGTATGAAACCAAGGCATTCCTGTTTCAAGATTAAATGTTCACCATGTGCCGGAATGGCGGCTACACACCCACAGGCAGTGACAGCTGCATGGGGAAAAATTATCCATATGTGAATGACTTTTATGTAAGTAAATACAGAGGTATTTAAATTGCAAAAGTAATGAAAATAAAAACTCAAACTGTAATTATGCTGCATTTAGAGAGTTATACGCAGAAGAAAAAATTAACTTACAGTTAAGATGCATACTATATGAAATGACCTTAAAATTTAATGTGAATACAGACACAGTTGCAAGACAAAATACAGCAAAGTGTGATTTTAAAGGGCAGTTAAAAAGTAACATTAAGCAGTGGGCTGTTTCTGAAAGTGTCTTTCTTGTAAGTGACAGAAGCCACAAATGCAATATTGCAGACTTCCTGAAATTGCTGAAAAATACACCATTCTCACTGTTGCCGGGGTGATGTCAGAAGGAAGAACGCACCCCTCTCACAATCACATGAAAAGTTCAGTATTCACAGTGTAAAGCCAGCATATCTGTAAGTAATCCATTCAGGTGCTGGAGCACAGGATCATTGTAGATAGATACCCAAGATTGCTGCAGCATCTCACAGATAAATAATCAGATTAAAAAGTGAGTAAGTTTGTGGTTTAGTTCTCTTCTTCTTACAAAAATGTAACTTACTGGCAAGGATGCTTCACTTTGCAGAATGGGTGGCTGCAAGTGAACCATTAATGGTCAGCTGTTGCTGAGACAGATGAGCAAGGTGGAGGGTTATCAATGTAGCTGCATCCAAGTACCCCTGCAGCAGGAACATCCTATTTCTTTTTAACAATTTAAACAAATGTCCTTCATTTAGTATGTGGTTTAAGTTGGACAAATCTCTTCCTGTATTTTTACAACCTCTCACTATTTGTTTGTACTGATATTCACCATATCCATTCGATTTCAAAACCTTTTATCTTGAAGAAGGTGGTAGTGGCAGCAAGGTAGACATGGGAGACTAGACTTCCTTATCCCAATCAAGAATCTCCAGCTCATCCTGAGCAGATTCTCAAGACAAGTTAAGTGATATAATTTCTCCAGCATGACATGTATCTTCTCTGGAACATCTTCCCAGTGGGCTACTTATGGTACACAGGGAGCAGCCTCTCTAGGTACCTAAACCACATCTACCGAGTCCCTTTAACCAGGAATAGCACTCTGAGAGCCTCCTAGACTGCTGATCCTCTGAGATCCTCATAGATGGATGAATTCCTCTCTCTGTCATGAGCTGTAAGCCCAGCTACTCTGTGTAGGAGCCTCCATTAAGCCACTTATATATACATTCTCATCATTTCTTCAACACCTAAACCTTATAACCACAGATAAGAAAGGGACAATTGTCCATCTGTATACAACATGTAGTTTTTAATTGGTACATATTGTTATGCACACTTTAGGATGCTGATTCAACTTAATTAACAATAGCATTTAGTACTCAGGGTAAGATATTTCTTTTGAGAGTTTGAGAATAACACTTTTAAAAGGGATTCTTATGGAATATCTCCATAACAATATAACAAGTTTTTTAAGTTATGGATTTCTCTTATAGTTTTATATATAAGTGTTTAAATTATATTTTAAATGCCTTTGATTTACATATTTTATTATACATTTTTGAATGGTAGAGAAACAGGGGTGGAGCCAAGATTGCAGAGATTTAGCAGCTCTTTTCAGAGCTCTGCAGTATCTTACAATTTCTGACAGGAAAAATTACAAAATTGCTATATTGTCTGTATTCTATACTTTCCTAAGTACCTGTTTTATTATAATCTAAAGTCTGGAGTTTTTTTTCTACACAATTTCCTGTCAAATTATTCAAATGAATAATTTCTTATATTCTGAAAGATCAGTAACTCTAAGAACAACCATACAGATTCTGCTATTGAGAGAATTACATCTGGTAACAAAAAAACCTCAAGACTTATCTATTAAAATAGATGGATTCCAAGAAAATCTTCAAGAAGTCAAAGAGAGTAGTCTTAAAAAACTAATATTTTTAAAGACTTATTTCAACAGTTACAATAAAAAATCTCAGATCTTGAATATGCACCATTTTATACTGATAACAGACTTAAAGAAAATGAATCTGAAACAGTAACACTAAACAGTCACAAATCCTGGCTATTGGATAAACTGGATAATTTGGAAAACTGAGAAAGAAGGAGCAACTTAAGAATTTTTGGTCTGCCAGAAAGAAGAGAGAGTGATGATATGATCTCTTTCTTGACAGCTTGGATTCCTAAGGTACTTAATCTACAGGAAAGTTTATTTTATGGCATAGAAAGAGCACACAGATTGATTGGCAAAACATCTCTTTCTAGTACTACACCTAAACCCAGATCTACTATAGTCAAATTTTTATCCTGTTTGAACAAAGAACTGGTACTAAAGCTTGCTTGATCAAAAGCTACAATAACATTTTGACAATCAACTATTAGATTTGACAATGGTTATCTAAGACTATGCAGCTTAGAAAGAAAATGTGGCCATTATTTAAGCATCTTAAGCAAAACAATGTCAAAGTTCAACATGTCTTCCCTGCAAAATAAGACTTCAACTATCTTCTGGCACTAGGACTTTCTCCTCTACTGAAGAAGCACTTTCTTTTATTAAAAATAAGAACATCATTTCTCTTTCTAATGATATGGACTGGGTATCTTCTACTCCTAAAAGGTCATCAGAAAAAAACAATTGGTGTGATGTAAAAAAAATAGATTTTTCTAAGGGTATAGCTACCTAAAATTAATATGGTCTTATCAGTATATTATGTTTTACATCATTTTAAATGTGATATTAATTACATTAACTACACTATAATTCATCTCCAGTCATATATCAAGTACTATTTTAATAGTTGTTTACTTTTCGTAACTATTATTCATAAAATATTACTAGAATATTTCTACATTATTTCATTTATACTTTGAGATGCACTTTTTTCCTTTCTTTTTATATTATATTCTTGCTATTCTTTCTCCTTTTTATACAAGCTTGCTTCTTTCTTCTTCCTATCCACTCTCTTTAATTCTACTTGAACAGCATACTGTATATATTTTAATTTCTTTTGTTTATAAAAAAAAGTAAAAAGGAGTACTTGTAAATAGATGTAACCAACTGATATATTTCTTTTTTGATGTCTTTAATATGTTAGTTTTACTGTTACTGTCTCTTTTAATAATAATTATGTATACCAGGAAGTAGGAGGGATTTATTTTAAACTCTGTTATTACTTCCTATCTGCTTCTTGTTTAAATATGACTACTGATAAAAATTATATGTTTCCTATTTAATAGATCTGTGTTTTTTATCATAAATGGGAAGGTGCATTCTAATATAAATTATCAGATATAGTTCATGGTGTTTATGAGAGATCTTAATATGGCACCGCTGTAGTCTGGGTGATTTTTGATTCCAGTGTTTAAGAGATCTGTAGATGGAAGGATTGTGAAATTTAGTTTTTTTTTTCTTTTTTGCTTTGTTTAGTGTTTTTGGTTGCTTTATCTTGATGACTTGTATGGTTTTGAATAGAATTGGACATGTGTGCTTGGCTGCTTTTGTGAGTTCCTCTCACTGTGGGTTCCCAAATCACTTCATGAATTAATTTTTTTTTGTAATGTATACTTGGCAGTTAAATTCAAATTAAGTGATTGAAGCTTCTGCTATTTAGCTTGTGAGTGTTTTTCCCAACCTAATACATACCTTTCAGAAGTGCAGACTTTCTTAGAATGTCCAGATTTTTGCTGGTCTGTTTCTCATAGGACGATGATTTTCTGGAAAACCATTAGCAGTTCGCCACTGAGTTGAGGTCAGGAAGTGGTGATAGTCATTTGAGCTTTAGACTTCATGCCCTTTAGAGAATCCAGGCTAATGCATGGCCTGCTATTTTGTCTGTTTTCTACATTTATGTGAGAAATATTTAAGGGTGATTACTTTCATTTCCAAGAGAATGCTATCAGCAATGGAAGCTGTAAAATAAAACACTAAGACTGATTATTTAACACAGACAGAACATTTCTCACATTGTATCATTTACAGAATAGGTCAGCAAATCTAATAAAAACACATTTTCACAAAGAAAATGCATAGAGAACACATGAATAATTTAAATGAAAACAATCTTTAACCCTTTCAAAGAACAGGAGTTTATTTCTGTTGCCAACTCTGAAGTTTTTAAACAGTAGTAATTTAAGCACTATGTTTGGCAATGATGCTTTTCAAATACTATACTGGAAAAAAAGAAGAGGGTAATTACCTGATTCTTTTTGGGAAAGTATTTTTTTTTAATGAGGAACAAAGTCCTCGAATGCTATAATATCAGATACCTTAACGTGTGTGGTCACAGTTATCAAATGTGAATACAAAGGGGTTGCCACACACAAACACAAACACACATATACACACTTGCTCAAAATACTTATTTTTAGTCAGATGTTAATTTTTGATCATCTGATTGTAGTTTCATTTTGAGCATCCAAGTAGGGGAGAGGAGCGGGAGAGAAAAGCAAAAAAGGAAGAAGGAGGCAAAGGATGGAGAAAGTAAATAAAGAGAGGAAAAAAAAAAGAAAAATACTTGATACTTCTTTGGAAGATACAGAAGCAAGAAAAATAAAGCAGTGATTTCACTAAGACAGATTATAAGGAGAAATTGCATGTAAAAATTAGATCTGGACTTAAATTAATAAAATACAGGCACAAATAAAATAAAATTCATATCCATAATTGTTATTAGAGTTACACTTTTTTCTTCCCTTATTCTTTACCAAAGGTTACCCAAATGAACCATAAAAGTATATCTATAGAAAGAAAAAATACTGGATACCATTGTCAAAATGTTTATTATGTTATCTACATGTCTGTGTAAACTTATAAAGACAGTATTGCATAAGTATTTTTCTGCAGTTCTGTAGCACTTAAATTATCATTCTAACAGATCAATAGAGTTTGTTAAACATACATAAGTTACCAAAGGTTAATCTTATCAGGTCATGGAATGGCAGAGAACCAAACCAGGAATGTATTTTTCATCCAATCTTCAGAGCATTAATATGGTTCATACCTTGTGTACACTAATTGCAAAATAGATCAAATCATAACTTTTTTCTAACAAATTTATTAGCCTTAAGCAGGGTCATGTGCTTGAAATTTCTGCAGAAGCATGTCTTTGCAGACCTCATTGCAGTAATGAATCTAATTGTATACTATTATTTTTCATTTGTATTTTGCAAACCCTGGTGTCATAAAAAATAGATTTATTATATAGCAATAATGCATCAGAGACAGAGATTTTCCATTGTTCTAGAGTCAGGGTTTGAAGAAATTTCACAGCAATGCAAATAGTTTTGACCTGATCAAATTTATTTGTTTATTTCTTGGATTATAATTCATTTAAAAAGATATAAGTCTAGTGGGCAGTGGATAATGTTGAAAATTAATGCTTATATACATGTACACGAGCTTTGATTATACTCATATAAAACTGGTAACACCTCCACATATTCATTCCTCAAAAAATCACACGTATGCACACACTTGTTTTTGATCACATTATATTTTCAGTAGTCATTTTTATCATCTATACAGCTAAAGATGAAGTATGTTTAGAAGTATTTGTATTTGTATTTATGAGCTTAAAATGAATCTAAATTGTAATACATATCTTCTGTCAAATTAGTGATTTATCTATAATACACTCTTATTCCTGTTTTGGAGATTTGATTGTGAATCTGATAAATATTAATATTTGACTGACAGCCATAAAAGAAAAAAATAATGCTCTAATAATTGTACCTTCATTTATAAAGTGGATTTATACATTGTCTTCTGTTAACATTATAATACATTTTCTAATACTGATGTGATTTATACACAAATAGTTATTTTAAACAGATTTCAACTCTTCTTATGAGGCCAAAGGTTCAGGTACATTATAAATATGACCATGTGCTATACATATCATCTTATTTGATATAGCCAGCACATTGAAATGTCAAAAGTGTAGCATTTGATCTAATTTATATTGAAATTATTTCAGCTAACTAAAACAACTCAAGCTTAGTTGTAAGTAAAACTATCAAAAGCTGTATAGCAAGGTAATTAAGATGTTCAAAATATATTCTTTGACAATAAATTATTTAATATAACATACTATTTTCATAGATACATAGAATGTATTAATATTGTAATTATATTTTAATTAAATATAAACATTAGTTATTATTTTATGGTGTTTAACCTATAAGATTTATAAGACTTATTCTATTGAAATCATACCTCTCAACCTGCAAACATCAAAAATAGGTACAAATCTGTATGCTGATTAGCATAAAACTTGCATACATAATTATGTAACCCCCACCCACTCCAATGGAATTATGGGATACCACATTTCAAATGTAAACTGAAGAATAGATAACCAAAATATGGCCCCAGAGTCCCCCTGCAGCCATTCCAATGTCCAATTACTTGGTTATTTTGCCCCATTTACCCTAAACACTGTAATGTGCTGTGATGACCGTGCCCTGGCCCAGCAATCATGGAGCCTCAATCCTCACCACTAACACCAGGGAGGTCATCTCCTAGAAGAGGAAAAGATAACTAATGCACACAGTAAAGTACAATTTCCTTTACGTGCAGATATAGATCACAGTCAGCCTGGAGCTGGCTGCTCCATTGCTCACCAGGTCCCCAATAAGACTCCCCACTGGCACAGCTATAGGGTCCAGGTCTCAGCCTAACTGGGCAAGCTAGAACCTCCACTACCCTCTCTGTCCAACCAGTGCTTCGTGTCCCTGCCCAAGTAGCTGACACAACACACACACTCTTTGAGATAAGTATTTATACAACTTCACAGACACTCCTGGGAAAGGCTGACACAGATTTTCCAGCTGTGCCCCTTTACCCAGACTATACGGTAGTAATTACTGCCACCACCCAGTTAATAATATCAGCTACTAAAGGCCCTTAAAAGGGTGTCTAGTTATTACTGTGCAATATTATTATCCAATGGTAATGTGACTATACAGTCTAAGGCTTATCAGAGTGGCCTATTACAATAAACTCTATATAAATATGCAATGTACTCTAGAGCTTATCTCTACACAATCCAGCCACAGGTAGAAGGTTTTAAAAATATTTAATAATAAATAATTAAAACACAAGACAAAGCTACTACACCACAGAGATATCTAGGAGTTCAGAGATCATGCAGAAACTTAAAATAATACAGTAGGACAGGTCTGATTTCAAAGAAAAATACCTAATTAATCTTTACTAGCTTTAACTATTCCTACAAGAAATCCCAGTGCTAGAAACTTACATGTGAGCATAAGCAGAGTGCTGGTAAGTTGGATATCAAGATCAAAATGCTTTTTGGTCTCTTGTGAGAAATAGTTTATAAAACATCACTAACAAACATGTCTCTGGATTCTCCCCAGATTACATCATTTTTGACACTTGCTCTGAGTTCCCAGGCTAATAGAAACTCAATTTACATTATTTAGCAAGCTAACACCTGCACAGGAGAATACAACAATAAAAGGCATTTTACAGATATACACTCTAGCAGAAACCAAAGCAATAAAGCACCTTCCACATGTACACTCTAACAATTATTCCTTAAGTTAAGACAATAGGAAGAATGTGTTCCGCTAGCCACTCTGCCACCATTTTTTAGATAATTGTACTTTCAAAGACATTTGAAATGCTTGGCTTGGTTTTCCTTACAGTAGATGGCAATGTTGTAACACTCTTGAAGTTCACATTTTACAGAGTTTTCTTTACACCCAGGAAACATGCCTGTATTTTACATTTATTCACAAATACCAGAATTAGATATCAGATTCTATTTGACTAGGCTGGCAGCCTTCGCCCATCTCTCCCTAATTGTCACATGTGCATACTGCTTTACTTCTACAATGATTATTTGGATTTCATTTAAAACTTTTATTTTACAGTTTATAGCACAAACACTAATAGACACCTGCTAAACAAAGCAATACAGTCTCATAATGAAAAATGACTTAGCATTAAAACCTCTCTGCCCTTGAAACTCACATTCATTGAAACAGCATTGAAACCCACATTCAAAGAAAATGCATCTGATCTGGCCACTGGCAGATAAAGATTACCTTTGGGCTGTTTTCAAATCATAGGCACCTTGCACATGAAACATACATGTGTTCTTTGGTACACCTTCCTGATTGTATTAAATTATATTCCTTGTATAATACAGCACACTTGTTAGACCATGTTTTAAATTTATTGTTTTGAACATTTTTCCAGCAAGCAATGAAACAAAACGCATGAACCAATAATGACAGAACTGCCAAATTCAGAATATTTCCATCAGAAAAGTCTAGTCAAACTTCTACAATCCACCAGTATCAGTAAATATGCACAATCTCTGCAGAGGTAAAGGTAATCTAAATAATTCCTTATTAAAGAAATCTGTAACTAATGAATAGGTTGCTGCTAGCAAACAACTTTATATTTCATTGTTTTATCTACAAATAAAGTTATGTTGCCCTTGAGAAATAAATTCCTTATGTTACATTAAAAAATGACAAACTAGTAATATGCCAATAGGGAATGGATGGCAAACTGATGACAGGTTCATAGTTACTAGTTATCTCTGCCAAAGAGGACATTCTCAGGACTGCAGCATCCACCCCTTTTAAAAGTACAACACAGTACAGTATCAGCAATCCATTTACATACTGTGGGAGTAGAACCCACAGCTTTCTGCATCAAAAGCAAGTATTCTACCTGTTGTGCTACTAACAACAGAAACAAACTTGGCATACGCAGCACTAAACTTCTCTCCCCTTGAAGAACTATGCAGCACAAGAAACCTAGAAAAAGCAAACATTTATTGGGGGAGGGGACAAAGGCCCAAAACCAGGGACACATTTTAAACACTGCTTGTATAATCTTAGAAAAGTTGCTAGAGTAAAATGTTTTGTGTTATAATGCATTTCTTGAAAGATAGGAAAACTAAAACCTAAATGGCTATCATTAGTGAATTTATTCTCACTAATTTGCTAGAAAACCACAAATTATAAGTGGAACAGATCAAAGAGCCAAACATTTCAAACACTGAACACAAGTGGTGGTGTGGGTAGGGAATTCAGGCTTTTGCTACCTGCACCTAAGGTACATGGTTTGAGCCTGAGTAGTACTAACTAACCATCAGTTAGAGTTAACTGGGACATTTTACCCCCCCCCCCACACACACACACATACACTTCTTTCCTGACTCCTCTATGAAATACAGACAATAAAATCAGCAGATATACACACATTGGTAGCCATAAACTGCAGATAACAAATGCATTGCTTAATTAAAATTGTCTAATGGCTTGAATCAGCTAAATTGCTTGAACAGACTTTCATACATACAGTAGTTCTTGGACTTGCAGCACAGCAGATAAAAACGTACACATATTGGTAGTCGAACGTACCTTATAAAATGCAGATAATACACACACTCCTTTCCTTAAAGATCGGCAGCAGATAATACACAGTTCTTTCCTGACTCCTAGTAAAATGAAGTGCAGATAAAATCGACAGATAATATACACAGTTCTTTCCTTAAAGAAAGCAGCAGATAATACACACAGTTATTTCCTGACTGTCATGTAAAATGAAATTCAGATAAAATCTGCAGATAATACACACATTGGTAGCCAAACGGACCTTACAAAATGCAGATAACAGATACAAATAAATGCAGATTGCTTAATTAAAATAGGCTAATTGCTTGAATTGACTTTCATACACACAGTAGTTCTTGGAGTTGGAGCACAGCAGATAAAAAATACACACATTGGTAGCCAAACGGACCTCATAAAATGCAGATAACACATACAAATAAATGCAGATTGGTTAATTAAAATCGGCTAATTGCTTGAATCACACACTTTGGCCCAGCAGCAGATAATACACACAGTTATTTCCCATGTAAAATGAAATGCAGATAAAATCAGCTAATTCCTTTAGACTTTCATGCAGTTCTTGGACTTGCAGCACATACGCATACACACATTGGTCTAGCAGCTTGCTTAAATTGTAAATAAAATACACACAGTTCTTTTGACCCAGGACTTACTTTCACAGCAGATATAAACCTAAATTCGCCATTGCTGTTTCCCTCCAAATAGTTCAAAATAAAATTCTGACCGAGTCCAACAGGCAGGAGCTGATGTCATCATGCACACCCCTGTAGGCTGGTGATGTCAGCCATAAAGTTAAAGTGGTAATACTAAAACAAAAAAAATTAATAAAATAGCCCTCAAAACCAGTAAATACCAAGAAATTTGGTATGGTTGAGAGGTCTGATTGAAATTAATAACTTTGACATAGTTTTTTCTATAGGGAACATTGAGAAAGTTATACTAAGGAAATCTTATATGTGTTCTGTGATCTTTTCTTCATGTATTAATATATGGTACCTAAATGAAGACAAGAAGATTTGCTATTATCAGTATTAGGAAAATAGTTATTAGAAAGCTGAATGGATTATCTTTCCCTTGCGAAATATGTAGATATTATTTTAAAGAATTGTTTGGATTTATTCAATCATATATGCAGGGATTCCTGGGACTTTTTGATGAAGATGAAAAAGGTGGAATTTTCTGAACAGTGTGTTTTTATCACCATAGATGTGGTTGAATTGTTCAATGTTATTCTGCATGAGTTGGGACTAGAGTGGTTTCACGATTTCCTATGTCAAAATATGGCTTTTGACAATAATATGGTTAATGTTTTAGTATTGTGTATGGAATTGGTATTGAAATACAATTTTGTGTACCTCGAAGGAAAGTATTTCAGACAAAGAAAAGGGGCTGCAATGGAGGCCACATGTGCCCCCATCTTTGCCAACATTATCCTGTTACAATGGGAGAAGCATGTTCTTTTCCCACACTTTGGGGTTAACCATAGAGACTATATCTCCATTTTTTGGATGATATTTTTATTGTGTGAGATAGAACTGTTAGTGAAATTGAGGGGTTCATGGATTTTTTGAACCCCTCTACTCCCTTTTTGAGGTTTACTCATCAATGCAATTCTTTTTCCATCAACTACTTGGATGTTATAATTTCTAAAGATTTAGGCAATAAGAACTGGGTTAGTACTATCTACCAAAAACCCACCTATAGCAACAACATTTTACACTGTGAGAGCAGTCATTCTTCCCATCAAAAGTTTGGGATAGTTAAGGGTCAATATATCCGCCTTGCCTGGATGGTGTCTAATTGGGAACAATTTCTGCAGGATTGTGAAAAATTTGGTACCATGTTTTTTGTAGGGGTTACCCAGCTGGATTGGCATCACAGGTGATTGATGACATCAAAGCAAGAAGGGCCAGTGGGGATATTTTTCCCCTTATTAGCTCCCCGGTGGTTTCTGGTGGAGATGAATTTAGAAGGAAAAAGAATAATGGTAATATGGATTTGCAGGGGTCCTTCATTGCTCAGTTTTGCAATGGGACATCTCTCATTAAGGACATTTTATTTAAATATTGGGCTATTTTTTCCCTTTTCAAAGACATGGTTAGCATAGCAAGGAATAGACCCCGGATAGTTTTCAGGAGAGGAAAAACCTTAAAAAATTTCCTGGAGCATGCGAACATTGGCTGTGGTCCCTATATTACCAACAAAAAATGGGGAACATACAGATATGGGAGTTGCCCACAATGTAAGGTGGTGTTGGAAGGGGACCAGATTGAGGTGAACCATTGTGCAATTCGGTCCAAGGCCTATAGTAATTGCAATACCATTGGGGTCATTTACCTCACCAAGTGTTTGAAATGTGAACATTTTTATGTGGGAAAAACAAAGAGGAAGTTTAGAGAACGTTTGTATGAATGTGGGTTGGATATAAAAAAGGAGATATGGAAAATGCCTTGGCCAAACACATTAATGACAACATTGATCATTGTTTTGGCTTTTTTGTTCTCGAACGTATGCAAAGGGATCTTAGGGGGGGACCATTGGAGGATATATTGGAGGCTAAAGAGCTAAGTTTGCAGCTCAGACTAAATGCTACTATCCCCCCTGGCCTTAACAAAAGTTTGTCTATTACCAATGTCCTAAAATTAAAATCATATATTGTGTAGAGGGGGCTCTTTAATGTTAATAGATAGGTAGCATAAGTTCTCAGATTTATATACATTTTAGTGGTGTTCATCATATTGTGAGGTTCAAATGCATTTGTTGGCACTTTGATATATATTTTTTATTCTATATTGTGTTTTGCTATTTAATTATGTATTACATGAACATTGGATATTTATTTTCACATTTCATGCTTTGATACATCTATTTGTGTGTTTAATTAATTGGGAAATTTCATTGGATGTGTGCTTATGGGTGGGGTATTTATATGTGCTAGGTAGAAGTGTATGATTATTCTGATGAAGATTTTTATGAAAATGCTAAATCCTTTGTTTATGGTTATTACATTTTAACCTTTCACTCTTGCGTGGCTTTGGTTGTCATTCCTGGACTGAACAGCTGCCTTGCTTTGGATTATTTTGTGTCTGATTTGTCATATGTAAAATTAGGCCCATATACTTCAAATTTTATAAATTTGACAAAAGGAACTAAACAAGGCTGTCCTCTCTCCTCATTATTATTTGATTTAGTGATTGAGTTGCTTACAATTCTTATTAATTCAAATACAAAAAATCAAGTTTGGAGATTAATCAGAACTATAATTCTAAAATAATGCTATTTGCTGATGACACCCTTTTAACTATTAAAACACTTCTGAAACACTAGAAGAACTTGAGCGAATTATAAGAAATTTCAAAAATGTCTAGTTTATACTTTAATAGTTCTAAATCTAATTATATCCTTATTAATAAGAAAAATGTAATAAATACAGATATTCTGTTTTCAGGTAAAGGCTCTACTAATTTATTATATATAGGAATTCATATTTTCAATAATACAGAAGAAACTATAAATTATAACTATGAATAATAATCTTATTAACTAATTTAATTCTTGGAATAAATTTTGCACTTCATTTGAAGATAGATTACAAATGATTAAAATGACCTTATTTCTGAAGTTATTATACACAACTTAATTCCTTATACTACCACTTAATAAGAAACAAATAAAAACAATTAATAAATTACTTACAAACCTGTTATGGTATCCAAACAAATTAAATTACGTATAAACCATCACTTCAGACATTGGAAATATGATGGTATAAATTTTCCATATATAGAAACTTATGCTAAAGTAGCAATTATTAAGATGATTGTCAATATTACATTCTCAATTACTGAATATTAAAAATTGAACCTTTTAGACTCAATACATTCTAAATTATACTGTAATTTTTGGTTTTTCATCTGTAAATTTACTCAAGCTCCTACTTAGTCCTCATCTAATTCTACATATTTATTTGTATCTTAAAATATTAAAAAAATAACTCAAATTCTAAATTTTGGTTTGAATCTCTTGTTCCTTTTCATTAACAAAACATTTCATTAATAAGTTACCAGTTCATATACTAAACTCATTTTTACCAATGTTTTGAAATAGTTACAGTTAAATCAATTGAATTTATTTGTTTAGAATTTAATATCACTACTAATGATGCAAATTATTTACAATTAATTTAAACATCAATTCAAACTAAGATCTCACACTTATCCAAATATAGTTCTCTTGAATTTCTAGAAGGGATACAAATTTTATTAGAAATTTACTATAAATATCGAGAATTTGGTAATTTCATCTTGAAAATATATTTAATGCTAGATAAATATAATTCTAACCTGGACCTTTTGTTAAAGAGTATTTCACAGTTGTCACTAAACAAAATAAAAAACAACTTCTCTCCTCTATTAAAAGCATATTTTGGACCTTTTACAGGAGTATATTTACTTAGAATTTTTGTTTAGAGCTTTTGTTAACTTCTGAAAGGGCTTCTAAAATGAGAAAAGAAAGTACTACCGAATGTTGGAGATGTAATAAACATATTACGGCTAATTGGTCATATATGTTTTATGATTGCTTTATGGTTCATAATTTTTGGACAAAAGTTCAAGACTTTTTTAAAGCTAATAATTAAAAAAATAATATAGCTCAAACACCAGACCATGGCTCCATACAAATAAAACCACTTGTTTATGATAAAATAATAACTTTAATAAATAAGGTTAGTGGTTTTGTGATAAAATTGCATCATCAGACATATACAACATAATTTCTTAATTTATACATCATCACAAAGCTAATTAACTTCAAATGATCCAATAGAAGCTAAAACACTTCATGTAACTATGGTTACAAAGATCAAATTTAAATAAACAAATGTAAAGATTTAAGATTTAAAGCTTTATGGAATGATACCATCTTAACAAAAAATGGTTCTCTTTAATATACTGGAAACCAAAATACAAAAAAAGACTCTTCTTATTTAACTTGGGCTATACATACTGTGGTCAGAAAAACTATCACAAGAAACTGGAAAATGTCTTCATTGTAAAGACATAGCAGTCAAAGAAACCACAGTAAAAGAAAGAAGACTCTATCCTAACAAATTAAAGAATAATCCTTGATTTCAGGTTTTGGCCCTCATTTTATTATCTTCTTCATCTACTTAACCATTTTAGATTGTTATTAAGATTTAATATATTTATCCTTGTTTTAGTTATTGATTCTTTGGTCTCAGGCTTAATGTACATATTGTAAATAATTATAATCTAATTCTTTCTTTAAAATGTGATTCATTTTATTCATATATATTATTATATTTCAAACTTTGTCATATTTGTAATCATTCCCAAAATCTTAATGAAACATTTTAAGAAAAAAGAATAGAAGAAAAATAAAAAAAAATGGCCAATAGTCCTTAACTCTGTGCAGTAAGCCTAATGTGGCTGTATCACTGAATGAATAAAAATAAATAAAAACACAATTTTGATAAACTATATAGAAATGTTATTGAGCCACAAAAGTAAAAGAAAAGCACTTTCATCTACGAACCTATTTCCAAGAGATGAAGATGTCTTCAGATTAAGGTTCATGCCAATGAAAAAGTCTACAGCTCTTGAAAATAACTTACTAGATGAAAGAGCTTCAGTAACTCAGTAACTCAATAAATGCTCCTTTTAGTTCATTCAAATTGTGTTTTTATTTTGAATAGTAGAGATCTTTTTAATTGTGCCATATAATTTTCTACATTTCTTAACTGTATTGCAAACTATGGAGATTGTCAGTCTATCTACAGCTGCTTTTACAAAAACAGCTTTCAGTGACAATGGATTATTTATTTTTCTCCAATATTGTACAAGCACAGAGTATTTGTGTTTGGGGGTGTGGGGTGTCTGCCCACATTGGGTGTGTAGAGGTAAAAACACACACACCCACACACACACACACACACACACACACACATATATATATATATATATATATATATATATATATAAGGTTTACCTTTAGTTGTTTTAGCAGGATTTCATTTTTAGCTAATCAAAGCTGTTAAAACAATGATTATCATTGCAGCACAGTTTTAGAAACTTTTCATTGATGTTAAATAGAATTTTACTTACACTTAGTCTAAACTGTACTCTAGGATGAATAAAACTATTTATTTTATTTATTTAACATTTGTTTACCAGGATAGTCTGACTGGGCTAATTGCCCATTTTCAGAGGAGGCCTGGGGAGAAAAGCTCCACAGACAAAACTGTATTTTACAATACAGTACAAAAATAATAGAATAAGACAAAAATAACTTCAGTTCAGCAAACAATACTGTACAGATGCAAAAATATGCAATTGATAGTTCATGAGATTATTCCAAGTTGCATACAAATGAGTTGGTTTGGATACAGACAATTATGCAGAAGATAATTTTTTTGTATTTAACAGGAATAGATACTGTCAGTTTTTAATATAGTAAATTAAATTTTGCAGGTATAATGTACAGTATTTGGGGGGTGAACTGAGACAAGAAAATAGCAAATGAAAGTCACAGGAGTGGGGGGAGGGACAGTAGAGAGATTGAAGAAACAAGTACAAGTAGATATAATGGAGGACATGGAGACTGGGAATGTAGTAGAGAAAGAGAGGTGAGTGGTGGAAATACTTGCTTAAGTTAAGCCAGTGGAAGTACAACAGCATTGCCAGTTGTTGGTTAGGTGGGTCCTGAGACGTTGCTTGAACGTGGCTATTAAGGATATTCTGGGGAGGTGGAGTTCCAGACTTTGGAGATTTGATTAGAATTTAAGGAGTCTCCATAGCTAATATTGGATTTAGTGACCTTTAATAGGGATTTGTCTGTGGATCTTATAGTTCTGTGGTTTGAGTATGATTGGACGAGATTGTGGAGTGCTGGGCAGTTTTCAGGTTTAGTAATGATGGTATGTGCAGTAGTAATTGGTGGAGAGAGAGGACATTAGGTAGTTCTAGCCAGTTTAGCTGATGGAGTGCTGTACACTGTTTTCTTATAGCATGCCTCCAGTCTGGGTAGGTTGTTTTTTGAAGTTCATAAAGATTGGTGAGGCATATAACAAGGTGAAGAGGAGATGGGTTATGACAATGGCCTGCCTGGTGGAGTTGTTTAGGAATTTCTTGGTCCTGTAGAGTGTGCCAAGTTTTATATGGGTCTTTTAAATAACTAATGTGATATGCTTGTCAAATCTAAGGTGACTATCAATGATGATCCCCCCGCAGTAGTTTTGTTTGAGGAATGGGTACTATTTTGGTATTATTTGGTTGAAACAATAGCAAAGAGTGTTGTTGCATTGATGGGCTTTTTGTTGGCAAAGAGAATTAGTTTAGTTTTGTTGGGGTTTAGAATTGGGTGTTGTTTGGAGAGGTAAGATTCTGTGTCTGTGAAGGATTTTTGTGTTATTTCTTGTAGTTGTGACAGTGTGGTGGCAGTTCATATTAGGGCTGAATTATCTACATATTGAATTGTGGTTGCCAGGTTGGTTTCTGTATGTAGCTTGATGGTGAAAATTGTAAAGAGAAGTGGACCTAAGATTGAGCCTTGTGAGACCCCTACTGAAATGGGTAGTTGAGTGATAGGTCATTTTACCATTTCACTCCTTGTTTTTGGTCTGTTAGATAGCTATAATACCAAGAGAGAGCAGAGTGAGATAGATTTAATGATGCTAGTTCATTTAGGAGTTTTTGATGTGATACTGTGTTGAATGTCTTGGAAATATCTAAGCAGATGGATGCAACTTGTTGCCCATCAAATTTATGTGACTAATAGTGTCAGTGATGCTTATTAGGGCAGTAGCTGTATTATACTTTGACCTGAAGCCATGATGGGGAGTTTGTTGCAGGTAAGATAGTCCATAAGCTGAGTGTGGATGCATTTTTTGAGGATTTTAGACAAAGGTGAGAGGATAGCTATTGGTCTGTAGTTTAAAAATTCTGTTGAGACACCACCTTTGTGTAGAGGAATGATGTATGAAGTTTTCCAAAATTTGGGGGCGTACTATTATCTGATTGATCTGCTGATCAATATGCAGATAGGATAGGCTATGGAGTCAGTTGCTAACTTGAGGTATGTGCTAGGTAATTGATCAATTGTGAGGGCTGTGGGTTTTATGTACTAGTTTTCTTATAGTAGAAGTTTGGATGGGCTTAACAAAGAAGACCAACAAATTAGTTGAGGATGGGGTGGATTGGATGGTGGAGTGTTGTTTGTATTATTTAACAAAGATATAATGGAGTTTGTAAAGAAAGAGTTAAATTGGGTGTCTATGCTATTTTTGGTGTTGGAGATGGTGATGGATGGGTTGAAGATTTTCCAGGTTGAAGTTTTTTATACTGCTGCAGAATTTATGGGTGCTATTTTGGCAGGATTGTTGAATTTGAGTATAGGTTCTGTTATCATGTTTGAATTGGGAGTTAGATTTGTTTCTTAAATTATGCTAAGTTTTGAAAGAGCTTTGTTTTTTAAGTCCATGCCTTGTCTCTGTCTTTGAGTAGTTGTCTCATTAATTTAGTCAGCCATGGAGTGTAGTTGGATTTTATACAAACTTTTCTAACAGGAGCTGAAGTGTTTAGAATCTCAATGAATTTGTTATTGAAGCATTGAACAGCAGAGTCTAGGTGGAGTTGTGATAAAGAGGAACAGTCGCAGTGTTGTAGTAATATTTAAATGTGGTTGCTGAAAAGTGTCTGGGAGACAGCCTAAGTGATAGACTAGAGAAGGTTTATTGGTTAAGGTCCAGTTGGGAACTGACTGTCTGCCCTTGTGTTTATCCATCCTGGTAGGTGAGTTTATAATTTGGGTGCATTCATAGAGATTTATGGGATTAGATGGATTGTCTGAGGAACAAGTGTACCAATCAGTATTACAATATCCCATAATTATGGTCTCTTGGCTAAATGAAGAGGATGACCAGGAGAATAAGTCTTCAATTGTAGAAAGGTTGTTACTGCAAGGGATATTGACTGAGATTATGATTATGTGCTTGTTTGGTTAAATTCCAGATTGACAGATTAGTATTTCACTGTTATTTTAGGTGGGGGGGGGTCTGATTGGATTCTTTGGAGTTTTAGGGAGTCTTTATATAGAATCGCTACTCCTTCACCATGTTTCTTAGTTCTACATAGTCTGTGGATTTTGAAGCCAGGAGGAAGGATTTCATTGTCATTAATATGAGGCTTGAGCCATGTTTCAGTTATAATAGCTATGTTGGGGTTGTAAAGGTAGATGGTTGCATGGAGTTCATGGATTTTGTTTATTAGACTTCTTACATTCAAATTGATGATTGGAATACTGGGGTATTAGGTCTGAGGTTAGCGATTTGTACTGGATAGGAGGGGTCTGGTATTCATGTTGTTTGCTATGATGGATCAGGGGCGAGGTTTGGATGTATAACTCCACTTAGCTTTAGTTGTGTTTTTATGAGGGAGTGGGTGGGAGGTTTAAGTGTTAGCCTGGTAACCTTAAGGACCTGATTTGGGAAGGGCAGTATTGAAAGGTACCTATAAGAGAAAATTTCTGTATTAGATAGATTAAAGAGGTCAGGAGCAATAGTGTATATTGTATGTCGAGGCATGGGATGAAGGATATGTGGGGGATTTGTTGTAAGGTATTATATGCTTATGGTAAGATGTAAGATGGAGAAAGATAATAAGTGAGAGGAGTAGGAAAATTTGGACAGAAGACATTGTTTTGTACAAGGTGAAAATTTTGTGGGTGGGAGGTTTAGAGTTTTTATGTGCATGTGTTATTTATGGTAGAATGCGGCTTTAATAATGTGGTGTAAATATGTAGGGAGGTGTAATGGAGACTAGTGGGTTGGGTATGTATTTTAATTTGGAATGTAGATGTGGTTTTGTCATTAGAGACTGGTTAATTGGTTTCACGGGTGTGGTTAGGTATAAATCTATTTGATGTGGGGATGGGTGGGAATTCGGGTTGGGGTAGGGGAGTGGAGTGAGCCTGAGCAGATTGGGGCTGGACCTGGCCACAAATGGACCAAAGCAAAATAAAAACAATCTGTAGCAAGGATTGCAGTAGGTCAGTAACAGTACTAAATCTTGTTTGCAGTACAGTAGCCCATGTTGGTCTAAAGGAGGTTTTAAGAATTTGGATCTTAACTAAGAAAGAGTATTAAATATGGACTGTGAAAGGCGGAGAAAAGGAAGGAGCAATGAGATTAAAGTACAAGGGGAGGTGATTAGGCTACCATTTAAGGGCAAAATCAAAGCTGAGATAATGTGAGATGTGAGTGTGTAACGGTGGAACTAATGCAACTAGCTTGTGTGCTCACCACTTCTTATTAATGCAATGTTTTAGATATTTGTAATATTATCACAAAGGAGAGGAACGTAGAATGACTAAATTGAGTTTTGTTGGATTGGGCAATGGGGAATTTGCTCCAGGATGTTGGCAATGAGAGGAAAAACTGCCCATAGCCAGTTAGGGGACAACTTGCAGTACAGCTAAGTGGAATGAAAAAGAAGGATTAAAGGATGAGATGAGTGGACAGAAATTCTTTGATAAAGTAGACTGAGAAATAGCTGGTAAAACAGTTCAAAGGTTAACAAGGAATCTTTCAAGGAGTATATAAATTAATCTTTGTAACAAAAGCAATAAATAGCTTATCAAATGACCATTAAAGTTGAAAAATGCACATCAGTGTAATATTTGGACTATTAATGAATTCAATGAATTAAGGTTAAAGCTTTAAGTTACAGAGCACCACTTATTCGGTTACGTCTATTGACTAGAAGTAGCTAACAATACAAGTCAATTTGATGCAGCTCTTGCTGTTTTTTATCTATTCTCTAACTCACATTAGTTTTTAAACTAGGACCATATGCAATTGAATTCATTGAGTTAATGCATTAGTTAGGTACACAGCACCTAGTGTAAGTTACAGCTAACTATTTGTAACAGCTAGCGGTACATCTCACTAATTTACAGTCCTTGCTGACTTTCTTATGCATCGCAATAGCTGAGTGGATGTCTGCACTAGTTGTAAAAAGTTATACTCCAACTAAAAGAAATGATTAGCTTTGAGAAAATGAAACAAGCACAAATCTGAATCCAGTTCGAGATTTGCGCAACAGATATATTTACAAGCGATGAATGAAGCTCAAAAAATTAAACAAGCAGAAATACCAGTCCAGTTAGAGATCTGATTAATAAATATAGCTACAAACTACTCAGGCTTGTTATAGAAACCTACAAGTCCACAAAAAGCGAAATCCGCTAAACTGTACAAATAAAGGGTTCTCCTCCAATGTTACAGATATTTCACCCACCACGAGCGATAGCACTATTTATTTATTTATTGAATAACACCTCCAAACACCACCAAATGAACACTTCCGATAATAGTTACATATGGACTAAAGATAGCTTATGGACTTCATCAGAATCTAAAGGATCATAGAATACAATCCTTAAATACACAAGCAGGTGGCTAAATAGTTAATAAGTCCAATTAACCATTAATTGGTAATTAATTAAATAGTTTCATAAAATTCATATAAAAACACTAAGAAAAACTATTAATGCATGAAAACAGTATGTAAATACACATTTTAAATAGCCCGGAACTAAGGTATATCACAATGCTATGCAATGATATTCTCATTAAAAATGTGCCATAGTTTGCATCTATTGTCTATGAAATCTGATTATGTTAAGAAAAAACACATTTAAAAGGTGCAAAAAATGTATGTATATAATTGGTGTGTATAGATCAATATATATGTAATATATAAATATTATAAGAATATTGGTATGAAAATATTTAATTATATGTAAATAAATGTGTGTAAATGCAGGAAGTGTAATAAATAAATACTATTTATATAAGACTGGGAAACCTTTTTGGAATACAGGGAGCTCATCTGGCAGATGAGATTGGATGCATGCTGCCATATGGGCCTGAATGATCATTTATCCATTAAACCAGCACTCAAACTTCTATCCATTAAATCAGCACTCAAACTTCTAGCCAATAACCCCAAACAGAATTTAGGAAATAAATAGGGGGTCAACATGGAACAAACAATAAATACATATAATATATATAAAAAAGGAATTAATTCGACCATTTACAATGTGTATTTATCTGTTAGATTACCTGCTTGAGTATCACACAAAGAATTCATATACATACATATATTTCATATTAACATAAATTATACCAAGACTTTTATAGAACCAGCATATTTTAAAATGCTCAGTTTCCAACAAGATTTAGTTGGCATTATATTTTTAGTATTTTTAGCATTTTGAGTACTTTCTATATTTATATTTGTATATACATATTCAGTATAGTACAATATTGATTTTTATTTTTTACATATATATATTTATAGTATTTATTTATTACACTTCCTGCATTTACACACATTTATTTACATATAATTAAATATTTTCATACCAATATTCTTATAATATTTATATATTACATATATATTGATCTATACGCACCAATTATATACATACATTTTTTTAAATTATAATCAGATTTCATAGACAATAGATGCAAACTATGGCACATTTTTAATGAGAATATCATTGCATAGTATTGTGATATACCTTAGTTCCGGGCTATTTATTTAAATGTGTATTTACATACTGTTTTCATGCATTAATAGTTTTTCTTAGTGTTTTTATATGAATTTTATGAAACTATTTAATTAATTACCAGTTAATGGTTAATTGGACTTATTAGATATTTAGCCACCTGCTTGTGTATTTAAGGATTGTATTCTATGATCCTTTAGATTCTGATGAAGTCCATAAGGAACGGACGAAAGTGCGCTCAATCTTTGGTCCATATGTAACTATTATACGGAAGTGTTCATTTGGTGGTGTTTGGAGCTGTTATTTTATCAATAAATAGTGTGACGAACTATCGAGTGGTGAAATATCTGTAACATTGGAGGAGAACCCTTTATTTGTACAGTTTAGCGGATTTCGCTTTTTGTGGACTTGTGTGTTTGGAGGTGGTTTGGAGGTTTTTGTTATAGAAACCTGCTAACTCGGCTACCAATACATCATCATCACGTCTTAGCATATCAAGATAACACAAGCTTCACAGTAACTTTAGACTGTGCAATAGTATGTCAATACAATGCAAAATAGCAAATTAGCTGATAAAAGCAAAGAAACTAAAGGAAAAATAAAAGACTTATATAAGGCTAAGCAGGATAAGCCTAGAAGTGGCAAGCACACTATGCTTGTATGCCGTAGACCATCAGGGGCTGAGATACAATTTAAAAATGGCACCCACATGATCTACTCAGTTAAGTAAGCTCAGCTAGTTATGTAGGAGGGGGAGGGGCTGCTACAATTCTGCTGTGCCAGGGAGGATGCAGCAGCCAGTGGTCTTCAAACTTAAAGCTCCTAATGAAATAATTAGGTGGAGGGAGGTGGACCTGGCCACGAATGGACCAAAGCAAAATAAAAACAATCTGTAGCAAGGATAGTAGGTCAGTAATAGCACTAAATCTTGTTTGCAGCACAGTAGTCCATCTTGGTCTAAAGGAGATTTAAGAACTGCTTTGGATCTTAACTAACACCAGTATTAAATATGGACTGTGAAAGGGGGACAGAAGGAAGGAGCAATGAGATTAAAGTACAAGGGGGCTGATTAGGCTACCTTCTAAGGGCAAAATCAAAGTTGAGGTAATGAATTAATTGAGGTATGGGACTAATGAGACTAGCTTGTGTGCTCACCACTTCTTATTAATACAATTTTATAGAGCACTGTTTGTAATATTATCACATAGGAGAGGAACTTACAATGATTAATTTGAGTTTCCTTGGATTGGGCTCTGGGCACATTGCTTCAGGATGATGGCAATGACAGGGAAAACCACCCATAGCCAGTTAGGGGGGCAACCCACAGCACAGAATGATTAAGTTGAGTTTTTTTGGATTGGGCACTGGCACATTGCTTCAGGATGTTGGCAATGTGAGGGGAATCCACCCTTAGCCAGTTAGGGGATAACACGTACAGAATGATTAAGTTGAGTTTTGTTGGATTGGGCACTGGCACATTGCTTCAGGATGTTGGCAATGTGAGGGGAATCCACCCTTAGCCAGTTAGGGGATAACACGTACAGAATGATTAACTTGAGTTTTGTTGGATTGGGCACATTGCTTCAGGATGTTGGCAATGTGAAAGGAATCCACCCTTAGCCAGTTAGGGGACAACCTGCAGTAGAGAATGATTAACTTGAGTTTCATTGGATTGGGCACTGGCTCATTGCTTCAGGATGTTGGCAATGTGAGTGGAATCCACCCTTAGCCAGTTAAGGGATAACACGTACAGAATGATTAACTTGAGTTTTGTTGGATTGGGCACATTGCTTCAGGATGTTGGCAATGTGAAAGGAATCCACCCTTAGCCAGTTAGGGAACAACATGCAGTAGAGAATGATTAACTTGAGTTTCCTTGGAATGGGCTCTGGGCACATTGCTTCAGGATGTTGGCAATGTCAGGGAAAACCACCCATTGCCAGTTAGGGGGCAACCCACAGCACAGAATGATTAAGTTGAGTTTTGTTGGATTGGGCACATTGCTTCAGGATGTTGGCAATGTGAGGGGAATCCACCCTTAGCCAGTTAGGGGATAACACGTACAGAATGATTAACTTGAGTTTTGTTGGATTGGGCACATTGCTTCAGGATGTTGGCAATGTGAGGGGAATCCACCCTTAGCCTGTTAGGGGATAACACGTACAGAATGATTAACTTGAGTTTTGTTGGATTGGGCACATTGCTTCAGGATGTTGGCAATGTGAGGGGAATCCACCCTTAGCCAGTTAGGGGATAACACGTACAGAATGATTAACTTGAGTTTTGTTGGATTGGGCACATTGCTTCAGGATGTTGGCAATGTGAGGGGAATCACCCTTAGCTAGTTAGGGGGTAACACGTACAGAATGATTAACTTGAGTTTTGTTGGATTGGGCACATTGCTTCAGGATGTTGGCAATGTGAGGGGAATCCACCCTTAGCCAGTTAGGGGATAACACGTACAGAATGATTAACTTGAGTTTTGTTGGATTGGGCACATTGCTTCAGGATGTTGGCAATGTGAGGAGAATCCACCCTTAGCCAGTTAGGGGATAACATGTACAGAATGATTAAGTTGAGTTTTGTTGGATTGGGCACATTGCTTCAGGATGTTGGCAATGTGAGGGGAATCCACCCTTAGCCAGTTAGGGGATAACACGTACAGAATGATTAAGTTGAGTTTTGTTGGATTGGGCACATTGCTTCAGGATGTTGGCAATGTGAGGGGAATCCACCCTTAGCCAGTTAGGGGATAACACGTACAAAATGATTAACTTGAGTTTTGTTAAATTGGGCACATTGCTTCAGGATGTTGGCAATGTGAGGGGAATCCACCCTCAGCCAGTTAGGGAATAACATGTACAGAATGATTAACTTGAGTTTTGTTGGATTGGGCACATTGCTTCAGGATGTTGGCAATGTGAGGGGAATCCACCCTTAGCCAGTTAGAGGACAACCTGCAGTACAGAATGATTAGCTTGAGTTTCATTGGAATGGACGCTGGGCACATTGATTCAAGATGTTGGCAATGAGAGGAAAAATCACCCGTATTCGATTAGGGGACAGCCCGCAGTACAGAATGATTAACTTAAGTTTCATTGGATTGGGCACATTGTTTCAGGATGTTGGCAATGAGATGGAAAACTGCCCATAGCAGTTAGGGGACAACCCCAGTACAGAATGATTAACATGAGTTTCGTTGGATTGGGCACTGGGCACGCTGCTTCAAGATGCTGGCAATGAGAGGGAAAACTTCCTGTAGCCAGTTAGGGGACAACCCCAGTACAGAATGATTAACGGGACAACCCCAGTACAGAATGATTAACATGAGTTTAGTGGATTTGGGGCTGGGCACTATTGCTCAGATGAGATGCTGGCAATGAGAGGGAGCTGCAGCTGTAGGGACAAGCTGTAGTACAGCTAATGCTAAGAAGGACAAGCCTAGAAGTGGTGAGCACACTATGCTTGTACAGTGCAGATCATCACTGTTTCAGTTAATTTGTCTCTTACATAGTCAGACATTGATGTAAAAGGCTGTTAGTGACACTTTAAAACTGATAATTGAATGGTATTTTTTCTGTAAATAAGTTTTCTCACTACAATGAAGCAGATCTCTTGTTTTGTATATATTTACTGGCATTTAGCTAATTGACACAATTATCTAAGATATACATTATTTTCATTGGACTAGTTATTACATTAAATAAAACCTGGTTATTCCTTTGATGTGCTGTATTGGATTTAACTTATACTGGTTGGTGGCTCTTTTCCATTGGGATTGCCTTTATTGCTGTCGGGTGCTTCCTGTTGGAGGTGTTATTGTGGTTATTACTCTTCATTTCTTCAGCATTTCCATATTTTGGATTAAAGGATTTAATTCATCCAGTCTGTCAATGAAGTGGGTTTTCATGGATGTCATCTCGATGAAGCCGTCTTCAACGATGTTGACTTTTGATATTGTCAGGTAGACCCATATTATATGTATATATACACACACACACACATATATATATATGTATGTATATGTATATGTGTGTGTGTGTGTGTGTGTGTGTGTGTGTGTGTGTGTGTGTGTGTGTGTGTGTGTGTATATATATATATATATATATATATATATATATATATATATATATATATATATATATATATATATATATATATATATATATATATATATATATATATATATATATATATATATATATATATATATATATATATATATATATATATATATATATATATATATATATGTTATCTATAGATATGCATAAATACATATACATAAACACATGCACATACACACAGACTAGAAAATTATAATTAAATCTTGGTAAAAATGAATTTACACTTACAAATCATGAGTATAATTCCCAGATTTCATCTGATGAAGACTCAAGAATTTTATTTATTTATTTATTTATTTGAGAAGCATGAATCAGTGTCCTAGGTCATGAAGTATCAGGCTGTCCATTTTGTGGTTGTTACGCAGGGAGACATATTATAGCGCTAGTACTAAATCCAATAGCATGAAATTGTTGGATGCAGTTTTTCTCCATAGCATTTCAGATCTGATGGCCAGATGTATACACCCAGGACAGAATCACTAAACTGCCACATACTCTACTCTTGCGGCAACAACTGAAACACAGGACAGAATCACATGGGGTCTTTATCACTTTGTCGAATGTTTAATTGCACGGATCGCTATTCATCGAACTCAATTCAGCGAAAGCTCAATTAAGTGAATAACTGTTTCAGTGAAAGGTTTCCTAGTGAAAAAACTAGTGGGCTAGCTACTGACCATAACAAACACAACAAAATTTAAAACTCTGCAAAGTGGGAGGCTTTGCAACTCACCCTCCCACCAATGTGGGGGGCTTTACCCCTCTCACCCCCTAACTAAATATACCAAATCCAAGACTGCACTGCAGTGGGGAAAAGGGCAAATTCCCAATGATGGCTAACCACATCCTTTTCCCTAGGAAACTTTTCCCTGAAACAATTGTCTGCTTAATTGAGCTTTTGCGGAATTGAGTTTGATGAATAGCGATTCACTCAATTAAGCTTTCGACAAAGTGATATGGACCCAATCACATGATATCCTGCTTACATGCCTAGCTTTATGGAGTACAAAAAGCTATACTCCACTGTATGTTGCACCCCTCCCCTTAAGTTAAACATCTGCCATTTATACAGTGAATATATATAGAACTCCGTACTGTATAAAGAACATTACATCTTACATACAATCACATGATTTTTACATGCAGATAAGAATAAAGCACTGCAAACAAAAGTTTCAGTAACTAGACTTCAGCTATGTAAGCCAGTCTGTACTATCATGACATGTTGCAAAATCATTCCTTCTAGAATTTTTACTGGTCTACTGAATTTAGATACTTTAAAGTCACTAGAGGAATGTGACGTCATAATAGGTACGACAGTCATATCCAGCAGAATGTCATCATCGGGTGTTACAGTGACTTCTGTTCCTGGAGATGACATAATTGCTTGTTCAACGTCATGATCAGGGTAAGTGTCCATCTCAGTTGCAGTTTCTTTGTTCAGCAATTGTAAAACACCGTGGCTAAACCTGTTTCTCCTAATTAATCTCTCAGACACATCATTATTATTTTCAGAGGACAGTCCAGTCATGTGTACGTACCTTTAGTTGCATCTAAATTTTCATAGTCGATAATGTAGAGTGTATTTGCTTAATCAAACACAACAGTTTAATGTGATTCTGAGTGCTTTTGGATTCCTTTTATCTTTCCTTGCCTCAGAGTAGACAATGTTTTAGCAGGTCTGTAATATTACATCTTCTGCTTTTTTGTTTGTTTTATTTATTTTTTTTAACTTTCTCCCAGGCTAATTGGATATTGGCATTTTTCATTAAATAGAACAGTTGAGTAAGTCAGTAAATTTACCTTCATTTTGACTCTGTAACAGATATCTGATGTGGTACTGATCAACATTAAAATGTAAAATGCGAAAATACAGTATATCATGGAAACATTCAAATTAAAAAAAAAACACTTTAAAGTAATGTTTTTAGAAGAGCTTCAGGCCTTGTGCTCCCTAATGTGAGAAGCTGCACCCATGTCTATATTAGAATGTCGAAACCTCATTTACACAAATCCTAAAAGGCCGACACATAAACAGCGAACTGCAAGAACACCGAACGTCCTGAAGCGCGAAATTCAAAATACTGAAGTGCCACGTTTAGTGAGGTAAAATATCAGTAGGAGATTCCCTTATCTGGTATAGCTCCCTAACATAAATGCGCAATAGTTACTGACCTTAGGGATAGAGTGCGGGTTAAGGTAAGTGCATATATAGTAATACATTCAACCTATATCTTAGGGTTAGCAGTAGGGTTAAGTTAAATGTATATATAGTACTACAGCTGTGTAGCCGAATAGATATATAAATTACACTTTTCCCATACTTGGGTGTTGTTTGTTTATATTCAGATACATTTGTGTGTAATGCACATTTGATTAGGATATGGGATATATGGGTGAAGTGTACGTATAGGTGAAGTGTGGATTATTTATTTTGTTTGGGTAGGCAGTATGTAGCAGGCGGTGGAGATGGCCATCTATGGGACGTGAGGTTTTGGCATTCTAATATAGACCCGCTGCACCCCCCGGCAACACACACACAGATGCATCATTACTATTTGTATGTACTGAGTCCATGATCACTGTATCTTAGATTAATGGAAATTCTCCCAGACATTTTTTGATCTTGTTTCCAGAATAAAAATAAAAACACTTGCTATTTTGTGATTGTAATGGAGTCTTTGTATGCTAAAGTTGACCTAAATAACAGTCTTGCTTAGAAAGAGCAATATAGTTTTGTGATTTTTTTTACTTTCTATGACTTATTAAGCCTAACCATTGGACTCTGGAAACCTTATTAAACAGATCCCAGTGCTGTGAAAATGCACAATATTCTTGACTGACAAACTATGGACAGCTACCAAAGACGAAAACATCAGGGATGCCATAGCATGACTGTAAAGGCAGATCTCTTAGTTTGATGACTTAAAGAACATGTTGCATAATACTGTAACTAACACAGATGTGATATTGAATGTCCTTGAAGTGAAACAAATAATCTAATATTTAATGAGGGATCATTGTGTCTCAGATGTTACTTTTGTGAAATACACTGCAGATTTGATACTATTTATACCATAACTTCTATTTGATGAGACATACTGTGCCAAAACATTATATCATGTACCCTTTCCTTGCACTTGACAATGGCTAAGTGTGCTTCATATATTATTTTTTAGAATTTGGCTGTGTTGTTTATTTAGCACAATACATCTGTTAGATTTGAATATCAGTCCTTGTAACTCATGAATTTCCTCATGGAAAGTGAAGTATGCCTGCACCATTAATGGAACTTTTTTTTTTATTTTTATTCAGCCATCTCAGTGTCTGTGCCCCTCCTTCCCTGTTGCTTTACATGGTGTGAAGGTGTCATGTCAAATTATATCAAATATTTATTGTATCCTTTGGGAAGTCCTCTACTCCAGGGAACCACCGCATTAACAATATGCCCATAAGCGTTAACCCAGTAGTTTAGGATCTGGGAACTTATGTGGACAGTGACCTAACTTTGACCAACATGTATCCATTGTTGTAAGAAAGTCCTTCTATATTGTACAGCTTATAAACAAATTGATTGTGTCCAGATCTAGGGATGTCACTGTCCCCCTTTACTTAGCCCTCATTAGGCCAATCATGGAATATAATGCCCCCTTTGTTATGTATCTGACATGACACACACAACAACTGGAACACCCACAGAAAATCCTTACTAAAAGGATACAAGGCCTAAACAAAATGTTCTCTGTTCTACAAGGACTGACTCAAAGCCTTGTCACTACAAAGATGTGACCTGTGGCTGGCATGCAAAATATCCTCTAACCCATTACTAATGGATTTACTGCACATCAGCAAGTAAAATGGCATCAGAAATACTCAGCAAAGGGATCTAAACCTCTTCCCAAACATCAACAGAATGGTTAGGAGGGAAAGGTATATTTCACATAGGATACTTTTGCTATGGAACAGACTCCCCATACACATAAAACAGAGTTCATCACTGTCAATTTTCAAGTACAACTTCAGATCTGTGGATGGGAAACAGAAAATGTACCCCAGGCTGTCACCTGTACTACTAATGGACAGATGTGGCTCCTAAATGCTTCATAACCTCAAAGTATCTATGGTATGATCCCAGTTATACTCATTAGAGGTAATATATCAACCATGGGATGTCTAAGGCCAGTCTATAACCAAATGACATAGGTTATTTTGAGCAGAAAAAGGAAAATTGGGAAGACTTAAAATGGCCTGCAAGGGCAGCTAGCCTAGTATTTACCTATGACCCTATAAATGTTTCCACCCCGCTTTTCTCTGTTACCTAATTCAACAGCCTTGCCTTACTGGTGTTGGTCTTGTGTTGTGCAATCCCTCCATTTCTTGGCTGGATGTCTTTTGTCTCCTCTTACCTTCTTCCTTTCTAGTCAAACTATTATTTACCAAATCATCTTCTGCTTTCCTGCACGTGTGACCTAACTACCATAATCTGTTCTTGACTTTCTCTGCAAATGGGGCTAATTTAGCTTCCTCTCTGATATTCTTAAGTCATCATTTGCCATTTGCCCTTCAGTGTGCATCCTACTGCATGTCTCGGTCACTTCCTCTACATTTGAAGCTCCAAAGCTTTGCACTACTGCCAAAATCAGTTTCCCAGGGACTTTGTCAAATGCTTTCTCCAGTTTTAGGAATGCTCAGTTGGACATTTTCCTTATTTGTAGCTTCTTCTAGGGGGTGAGAAGGAACAGCTTTTTCATTCTGCTCCCCTCATGTTACTATTTCCAACAAGTGCTGTACCGGTAATTGAAATCAAGCTGCTTGCGTAATAGTCAGGGCTTTATCACTCCATGCCAGTGGAGCTGGTAACTGGCTAACCGTGTTATCTTATTGCATTCAGTTTTACTCCACAGAGATACAGACCTGCTGACTAGATACAGACACCCAGGTGACAGGCAGTGTTTGACCACATGGTTTACTATTATGGCAGCAGTTAAAAAGCAGGGCAACCCCATTTAACATCCTTCATGCACAATAAACTGATACTTAAAACTGCACTGTATTATGCATAAAAATTAGTAGTTGTAGTGCACAAACTTCTTTCATGTTTAGGTAATTTGCAGAAATAGATTTACCCAGAATCATATCAGACTTACACCTAAGACACATCAAAGTGCTGCTTCAGTGATATGTTCTTACTTTAAAAGAGCAAACCTCTTTTTTTTCCTTAGTAATTTCTTTTCCCAAATCCTAATTTTGTTTATTTTTCACAAACATAAATAGCTTTCCTGTATGTGTTTCTTTTCTTTATTAATTTTTAATTGGGGTAATAGATTATTCATTTTAAAGTGGGGTAATTGACTGATCCAACAAGTACCCATTTTGGCTGTAGCATGGAGCTTCAAATGTACAAAGTAGTTGATAAGTAGGGTCTATATTAAATAGACAAAACTTCAAAATGTTGAACGCTCACATGAGCGAAAATTCAGTAACTCAAAATCGCTATTGTGGGGGGCTGCACCCACATACCCCCCACTAAATATATATTCCTACTCCGAGATCACACTACAGTGAGGAAAGGGCAAATATTCTGATCTTCACTGTACTGCGATCCAAAAAAATAAACATTGAGTTACTGAATTTCCGCTCATGTGAGAGCTCGACATTTTGATCTTTCATTGATCTAAAGTAGACCTGATAATTAGGCATACAGTAAAATGAAAGATCAGTTTTGAATAGCATGTTAAGGCTGATATCAAGCAGCCATTCAGAACAATGTCAAAACATTTGGGACCAGCCGCGGTGGTGCAGTGGTTAGCATTGCCACCTCACAGCAAGAGGTTCTCTGGTTTGATCCTCAGCTGGGGTGTCTTTTGTGAGGAGTCGGCATGTCCTCCCTGTGGTCACGTGGGTGTCCTCCGGGTGCTCCGGTTTCCTCCCACATCCCAAAGACATGCTGTAGGTGGACTGGACACTCTGAATTGGCCCTAGACATGAGTGTGTGCGTGCGTGTGTGTGTGCCTTCTGTGGAAGGTTGGGCACCGGGCTGGCAACTCGGCACTGTAAAACTCCACTGCCAATCATGAGCAGACAGGTGATCCGCTGTGGCGACTCCTAACTGGGAAAAGCTAAAAGAAGAAGAAGAAGATATTTACACAATAAAGTATTTTCAGTTATATATGACAGGTCTCATGAGCAAAATGTTAGCACAAATAAAACATTAAATACAACAGAGGACAGATTAGCCCTCAAAGGTAAGAAGTCATTGTTTGATGATTTAAACTGCATACAGGGTCCAGACACAGCTAATTTATGTACCTACCTGCGTTTGAAATCAAATGGAAATGTGTAAGTCTGTGCTTATGTAATACCTTGGAGTAAAACTATGATAGCATAAAGAAATTGGCAATTCTGCCAATTATAGCAGACTTGGACAAGGAATCAGTGTACATGGCTGGCATGCATACCTCTCATCTTCTTAGAGCAAAAAGCCTAAAATGATGAGAGGACAAATAGGACAGATTTTAAATATTGCTCTTACAAACTACAAACTACTACAAATGTTGCTAGAATAGTAGGTTTTGCATTAGCATGAATTTTCTGAAGGATGTGGAGTCTTAAATTCAAATATTTGTCATTATTTAATGACTTCAATCCTCAGCTATTTGCCAGAAAAGTACAGATTTTAGGAGGAACACACCAAAAATATGAGGCAAAAATCTTGACATTCTACAAAAATCTGTACAGGTGAGAGGTATGCTGGCATGTAATAGCTGTTGTGATTACTTGTCTTGTATTCTTCCTATGTTCCTGTGTTTACTTCTCTTGGTGGAGTATTTCCCTTTGCTGCCCTCGAGCTGAGTAATTAAATTTTATTTGCTAACTTGATGACGTGAGCTCTTGTATAATAATTTGGTGAGTTATAAAACAGAGAATACCAAGAACTTATGTGAAATTATGAAAGCTTTAATAATTAGCTTCAAGGAATATGAGCTCCACAAAGGCAGACACAGCCTCTCATATTACGTGTTGCAAAACAGGCTGTAATAGTAGGCATTTTCAAAGATCAAAGTGTAAAATAAACCATTCTATTAGATGGACCTGTTGAAGCTCAGGTGAAACTATTTTCTGAAATACAATAGTGGTACTCATGGTGTGTTGCCATGTCAAGTTTCTTAAAAATAAAAATAAAACCTTTTAACTAAGAATGAAGTTTCACAGGCTGCTGAGCTGGTAATCCTTCATGGGTCTTTCAAAAATATTCAAATAAAGGACTAACCTTTAAGCTTTGGGATTGTATCCTTGTTTTTCCATCTCCCAGATTTTCCTCCATTCAGCACCCAAGGACTCTCCCACAATTGTCCATCTACCTAATTCACTGAATAAACTAACTGAAACTTTAATGAGGCATCTTAATTCCTCTCACAGGGAGGGTGTCAGAGAGAGTCTCCTAGATCTGCTAGCTAAAGTGATTTTATTTAGACTAATCCTTTGTACTCTTTTTCTTGTTAGTCCTGTCACCCTCTGGGTCATAGGTGGAATACCAGACTTGACTTATGCCTTATGGGTTACCTCTGTTTGCTGAGATAAATTGTTGGGTAATCCATTGGGCATGATAAATTAATATGTCTAAAGTTGTGCATTATTCATACCTCTAATGAATCCCATAATGTGATTAGTTAACCAGGTAAATTGGCATATTACTGTGATTTCTACCTTTATATAGTTCTGTAATTGGCAGAGTGAAGAAATACATCTGAGGGTGAAATATGCTCTTTCTTGAAACAAACAAGATCTGTGCCATCTTCCAATTCCTTGTAGTATGTGAGTATTCAGTATGCTGAGTATTCACACCCAATTCATTGTAGTATGTAAGGATTGCATATGCTGAGTACTCACACCCAATTCATTGTAGTATGTGAGTATTCAGTATGCTGAGTACTCACACCCAATTCATTGTAGTATGTAAGTATTCAGTATGCTGAGTACTCACACCCAATTCATTGTAGTATGTAAGTATTCAGTATACTGAGTACTCATACCCAATTCATTGTAGTATGTAAGTATTCAGTATATTGAGTAATCACACCCAATTCATTGTAGTATGTAAGTATTCAGTATACTGAGTACTCATACCCAGTTCATTGTAGTATGTAAGTATTCAGTATATTGAGTAATCACACCCAATTCATTGTAGTATGTAAGTATTCAGTATGCTGAGTACTCACACTCAATTCACTGTAGGTTCATAGGTTCATACTAGGCTATCTGCCCTAGGGCATTTACAAGCCTAGCCAGAGTGTGTTTGGCTTTCGCCACCCATTTTAAATGAATTTTGCTATGCCCTTTTTCGAGGTTAGTATACTGTGCCTCTGTCTAACAGTGACACAGAAGTGATACCTGGAGTAAATCTATGATCTCCCATCCACTCATCAAGATTCCTCTTGAAGAGAGTCAATGAGGGACTCTGCCTAACCTGGACTGGGATTTTATTCCAGAGTGAAGGGAGCCTCTGGGTTATGAATCTGTCCCTCCAGCATGTCCTATTTATTTCAGTGCTGAGGTTCAAGTCTCTCAAGTGCATAGCTCGATGGGATTTGGATTTTCTGAGGTGCAGCATGTCCATTAATTCCGGGTTGGACATGGCTTTATACGTCAGGCACAGATTGCCTCTGAGCAGGCGGTATGCCACTGAGTAGAGCTGGAGTTTCTTTAAACGGGCAGCATATGGCATCTGTTTGAGCCCTTTGATCCTCTTGGTGAGGTACTTTTGTGGTTTTTCCAGTTGCTGCAGGTGTCTGGTAAGGTACATCCCAAAAGGGGCATTGTACTCAATTATGGGCCTGATGAGGGATGAGTAAAGAGGCACAGTGACCTCCCCTGATCTAGATGTGAATCCCTTCATGATTAGGTGGGCTATATAAAATGTTTTTCTAACCACTTTGGCCATGTGGTTGTGGAATGAGAGATTGCTATCAACTTGGGTCCCCAGGTCCCTAATTACTTCTTCCGTACTTAATGGATTACCATCTATGTGGTAATTTGTGGGCACTTTGTTTTTTCCAAAGGGGATGACTATACTCTTTTTGGCATTTAGCTTGAGGCCATGGCTCTGGCACCAGTTGTCTGTTTCTATGAGGCCCTTTTGTAGGATGCTTGTGTCGGCTGGAGAGTCGATTATGGTGCCCAGTTTGCAGTCATCTGCGAACTTGGTCAGCCACAGTCCTTCTGTGTTGGCCTGTACCTCCAAGAAATATATACCGAACAAGAGAGTTCCCGGGACTGAGCCTTGTGGGATGCCACTTGTAACTGGTTTGGAGTCTGACATGGCTCCAGCAATTCTAACCATGTGGGTTCTGTCCTTGAGCCAGTTTGCAACCCATCTAGTGACATAGGGGTTTATATTTAAGCTGGTGAGCTTATCTATAATGCCCGAGTGGGGTATTGTATCGAAGGCTTTTGCGAGGTCCAGGTAGGCTGTGTGGACCACCTTCCCCTCGTCAATGGCCTTGGTGACTGTTTCAAAGAAATCGACCAGGTTTAAGAGGCAGGATATACCCTTAACAAAGCTGAACTGGGTAGAATCCAGTGTCTCTAGGTCCCCAATATCTTTATTTATGAGGTCCATGATGATCCTTTCCATAGCTTTGCAGACCAAGCTAGTCAGGCTTATGGGGTGATAGTTTTCAGGATCCGTTGAGGCACCACCTTTGTGGAGAGGGACCACTGTTGCTGTACACCACTCTTTGGATCCTGTAGTAAGGCTGAGATTGAACAGTAGTTTTATGTTTGGGTTTAGCTCTTCTTGGAGTTCATGTAGGGCGCAGCCGGGACACCGTCTGGTCCCATTGATGCTGTGTTTTTGCTTTGGAGAGGGCAGCTCTTACCTGAGCATCTGAGATGTCAGGGGGCAGCACTCTGCTGGGATAGATATTTGCCCTTTTGGTGGGGACGGGGGGAGACATGTGCGCTGAACCTGTCAGCTAGGATGTTGGCAATGTCTGTGGGTTCGGTGTATTTTTTGTCATTTTGGACTAATTCTGAGCATATCTGGGAATTCCCACCCAGGTTCCTAACATAACTAAAGAAAGCCTTGTGATTATCCTTAGTGTCCTGTGCAATTTTTCTCTCGAAGCTGGCCTTAGATGATTTTATGAGTGCCCGTAGTTTTTTGCTAATACTGATCAGAGATGCCTTCTCTTTTTGGGATTTTGCTCTATCATGTAGTAGCTTCTTCCTTCTATTGTATAGTTTGTTTATGGCTGGGGTTCACCAGACAGGACGCCTGCCTTTGGAGGATTGGGTCTTGGTTTTGTTTGGGATTGCATGATCCATGCATTCCTGAAGGTGTTCATAGAATGCATTTATAAAGGATTCTGTGGTCTGGGCCGTATTTTCCACAGGCCCGGGGACTTTGAAGGATTCCACCTCGGTTTTGAGGAGTGTGAAATTTGCTTTAGAGAAGTTTTTCACTGAGGTTTTCTGGGCAGGGGCTAGGGTTGGGATGTGAATATCTAGTGAGATTAGTTTATGGTCTGATCTTACCAGTGAGGGATACACTTCTGGTCTGGAGCATAGAGTCCCCATGTTGGTGATGATCAGGTCCAGTAAGTTTTCCCCTCTTGTGGGAGTGGTAACAAGTTGTTCCATAGCATTTGAGTTTATACATTCTAGGAACCTTTGGGCTAGGGTGTTGGAGCTAGAGTAATGCTCCCAGTCTATGTTTGAGTAGTTGAAGTCGCCCAATATAATGGTGTTTGGAGAGACCTTCATATTTTCCAGTGTTCTCAGGAAGGCCGAGTGGGGTTCCTGGGTTTGGGAGGGTGGTCTGTAGCAGACTATAAACTGGAAGGCAGTTTTACCCACTGTTAGTTGCACATGGATAGTCTCTGATGCTTCGTGCTGTGCCACCAACCTGTAGGTGTGGGTATCTTTGATGAATATTGATACTCCCCCTCCATTTGTGGTTCGGTCCAAGATTTGGGGCCAAAAAACATGGTATGAGGTATAACCTGGTAGTGCTGGGGTGCTCTCGGGAGCCTTGAACCAGGTTTCTGTTACTCCACAGATATCGATGTTCTCCATGCTAAGGAGAGTTTCGAGTGCGTGCATCTTGAGGTTTAGACTTCTGTCATTGAGTAGCATTACTCTTAGTTTCTTATCCCTTGTGATACCTATGGAGGTGGGTTTGTCTTTTGAGCCTTGCCTAAAAAAGGCACTATGGGGGTGGCAAGAGCCTTTGCCAATATCCGAAAGCCCAGGGGTGACAGGTGAAAGCCGTCCCTAGTGAAGCATCGTGGCTTGTCGAGCATGTCATTCCAGGCTGACAGGCATTGGATCCCCTTTGAATGACACCAATACTTAAGCCAGTTGTTGAAATTGATCATCTTGTCTTCATATTGTGGCATCATTCTTGGTGAGGGTAAGATGCTACTCAAGGTCAGGGTCATACCGGCCTGGGCTACCTGCTCAGAGAGCTCCTCTATGTCTCTTTTCATGTAGCCCAGGGAGGTACATAAGTATTCAGTATTCTGAGTACACATACCCAATTCATTGTAGTGTGTAAGTATTCAGTATGCTGAGTACTCACACCCAATTTATTGTAGTATGTAAGTATTTAGTATGCTGAGTACACACACCCAATTCATTGTAGTATGTAAGTATTCAGTATGCTGAGTACTCACACCCAATTCATTGTAGTATGTAAGTGTTCAGTATACTGAATACTCACACCCAATTCATTGTAGTATGTAAGTATTCAGTTTGCTGAGTACTCACACCCAATTCATTGTAGTATGTAAGTATTCAGTATGCTGAGTACACACACCCAATTCATTGTAGTATGTAAGTATTCAGTATGCTGAGTACACACACCCAATTATAGGTTCATAGGTTCATAGGTTCATACTAGGCTATCTGCCCGAGGGCATTTACAAGCCTAGCCCATAGTTTTGTGGCTTACGCCACCCCTTTAGTTTGGAGAAACTATGCCCATTATTTTGCTGTGCCTCTGTCGAGCAGTGACACTGAGGTAACCCCTGGGGTGTATCTGCGATCTCCCATCCATTGGTCAAGATTCCTCTTGAACAAGGCCAGCGAGGTGCTCTGCCTCACATAAACCGGGATTTTGTTCCACAGCATAGGGAGTCTTTGGGTGATGAATCTATCCCTCCAGCACGTCCTATTAATAACCGTGTCGAGGTTTAAGTCTCCCGCCCTTGTGGCTCTCAGGGACCTAGATTTTTTGAGATGAAGCATGTTCATCAAATCTGGGTTTGACATGGCCTTGTATGTCAGGCACAGGTCACCTCTGAGCAAGCGGTAAGCAACTGAATATAACTGGAGTTTTTTTAGTCGGGCAGCATAAGACAGATTTTTGAGACCCTTTATCCTTTTGGTGAGGAACTTTTGTGGCCTCTCCAGCTGCTGCAAGTGTCGGGTCAGATACATTCCGAATGGGGCATTGTACTCAATCATTGGTCTGATGAGTGATGAGTATAGGGAGACTATGACCTCCCTTGATCTAGATGTGAATCCCTTCATGATAAGGTGGGCAATGTAGAAGGTCTTCCTAATTACTTTAGCAATATGAGTGTCGAATGAAAGGCTACTGTCAACCTGGGTTCCCAGGTCCCTGATAACTTCTTCTGTGATCAGGGGATTGCCACCTATATGGTAGCTAGGGGTAACCTTGTTTTTCCCGAAGGGTATGACTATGCATTTCTTGGCATTTAACTTTAAGCCATGGCTCTGGCACCAGTTATCTGTTTCTGTGAGACCCTTCTGAAGGATATCTGTGTCAGATGTGTTTTCGACTACGGTGCCCAGTTTGCAGTCATCTGCAAACTTTGTCAGCCATAACCCTCCTGTGTTTGCTTGTACTTCAGAAAAGTAGATGCCAAACAAGAGTGAGCCCAGGACTGAGCCCTGTGGGACACCACTTGTGACAGGCTTTGAGTCTGACATGGCGCCAGCAACTCTGACCCTGTGGGTTCTGTCACTCAGCCAGTTTGCAACCCATCTTGTAATGTATGGGTTTACATTTAAGTTAATGAGTTTTCAATGATACCCGAGTGGGGTATTGTATCGAAAGCCTTCGCCAGGTCTAGGTAGGCTGTATGGACTGCCTTTCCCTCGTCAATGGCCTTGGTGACTGTTTCGAAGAAGTCAACCAAGTTTAAAAGGCATGATCTGCCTTTGACAAAGCCAAACTGGGTTGGATCCAAAGTCTGCAAATTCCCTATGTCTTTATTTATGAGATCCATTATGATCCTCTCCATGGCTTTACAGATAAGGCTTGTCAAGCTAATGGGATGGTAATTTCCAGGGTCGGTGGAGGCACCGCCTTTGTGGAGTGGGACCACAGTCGCTGCGCCACTCCCTGGATCCGGAGGTGAGACTAAGATTAAACAGCTGTCCTAACTGTGGGTTTAATTCCTCGTTGAGTTCGTGGAGCACACAGCCGGGGACACCATCAGGTCCCATGGATGCTGTGTTCTTTGCCTTGGAGAGCAGTTCTCACCTGGGCGTTAGAGATGTTTGGGGGGCTACAATCATTTGGTATAGATATCTCTCCTTTAGGGGGTGAGGGGGGGAGAAGTTTGCACTGAACCTGTCAGCCAGTATGTTGGCAATGTCTGTAGGATCAGTAATCTTCACATCATTTTGAACTAATTCTGAGCATATCTGGGAGTTTCCTCCTAGGTTTCTGACATAGCTAAAGAACGCCTTATGGTTGTCTTTAGAGTCCTTAGCTATTTTTTTCTCAAAATTAGCTTTGGATGATTTTATGAGAGCTCTTAGCTTTTTACTTATAGTGATCAGCTGTGTCTTACCTTTTAAGGATTTTGCTCTATCTTGTAGTAGCTTTCTCCTTTTGTTGTAGAGTTTGTTTATGGCTGGGGTCCACCAGACTGGACGCTTGCCTTTGGTACAAAGAGTCTTTGTTTTGTTTGGGATTGCCTGATCCATGCAGCCCTGTAGGTGCTGGTAGAAGGCATTTGTAAGTGATTCAGCGGTTTGAGTAATGTTTACCGCCGGCTCGGGGACTTAAAGGAGACCACACTAGTCTTTAGAAGTGTGAAGTCGGCTTTCGAGAAGTTCTTTACTATGGTCTTTTTCATTTCGGGTGGAAGCAGGATGAGGACCTCCAGCGAGATTAGTTTGTGATCTGATCTCACCAGTGAGGGGTATACTTCCGGTGTTGAACATTGTGCTCCCATGTTCGTGATGATGAGATCAAGTATGTTTTCTCCTCTTGTGGGGATGGTGACTAGTTGTTCCATGGCATTTGATTTTATGAATTCCAGGAACTTTTGGGCTAGAGTGTTTGGGCTTGAGTAGTGTTCCCAGTCTATATTAGGGTAGTTGAAGTCACCTACTATGATGGTGTTCGGAGATACATTTATCCCCTCCAGTGTTTTCAGGAAGGCCATGTGGGGTTCCTGAGTTTGCGAGGGTGGCCTGTAACATGCTACAAATTGGAGAGCAGTCTTGCCTATGGTTAATTGCACCTGGATGGTTTCCGATGCATCATGCGTTGCCACCAATCTTGAGGTGTGGGTGTCCTTGATGAATATGGATACCCCCCCCCCTTTCCTGGTATTGTCCGGATTTTGGGGCCGGAACGCATGATATGAGGTAAAACCTGATAGTGCTGGGGTGCTCTCAGGAGCCTTGAACCAGGTTTCTGTCACAGCACAGACATCGATGTTCTCCATACTGAGAAGGGCCTCGAGTGCGTGCATCTTGAGGTTGAGACTTCTGGCATTGAGCAGCATTACCCTTAGTTTTTTTTCTTTGTTGTGTTCTAGGGTGGTAGGTTTAGAATTTGAGCCTTGCCTAAAAAGGCATTATGGGGTGGCAAGAGCCTTAGCCAAAATCCGAATCCCAGGGTGACAGGTGCAAGCCGTCCCTATGGAAGCAGCGTGGCTTGTCCAGCATGTCATCCCAGGCAGACAGACATTGGATCCCCTTTGAATGACACCAGAGTTTAAGCCAATTGTTAAAGCTGATCATCTTATCTCTGTATTGTGGCATCATTCTTGGTGAAGGTAGGATACTGCTCAAGGTCAGGGTCATACCTGCTTGGGCTACATAATCAGAGAGCTCCTCTATGTCTCTTTTCATGTAGTCCAAGGAGGTACGCCTCAGGTCGTTTACACCAGCGTGGACAATGATTGAGTCGTACTTGTACCTGCTGTTGAGAGACCTGAGTGCATGCGTTATGTGGCGGATTCTAGCACCCGACAGGCAGCTTAGTGTGACCTTCTCCTTACTCAGTCTGGTGAGCGGGACGTCAGTGTGTCTGACTATGGAGTCACCAATGACTAGTGTGTGTGGCATTGTGTTTGGCCTTAAGGGCTGTGACTGCTTGACACTCTGATTGTGTGGTCTATGTGTTGCAGGTGTTGTATTCTGAGGTGGTAGTTGTTTGGGTGTCTGCTTTGGTGGCGGGCTTCACTGTAGTATGTAAGTATTCAGTATGCTGAGTGCACACACCCAATTCATTGTAGTATGTAAGTATTCAGTATGCTGAGTACTCACACCCAATTGCTCTTGATGTGTATCAGGACTGCCAGCATCAGGATAATGTCCGTGTTTCTTGGCTGATATTACAAATTAAACAAAGTGAAAAGGACAACAAGCAGTAAGGGCTTGTCATAGGTCCATAGGTTCATAGGTTGCTACTAGGCTATCGGCCTTAGGGCCTATACAAGCCTAGCCATAATTACGTATTTATTAGATGTGCCACGAAGTTTACATATGACTTTTGTCTGGGTCACAAGACTAAGATGATTTGTTTCTTTCACTTCGGGCATCAATTTCCATCTGCTAAGAACTTGTCAGACAGACAGGCCGGCATTGTGTTGGTCAGAGTGTTAAGTTCATTGTGTTATACAGAGGTATATAGAGGCATGTGGTAATATGGAACTATTAGTTTTTATAACTTTTGTTTCCATAGACAGACACACACACGTGCGTGTGCACACACACACACACACACACACACACACACACACACACACACACACACACACACACACACACACACACACATATTAGCCATTGATCAGATTTTCAACTGTGACTTTTGATGGTGGAAGTATGAGTGAATTTCAATTTAAAATAAAGTTTTTAGGTAGGACAGTCTATATTTAGGCAAATGACCCAGGCAAAAAACATGAAAAAAGATTTGCTGAGTGACACACAGGCAGAACATCTCTTTGGACCACTGGTGACACACATTTGGAAAGGAACATTATATGTAGATAGGGCTGATCAGAGGGGGGCAATGTGAAGCAGTTGCGGGCCTGGTGTGCTGTCTCATCATGAAAGTTCAAGGAAGCCTATACCTGGGCAACTTCTGGTGGAAACTAGAAGCCTCAGAGGTTACCTACTCCAATTACAGGGGGCAGCAATGATGTTTCTGATATCACTGCACTAGCCGCTCCCTATGTTATGGAATTTGACCAGCCACCATAAGGAAGATGGCTCCTGGTTCCATGCATGCAAACCCACAATGGACTTTACACTCCTTGACACTAGAAATGAGTTACCATTAAGGTTGACTTCTGAAAGAGCAAAGACTGACACAGTAGGTACTCAAATGGAGGAAACAGGGAATTTGAGGGGTTCTGTGGTAGAGTAGTCCAGGAGATTAGAAAATAGGCTGGAATTAGAAAAAAAACATGAAAATACGCTGAAATTTTTGAAGAGAAATATTTTCTGACTTTCCTGTAATTGTTACAGAAATTTATAATTACAGTTCAGAAGCTCCTTAAAATGATATGCTATAATAAAACAACTAAAATTGAACAACACTGAGTCTTTATTTTAGTAATAAAGTAAGGGCTGGTCATTTGCATTGATTATGGGCATAGCTTGGCCTGCAAAATCTTACATTTTTATATAAAAATGTAATTTTTGGGGCATCTGAAAAGTTGGCAGCCTGATTGTTAAAATCCAATATCCCATTACAAATGGGTAGTGATCCTTTAGCCTGACCATGTACAATTAATATAGCCTTCCTTAGACTGTGCATATATCACTGTGGAACCTTATCAGTCAGTACCTACAAACCAAGGAATTATTAGCAATGTCAGAACCAGCTAGACAAAAATACAGAGAGATCACATAATATACATACGTCATGCTTTCTTTTAATATGCAGAGCTTTATATTCTCACAGGATTCTGCTAAAATGTCACTATTGTGCCCTGTTTCATACAATTACATCGAAAACAGAGTCCTGAAGATAATACTTTTTTTTCTAATTAATGTGTTAGTTTTGTGCAGTTCACGACTGAATGTCATACCAATTGTATATTAAAAAACAAATACATCATATAACACAAGTGTTATTATTGTTATCCACACCTTGCTACTGAAATAACATCAAAACAAAATATAAATATGAGGTGTCTGATGTACTTCCTCTTTGTTTTTCTCACAAAATAATTATTCAGAATTTATGTAAAGCAATATTTGTTATAAAGTAACACTGATATTTGGAGTAACTTCACTTGTGTTGTGTTTTGTCTGTTGTAAAATGACTTTTACAATATTGTAAATACATTAATATGCCTCTGCATTTGTCATGAGAGTTTGTATGTTGGGCTGTCCATTTCTTGAGGTTAGTTTTGTAAATTATTTTAATATTCATGGGGTTTTTTTTCAAGCATTCTGCTGTAAGTGGGTTCACATTTGTTTATTTATCATAGTTTGAAGAACCCCCAAACTGTGCCCCTCTCATTACTATTTCCTGCCACTGTGGCATCATTACGGTACAGATATTACCGTCTTCCCTTCATTTTATAACTCAGTCAGTCGATCATATTGTAGGTTCACTTAATAGAACTAAGGGCTTTCAGCATCAGGTCTCCGATATACTAAGATATACTTCAAATGCCCCTTACTTAATCCCCCCTTCACAGCATGTATTCTGGTGATCTCAGTTTATCACTCTTTAGCAGTGAATCAGTCACTGTCAAATGCAGCAGACTCACCATCGATGTGAAGTTTTTCCTAGAGCTGTGCAGCAGTGATCGCCATCTGTTTCTGCCACTCTTCACATGACATCTGGACATTTTCATAAACTAACCATCTTAGCACAGCAGCACAGTTTCTTAGTAGTACTTTTTCTTATACAGTTTTTGTTTAACAAAACTGCATTACTGTCAATTTATTTATTATTAATTAATTAATTAATTAATTAATTAATTTAAATTTGTTGACCGGGAGTGTCCGACTGGACGTGGGTCCATTTTCAGCGGAGGCCCGGGGAGAAAAGCTCCACAGTAAAATAAACAGACAGTAGTTACATTGGATTACATAGTGATTAACAATTTAACATAGAAATTACTTACAACATATTTACAGATGAAGAACATAGTACATCAGTAGACAACTAGAATCTTTATCTGTGAAGTACATAACAGGCATTAACAAATGTAACAATGAGAAGTTCCTGCTGTATAATAAGTACTAGGCTTATGAGCATCTGAGCTTGCTATCATCAAGGTAGTTAGTGGAGGTGAAAGAAAGGTAGTAGTTGGATGGGGTGGATGATATTAGAGTGGGAGTTGCAAGGGCATAGCCAGCATGTTTTTAGGTGTGCTTTTAATAAAGTTTTGAAGTTGGTGCATGATGGTACGGAGGTAATTGTGGGTGGGAGTGAGTTCCATAGTTTGGCTATGGCGCAAGAGAATAGTGCTTCACCAGCAGAGTTATTGGCTTTAGTGATCTGCAAGTGATTTTTGTTGCTGGATCTTAGTGGTCTGGTGGTGCGATAGGGTTGGAGTAGATTCTGGAGGGATGGGACATTTAGTGGATGGTTTACTAGTTTGTGGGTGAGTGAGAGTTGATACCACTGAAGGAGGTGAGGGAGTTCAAGCCAGCCCAGTTCAGCAAGTGAGAGACAGTGGTGACTACGGTAGGATGCCCCTGTGACGAATTTTGCAATTTTGTTGTAGCAGGTCTCTAGCTTGTTTAGATCACATTGCCTTAGGTTGGTATATACTGGAGAGGCATAAAGTAGGGTGGAGATAAGGTGGGAATTTGCTATTGAAATCTTTGCTGCTTTGGTGAGAAATTGTTTATTTCTGTATAATGCTCCTAGTTTTTTGTGGACTTGTTTTATGGTCATGGATATGTGAATGTCAAATTTTAGTTTATTGTCTATTTCCACTCCTAGCAATTTGGTGTGCTCAGTTGGGTATATAGTGGTGTTGTCTTTTGCTGTGATGTTAAAGTGAGAGTTGTTTTGAGTATGTTTGGTGGGTTGGAAGATGAGTAGTTTAGTTTTGTTTGGGATGAGTATTAATTGGGCATTGGATAACCATGTTTCAACAGAGGAAAAGGCTTCCTGTGTGACTTTTTGCAGTTTGGGTAGGGACTGGGCTGAGCAGATGATGGTAGAGTCATCTGCGTATTGGATGAGTGTGCCATGTTTGGTGGCAGAGGCTAGATTATTGGTGTAAACAGAGAAAAGCAGGGGTACAAGGATGGATCCTTGGGGAACCCCTATGGAGACAGGTAGTTGGGGAGATATGTCATTCTGCCATACAACGGATTGTTGGCGGTCAGACAGGTAACTCTGAAACCAGTTGGTGACTGATTGTGAGAAGGATAGGTTATTGAGGACAGAGATAAGTTGTTTGTGTGGGACCATGTCAAATGCTTTAGATAGGTCTAGGAAAGTAGCAGAGGAGAGATAGCCATTGTTTTTATGCTGAAGGATAGTGTTTGTAAAGGAGAGTAAGGCAGTGGTGGTGCTATGGTTTGGTCGGAAACCATGCTGAGTACTGGAAAGGAGGTTGTTAGTAAGGAGGTAGTGTGAGACCTGAGAGTGTATGCATCTCTCTAGTATTTTGGAGAGTGGAGAGAGAATAGCTATGGGGCGGTAATTGGTTAGTTCTGCGGAGGGTCCGCCTTTGTGGAGGGGAATTATATGTGATACTTTCCACAATGTGGGAACGTAACTTTCTGACAGAGATCGGTTAATCAAGATGGATACTGGGTAGGCCAGAGCATCAGCTGCGATTTGTAGGTATTCACTTGGGAGATTGCTGCTAATTTGGTGGGTTTAAGTTTAGTTAAGAGTTTTTTTATGTTGGAGGTAGGTACAGGAGAAAAAGAGAAGACAGTGGGGAGATTACTAGTTGAAGGTGTGGGTTGGAGGGGATATAATAATTTTTATCTCAAGTATAAGTTTTACGATCTTATATATTTTTAGTTTTTAATTCCATAGATGCTCTATTAGCAAACTCATCTCAGCATTTGTAAAATTATTTTCCTTATACTATCTGTCTATTTATCTATACATACAAAACATACCCATGTGTATATAGCTGTTAGGTACATGGGACATTCAACCATCTTGGAATAATTGTCTGACTGATAACTGGTAATAAGTGCAGTAGGCTTGAATGATATGATGATATATGCAATGATTATTTTTTTTGTGGGCAGTTGGGTAGGATCAAACACTTGATAAGGATGCAAAACAAGTCCTGATGCATTTTCAAACAGAAGTCCTACAGTTACTCTGTTCTTACCAATGCATTTAAAACTTACAGTTCTGCTCAAATTAAAGCATCTGAAAAGAACTATAAGTGAGAAAGGAAGCTGTCCTTGCCCAACATTGTTGCAGCATTCTTTTGTTTTATCTTCTTCATATACAAGTCTTTCCCTAACTTACTTTATAACTAGCTATTGATACGCTGCTTGAAAGCTGATATATAATCTTCACTCATTTTTTTTCACATCCTGTATTATACAAATGGATAAAAGCGCTTATTGTTTTTTACAATAAAGGTTATTATTTTGTAGTATTCTGCTCTGAGGTCTTCTCCTCCATTGTTGTTTGTTACCTTTTTGCTGATTAGGAGTAATAAGTTTTATAAACCACCAAGTATGTCACTGGAATTTAATGACACATCACAAGGATATTTTTTCCTTGGGCCCTCCCCATGACATCGCATTCTCTGAGACTATAAACTGCATGCAGGTTTTTTTTTCCTTTCTGTTGTCTCCCTAGTGATCATTCTTTCTTGAGGAAACATTATATGGAAGATATGAGGTTAACAGAATTCATGCAGAAAACCCCTCCATTTTATTTGTTACTCTCTGTGATACATGAAAGGCAATATTATGCACTTGCATAGACAAACACCAGCACCAAAGAGGGTCGATAGTATATGTAAAGTTCCAAAGGAGAGACAAGATCCCTGTTACAACCAAAAAAGCAAATCTAGCTGCCATATCTCTGTCAGCCTCCTGAGAGTTTAAGAAATCTACTTTTTTAGTTACATTACCCTTTGAGAATTGAAGTTACTGGTCAGGTATACATAAAGAAGGCTTACACATAAAGTGCCCTAGGTTTGTAATTGTATAATTACTCAGCATAAGCAACTGCATGCCAGAACTCAGTTCTAGGTAAGGTACTGGATGCTTTACAGGAAGTGTCAGAAAATGATGACAACAGTAAGTTTGAAAAAGTCACAACCACAGCAGATAAAATAAGGCTCCACAGACTTAAATGTAGATATGACTCTGTAGATGGCATTTCTTTGTCAGCCATGCCAGCAGTGGTAATGGGAAGGTATACCTTGCCGAGAGATGAAAAGTAACCAGAGCGTATTAACTTTCAGCTGGTATATATCCCGGTGACTAAAGATTTACTTTTTAGTCAGCAGTCTGTTATAGGATTAAGGCTGTGAATTTTAGTTCTTGTGGTACAGGGTTTGATTCCCTTCTCTCTCATTTACTTACTCTGTTATATTGAGCAAGTCACCTAACCAGACAGTGCTTGGAGGTAACTGGGGATTTGGGCTAGGCTCCTCAATGGCTTTCTAGAATGCAAGCCTTGTAACTACCTATGAATCAGCTAATGACATAATCACTATCATGGAAAAGAAGGGCAAGATCTGCTCGTCCTTCAAGTAAATGTGCCTTAATACTATCCTTTAGCCTTAGAGGAAATTCTTTACTACTAAAAGCCATTGTTTTATGAAAAAGGGGTAATTGTCCAGCAGCCTTTAAGCTTGAAGTTGCAGAAAGGTAACTAATCCTCAGCTAGTCTCGGAGTGAAAGAGGGATACCAAAAGATGTCAACCAGGGTGCTACATAGTGTTTTTTCCCCCTTTCTCCTTCCTCTTTATTCCTTGGTGGAAGTGTCCATTACTGTCTCATTTCTTGGCAGCAAATCACCACCTATAAATGGATACTGCAAACAAACAGCTCAAAGTTATAAAATGGAATTTTTACAGTAAACTCCAGTTCATTACCTTCCACAGTTGATCACATCAGGTTATAGAAAATTTGTTGTTGTTAGGTCAGCTCTTACTAGAGTAAACTAGGTGCCATTGCCAACCACGCAAATAGACCAAAGCTTCCAGTCCAGACAATTTCTGATCCTGAAATGGGTATTAATATTAATTTCTGATGACCAGTAATAGATTTCTGAGACTTGAACAGTTTTGTAGAAGCAAAGAAATTCAGATTTTTAAAACTGAAAACATCACTGACTTAAGGAGAGGAAGGCTCATATATGGAAACACACAACATGGAGGATGCTTATCTATGTATTCCAGGAAGATAATCCTACAGGAAATATTTCAGGATTCAGATAGTTCACCATTTTCTGTTGTCAGCTTCAGTACCTGTGCATTTTAGGAAACATAACCTTCTTCCCTTAGATGAGGAACTCTCTCCTGCCAGCCCAGTTGTCACAACATATCAACCTTACAGTTTCATTCATGCAGTTATTGGTGGGGGATTGTCATTATAAACTACAAGGAATTATTTTTACTCCTTTAATATAACTAGCTTTTTTGAGTGCAGTTGTAGACTCGTCTTATTCTTCTTTCGGCTTTTCCTGGTTAAGGGTCGCCACAGCAGATCACCTGTCTGCTCATGATTGGCAGTGGAGTTTTATGGTGTCGTATTGCTAACCCAGCACCCAACCTTCCATAGAAAGCACACACACGCACTCACGCCTAGGGCCAATTTAGAGTGTCCAATCCACCTACAGCATGTCTTTAGGGTGTGTGAGGAAACCAGAGTACCCAGAGGAAACCCACGCGACCACAGGGAGGATATGCAGACTCCACACAGAAGGCACCGAAGCTGAGGATCAAACCAGAGAACCTCTTGCTGTGAGGCAGCAACACTAACTGCTGCACCACTACAGCCGCCCCTGCAGTTGTAGTCTCTATTAGACAAAATATTTATTCCCCAGACCAAACAGTTGGAAGTTCAGAATGCAATCACAGCTTTCACTACAGGAAGCAGTCACAGCAAACAATATTTAATTGCCTTGGGGTACACATCATCATGGTTATTCTAGCCCTCATGCAGTACTCCCAATAAAATACCTCAATGGACCCTCATAAATATTTGAAACTAGGCTGCAGGCTTTCATGAATCCATGTTTCATGCAGTCAGAAAAAAATGTCACAGTTGAGCAGACTCTCATAGCTTAGCCAAAGGAATGTTCCTCATTATTCGTTCAATAAATAAGCAACCAAAAAGTGACTTTTCAAACTATGCTTGAGGAGCTACTTCAGCAATCCATCGTGTAAGTTAGTTGGCCACAAAATAAAGGACTCTTTACATCAACCTGAAATAAATGAAAACATTATAAAGAGTCCACACTGGTTTTCAGGATGCTTTCCTTCCTTTCTGGTAGCTATGGTGTGGTGCAACAGCAAAACGTTATGCCTTTCATCCATTCCCTCTCATGCAGAAAACACTTCTCAAGGTGAAGAAAGGACAGAGTCAAACTTATATTATTAGCTTCTTCCTGACCAATACAAATGTGGTTTTCTGTATCACAAAACGTAGCTTCTTTTCTTCCTAACCCCTCACCTGTACAAAACATCAAACTGACTCAGAAGAAATGAAATGCTATGCCCTAACCTCAAGGCTCTCAGACTGTCAGCTTCAAGGACAGAATTCCTTTTCTTCCCAAGTTTTAAACATCTTAAGGTAAGCTACTAGACATATTATTAAGATATTTTTCCTGAAAATATGCATGTGATTTGCCTCATGGACTGCCACAAAGGGATAAGACCCATGAATGTTTCATTTATAAAACCGTTAATTGACTTTTAAGCCATCTGTTTGAATGCAACCTAGCATGTTCCTCCAGCAAAAAGCATGTTATGTTATTTCTGCATGTGTTCCGGCCTTCTTTTGTTGGTCTTCTAGTTGAGTTATCCTTCACTTACATCTGGGAAAAAGCATTCATCTCCACTCTGGGTTTTAAACTTCATGTTAGAAAAGTTAACTGTGCTTCTGTTTTAGCTAGTCCAAATAATGGATATTAAGAACCTCTCTTGGAAAACAACTTTTCTTGTTGCTGTAAACTCTGGAAGAATCATTTCATAGTTACAAGTCCTGAAGTGAGAGCCATCTAACAATATTCATAAATAAATGGTGTGTCAAAAATACATTCTTCTTCCTTTACCAATCAGACCTCAGCATCTTCTCTTAACTAGTCCATTGATTTTACAGTTTTTTTATCCAAACTACCAAAATGAAGGAGGTATCTCTTGCATACACTGGATGTGTACAGACAACTATGACGCTCTACCAGAAGGACCAATTCTTTGTGGAAATCAGATTATTTATCTCTTTTTTTTGGAAGAGAAGATCTGCCACCAACTGAATGCACCTTATCAAAAGACAGGGCTGCTCTAATGCTTTTTGCAGTGACATGTAATACACATTTACAGGGCACCACTGAACTACATTCTGCTGGAAGAGCAGCAAATGCATACAGCTGCTGTAGAAATGGTTCTGTGCAAGACATTTTGGAAGCTGCCACATGGTCAACTGTCCATCAAACACTATGAGTTGGAAGCCCAGTTCTTTGGTAGAATATGCTTTGGCATGCCTGTGCTACAGGAATTATTGTAAATGTTCACCTCCCACGTGTAACCAAGTACTGCTTGGAATTCTGCCCTTAAGATTATGATTTACCATTAGTGACTGTCCTCACAGAAGATGGAGCAGTTAGCTGTTTAAGGGTTTTCTTATCATAACAGGAAGTCTTTTGGAAGAAGTCATGATATTAGAGAAGTCACCCCTCTGTTAGTAGCTGTATGTACAGGTAGTTACCATTGCATGTTTAAATGATTCTCAGTTTAATAGTTTTGCTAACACTCTATCTCTATTTCTGCTCTGCAGTTTGCCTTAGGTATATATCTAACCATCACAGTTCTGTCTTCTGGTGTGGAATACCTGTTATATCTTTTCTTGTCTAGGAATTGTGATGTTTAATCAGTAAATTTCAGACTACAAACATCAAACTGCAGTAAGATCAAGTGTAGACATTTGCCTTAAACTTGTGTAGTTGCACACTTTGACGTATGCTACCAGAACTGATTTATGTAGCTGTGTAGTTTGACTTGTGTGCTAACATAACCTGTGATTCATATAATTGTGCAGCTTGATGTTTATACTACCACAGCATGTGATTTGTGTAGTTGTGCAGTTTGATGTTTATATTACCACAGCATGTGGTTTGTGTAGTTGTGAAGTTTGATGTTCATATTAACACACGTGATTTGTGTAGTTGTGCAGTTTGATGTTTATATTACCACACCTGTGATTTGTGTAGTCGTGTAGTTTGATGATTATACTACCACATAGTTTGATGATTATACTACCACAGCCTGTGATTTGTGTAGTTCTGTTGTTTGATGTTTATATTACCACAGCCTGTGATTTGTATAGTTGTGCAGTTTGATATTTGTAGCACTATAGCTTGTGATTTGTGTAGCTGTGCAGTTTGTTGTTTATGCTGCCACCATCTGTGTTTTTGTGGACTTGGTGTTGGGCAATGAAAACCTTATTGACAATCTTTACTTTAAGAACTGTAGGTTTAGTATGAGTACTTTGTTCTTATAATCAGAATGCTTCACACAGGTAATGGGGCAGTTTTTCATTTCCACAGTGGTTGCCTTCCTCCATTGTTTTGTGTCGAAATAGTTAATATATTTAAGTAAGGAGGCTGTAGGAGTAGAAGGGAACTTGCTCCCTGCAAAATCACTTTTGCTGTTCTGCTATTTATTTATTGATTTTTGTTTGCTTTTCAATGATTCAGTGTTAACAGATCACTGGTATTGTCTGTCATTTCATTGTAGATGCAATGTCTAACATATTACTATATTATGTTACTACAGTATTACTTTTATACTATTGCATCTTCTTCAGTGTCAGCACAGCATTCCCCCCTTTTATATATTCAATTATTGACTGCTATAACACCTCTGATTTGAGACAGTGGCACAAAACAGGATAACAGATCATTAGCTACAATGCAGTGTGCAAACTAGAGTGATGCGTACCCTGTAATAATTTATACAGCAAAGGATGTGGAACAGAAAGAAAGTGGTATAAAACACTTTACAAGATCTGCATAATAAGGGGTTTAAGGTTATCAGTTCAGGGGTATCATAGAGCAGGATGGCTATAAAGATGTTCAAAACAAACAGGACAGCAAGTAAAGCACTGCAGTTCAAAACAGTTCAAACAGTACAAAAGAAGTAAAACAGTGTACCTTTGTGTTGAATAACAAAATGGCTGTCTTACTTATTAGTTACCCGTTGTCCATGAAACAGATGCATGATGGTTGTAATGTGTTGATCCTGTTTTGAAGAGAAGCTGGGATAGTTTTATTTTAGGGGTGTGTAGAGTGAATGGGAGGCCGTATTACAAGAAACAATATTAGTGATTCACTTTTTTCTAATTTTCTGTCCTACTTTTATGAGATCCTTTTATGATGAAGTCCCTACATTCTGACTGCATATAAATCCCCTCAGGTTATTTAGGATCTGTCTATATAATTGGCCACCTCACACGAATTATCCAAGGATTCCATTTCATATGCTACCCCCGGATGCTAGTGGATCATATTGATTTTCACACTGCAAACACACTGCTGATGTGCACATTTCAGTCTCAGATATCTCAGGCTAGAGCTGTACATTTTCTTTTTTTTTTTCATATTAATTGTTCATTAAATCCTGTCATGTGACATGCACAACCATAGCTAAATCACTCTTAGCAAATCATCATTGATTATTTATCTACAAAGTGCCAAGGTACGTCAAGATGTAAATTATACATTTTTCTATCTCAGTCCCTTCAGGCAAAATCTTGAGCTACACCACAAGTTTCCCCTGACCTCTAACAGGAATATAATATTATTCAAATCCACTATTTGCTCGTACACTGCTATAAGAAAAATAAATTCATCCTTCATTCAACCTTCATTCATTTTACATGAACCTAATGTTTACACAGCTCTGAAGTTTTTTTTTTTTTTTGTAGAGAATTTTATTACGCTTCATAAGTGGTACCTCCAGTATTAAACTAAGATTTTGTCAAACCCACAAAAATGCAGCTTTTCTAACAGTATGTGGGTGTCTTAAAGAAATAGAAAACATAACTGTGTTTACTCTTTTGAACTACTCAGGTACACTTCACTTTTCCTAAATTTTTACCACGACCTTCCTCTTACCTCTCCTCAGCTTCCACATCTTAATCCAGTTCAGCAGGTGTTGCCAATATCAAGTGACTTTTGCTATGTGGACCTGATAGAAAAAGTAACAACAAAAAGAAAAAAATAAATTATCATTAACAGGAAATATTGCTATGGTACTTAAGACACAGAAAAGAAAGGCGAGTTACAAGAAGGCAGAGACCCCCCCCAAACCCCAACATGAAAGAGACTCAACCTAAAAAAGTAGAAGGGTTAATCTTCCTGTACACACATGTACACATAAACATGAAGCTGTTTATCTCCAGCTGTATTACTATCCAAAAAATATATACTCACGCTGTCATTTGCCTAGCAGGATTGCACACAAAACTGAATCCTGAAATGATACACTTGTACTAAGGTCGGTTAATCAGTTCCCAAATGAATAAAAATATAATTTTCTTGACTTGTTATAATTTGCTTTTTCTAAATTCTACAGGCCCGTTCTGACTTCATCTGTGGAAGGAATACTATGTCAATGAGCCTGAAAATGCAGGAAGAGTGCCTTGGCTTGGCAGTCCTGGATATCCTGAGGATTGCCTTAGAGACAAAAAAGAGCCTTAATGAAATTTTCAGAAGTGTCAGGTAAAGTAAATATGTTTATTAAGGTGAGCCCACAAGCCTGATTATTCATTCATTTGTTCACTTACAAATATTAATTTTATTTGTTCTATTCTTACAAATATCAACACTATGTATAAAATTAAACTAGCATACTGCTACTACAAACTAGCTAAATTTGCAACCAACCAAACCTATAAGACACACCACATATTCACAACTAATCACTGTTCACAACCTACTGTACTCTCCAAATGCCCAGCATTACAAAATACTCTACCATGCTTTTGACCACTAGACACATTTGCTATAGCAATAAACTCTTACTATGTAAGACATTCAACACTGCTAGAGACTCTCTCTCTCTCTACTCTCATTATGAGTCAAAACTCTGGAATGAGATCCCCACAAAGTTAAAACAGATAGAAAACTTAAATAGTTTCAAAACTTTGCTGAAACAGCACCTGTCCCAAACACACAAAACCAACCAATGAAAACCAAAGGCGATCAGGAACACAATGAGAGAGAGCTCGTATTATAAAAAAGATTTAATATTGCCACAGAAATAAAATTAGCGCTTTCGGCGGGTAAAATAACCCACCTTCTTCAGATTACACAGCAGAACCACAAAGAAACTTCTTTTATGCCTTAGAGCATAAAATGTGCCCAATTACATTGAAGTGCATTTTTCAAACTATTTGGTTACCGTAGCGACCTTAAAATAAGATCGCTACCTATATCCCTTATTTGCACTGTTAACATCGATAAAAATGCATGCATTTAAAACCACAAATATTTTAAAAAACATTAATGCATGTCTTGCTTATATTGAACTGGCAGATGTCAATTCCCTTGCATTACGGCAGGCTGTCAATATATTTACTATAGCAAGAATTAATGCAAGGGGAAGTTTTTTCACTAAAAAGTAAAAAACAAATGTGTCTCACTTTCTACGCTTTGCACCCCCAGGGTGACAATAATGTAAAGTGTCATGTGCTTTATGTTGAATATATTCCATTACAATGCCCAATATTAATAAAATATTAGAAAATGATAATGATCATAATATTGTGCATGCATAATACTAAGTCAAAATCTCACTATATCTGGACAATCCCTATTCTTACTGCATTAAAACAATATTAATACACAAATTTACGATAAGAAAATAAATGAAACCCATTGATGTTAATTTTTATATATTATTAAACTAAACTTGAATTAATGTAATAAAATCTACAGCTTCATTCCTGTGATAATATATAACCATAAGCATAATATTCACAATGGTAACATAAATTACCTTATATCTACCTATTATATGCTAACCACTTTAAAACGCATTTGATAGAAAGGGCCTCATTGATACCTGGTGTAACCTGTGCCCTAGTGCGAATTTGCCAGCATAGTTCGTCGATCTCAAGGCGAACTTGCCAGGGTCCCCCTCTGATGTCTTGTTTTCTTTGTTGCAAAATGACAAATTTAAAGGAATGTCCACTATTATCAAATACATGCCTAGCTAGAGCATTATTTTGATCATGTTTAGAAATTGCATTAATATGTTCATAAATTCTAATTTTTAATTTGCGCTCAGTTTTTCCTATGTAAAATGCTTTACATAGGTTACATAGAGCCGCATAGACCACTGATTTTGTTTCACAATTAAAGTGGCCATTGATCTTGTATTCCATGTCATTTATGCTACAAGTTGTACCCATCTTTATATACGTGCACTGACTGCATGTTCCACATCTAAACATCCCTGGTGGACAATTGGACATCTTTTTTTGCTTTGTTTTTTGCATTATACATTTAAGGTTGTCCCCTCTCCTGTATGTTATTCTGGGTTTATCACCAAAAAGGGCAGTCAAACCCTTGTCATGTTTAATTACCTCCCAATTTTTATTAATAATTTCCCTTATTGGTTGGAAATCTAAAGAATATGTATGCAAAAAGCTGCAACAATAATTTGGCTTGACTAAATTTGGGCTAGAAATGTTAACAAATAGACCAGGGGTTTCGGAATTGTCATCCAGATTATTAGTTTCTATAAAAGAAAGCAAGGGTGAAAAATGGCCCCCCATCCTTTTGTTAGTAACCTCTAATATAATGTTGTTAACTAAACTCAGGGGGTATCCCCTAGATGTGAACATGGCTGACAAATTTTCACATTCTATTTGAAAGTCATTGTCATCCGTCACCATCCGTGCCGCCCTGACCAGTTGGCTTTTAATCACTGATCTTTTTTGGTGGTACGGATGGTTGCTCGAAAAATGTAACAATGAGTTACAATATGTGGGCTTCCTATAAATAGTACTTTTGAATCTATTATTGATAGTATCCTTGGATAGGAGAACATCTAGATAGTTGATTTCCAAATCGGCAACCGAATATGTAAATCTAAGAAATTCAGTCATTTTTGTCATATTGTCAATCAACTGTGGAATGGCTGATGTATCTCCTTTCCAGATACAAAAGATATCATCCTGATACCTTGTGTAAAAGGAAATGTGTTTTTGAAAGATGCAATCTTTAAACAGGAATTCATCCTCCCAATAGGTCATTACTGCATTCGCAAATGAACCCCCACAAGGCGAGCCCATGGCTACACCTGATGTTTGTAGGTAAAAATTCCCTTCGAAAGTAAAAAAATTGTTCTTTAATACTAGTTCCAGAAGAGTTTCAACAGTATATATAATGTCACTCGATGTGTCCCTACATGACAAGAATTCCCTAACCCATAATAAGCCTAGATCCTGGGGTATAACCGTATAGAGGTCTTTGACATCTATTGTCAAAAACACCGAGTCAACCAAATATGTTTGGTTGCTGATGTCCCTCAGGAAAGACCAAGAGTCTTTACAAATGTGCTTAACTGCTCCTATAAGGGGCTTCAAAATACTATCAACATATTTCGCACAGGCATATGTAATGGAGCCTCTTCCATCTATAATGGGTCTAAAAGGTGGGGCCTGTAGTCGCTTATGCAATTTAGGTGCACCAAAAAATGCAGGAATTCTAGGTGCAGACATCTCCAAATAATGGAAAATATCTGAATCAATAAACCCCTCAAGAAATAGGTCATTCAGAATACCATAAATTTTCCTGTATGCACCATGGATCTCATTTAATGATACCTGCTCATAAGCCGTTGTGTCAAGATGTTCCATCATATATTCAACATATTTATATTGATCCATTAAGACCACACCCCCTCCTTTATCAGGTCTCATGACCCGAACATTACAGTCCTGTAGTAGATGTAAGAAGTCCCATTCAAGTTTTGACATATTATTACCACCCTTAATGTTATTATATGTGATATGGTTTTTGATTGCCCATAAATCTAATTCACATATTTTTTCAAAAGTAGATAGAATTGGATGTAATAATGGGTTATAAGAGCTCGACACCTTAAGACTATTAATGACCTGAGCATTGTTCCCCATTAAAAAATTTAAGTTAAGCTTTCTAACATAGATTTTAAGGTCTATTATAGTCTTAGTTATGTCCATGTGCCTAGCCGGAACAAATGTCAAATCCTTGGCTAGAAAGTCAACCATGTCCTGTTGTACATTTAGTAAGGTGTAATTATACAAAACAAAGTCACTGTGAGAGCTTCTTAAAATAATAGGCTCTTTGCCAAAATGAATGTTCATAATCATCTCCTCCTCCCCCGTCTTTTGTTCCTCGCATTGTTCTGCCTCTGAACTTGAGGAGGATTTTTTCTCTTGGAATTGTTCACCAAGTGAAAACCCTGATTGTCCTGTTCCGGCTCATCATCCATGACAATGTTCTGTTGATTGAAGTTATTTGATCCCACTACTTGTACATGCCCTTGGTTAGGGAGCTGAACATTTCCATTAACATTGTTATTATTGAACCTAGGGCTCCTTCTTAGCCCATGCCTTTGTTCAGTGGAATGATTACTATTACTAAAGTTGTTATTGTTAAACCTCTGATTTTGTTCCCCAATATTATCCGATTGATCTGTGGCTCCTTCCGGAACCATTATGGGTGCTTTAGGAGGTTTGGGATAAGCACATTTGTTACTGTAATCAGTTATGTCCCTAGTTAATTTCTTTTTCTTTATGGCCAAAAGTTTTTCCATACTTGCTTCAATACTGGTGTAAATACGACAGTATTCATATTTGTATCGGAAAAACTCCCTGTCAGATATAATAAATTTTTCCAAGTTTTCAAGCTCTTCCATAAGAATGACAATGTCTTTTGAATAGTATACAATAAGAGCTTGTAAAAACTCAGTGCTTTGCCTGTCGAACAGGTCTAAAAGCTCTTGATAAAAGGGAGAACTGTCCAAAAGGCCAGCGGGAAATCGCCATTGCCGTAGGCCTTTAGGAATGACCTTATTCCTAATACACTCAGTCAGATAGGAAACCTCTAATTGTAGCTTTTTGCATTTATAAAGCTTATTGTCAAACAGATCAATTTTATCCGATAAAGTGCCATTACTTGGAGTTCCTCCTAAAGTAGATAAAACATGCGGATGGAACTCCTGACTAAAAAAGTTATTATTAGACAAGAAGTTTGACATTATGGGTATTCCCTGCTTATTTGGAATGCCCTCTATGTTATTATTTAAACGCATATTGGTAGAGTCATTACCTGATTGTAATACACCAGGTATGGATGGAAAACCTCTATCGCCAGGAGCAAGAAATCTGTTGCTGCTATTTGTTGATCCGACATCAGTGTTACGAAGCCCTGGGGACTGTTGCCCATTTGGTGGAGTAATAGAGCTTCCATCAGTGGTAGCAAATCCAGGCGGTGGAAAATTGTTACCGGTTCTTAGAGCCGGTGACGCCATTGCATCTACCTTCTGTGTTAAGGCGTCTACCCTGCCCAGTAGAGCCTCAACGAGTGCTGTTAAGTTGCAGCTGGAGTTGCCGCTAGATTCATTATCCTCGTTCCGCTGCGTGAAGAGTTGTGGAGAACCCTCTCCGGTTCCGGTCGCCATCACTAAACTCCGCACCAAACACACAAAACCAACCAATGAAAGATTTAATTTCTTCAGATTACAGCAGAGAAACTTCTTTTATGCCTTAGAGCATAAAATGTGCCCACATTGAAGTGCATTTTCAAACTATTTGGTTACCGTAGCGACCTTAAAATAAGATCGCTACCTATATCCCTTATTTGCACTGTTAACATCGATAAAAATGCATGCATTTAAAACCACAAATATTTTAAAAAACATTAATGCATGTCTTGCTTATATTGAACTGGCAGATGTCAATTCCCTTGCATTACGGCAGGCTGTCAATATATTTACTATAGCAAGAATTAATGCAAGGGGAAGTTTTTCACTAAAAAGTAAAAAACAAATGTGTCTCACTTTCTACGCTTTGCACCCCCAGGGTGACAATAATGTAAAGTGGATTGTCCAGATATAGTGAGATTTTGACTTAGTATTATGCATGCACAATATTATGATCATTATCATTTTCTAATATTTTATTAATATTGGGCATTGTAATGGAATATATTCAACATAAAGCACATGACACTTTACATTATTGTCACCCTGGGGGTGCAAGAAAGTGAGACACATTTGTTTTTACTTTTAGTGAAAAACTTCCCTTGCATTAATTCTGCTATAGTAAATATATTGACAGCCTGCAAGGGAATTGACATCTGCCAGTTCAATATAAGCAAGACATGCATTAATGTTTTTTAAAATATTTGTGGTTTTAAATGCATGCATTTTTATCGATGTTAACAGTGCAAATAAGGGATATAGGTAGCGATCTTAAATAGAAAATGCATGTGGTTCTGCTGTGTAATCTGAAGTTTTATCTCTCTCCTGATCGCCTTTGGTTTTCATTGAAACAGCACCTGTGTCAAAGATATCTCTGTTCATTCTGCTCACCTGGCTATCTTTACTCAGATTGCTTTTCTCCAAATCTTGCATCTACTCTGTTCCCAATCTTTTGTACCTTATCGCTCTTCCTCATACGGCACTAATTTCCTAAACTCCTCCTCTTCTCCTTTTCTCACACCTCACCACTAACTACTATTCCTCCTCTGTCCATTTATCTTCCTGCTCGTTTTCTTAATTTCCCCTTTCATATCTCTCTTATCATCAATTTTAAGCTACATTATACCTTGTCTGTCTGTAAATTATTACTAACCTCAAAAAACTCCCCAGTTTGATCTTTTTCCAGCAGCCATCATGCTATAAATACATTAACTGTTATTGTATTTTCAATATTATCCAATTTATGCTAATTTCTCTCTTGTTTTTTGTGTGTTAAAATGCTATATTCGTGGAATATTTAAAAATCATGTAAATAAGCTCATGTATGGATGTTTTTGTCCTGCAATTATAAATGTGTATCATGTGTAACTTAAATGTGAAGCTCTTCTCCTCGGACCTCTACTGAAAATGGGTTTTACCCAATAGGACTTTCCCAGGTCTACAAAGATGAATACATAAATAAATACTTGCCTTTACCAAACCTTATACTAAGAAATCAGTACTCTGGAGGTTTCAGTTATAATCTGCAAAAGTAATATGAGGGAGTTCTTGGTGACCTCTGAGCTGAGGTGAAAGGATCAGTTTGAATTAAGCTTCATCCAAAAGGGGGAACATATAGACCAGCATGGTGGCTCAAAAATTAATGTACATGTCTCACATCTGCAAGGTTTGGGGCTCAGTCATGACTTCTGCCCTGTGTTTGTATAGGTTTTATCCTACCATTTAAAAAGCTGGTTAACTGGCTACTATAAGCAATCTATATCTACTAGGGATATGCTTGCCCTTGTATCCTGACTGATTGTAAAGGGCCTGGGGGGGGGGGGCAGTTCACTTACTCAACTATCAAATGTATAAAATAAATAAAAATTCAAATAAACAGACAAAAAAACTCTCTTATCTTGTCTAAGCTACCATAAGCAATTGTTTTCTGATTTTGTAAGGTCTAAAATCACATTCTACTACAGATTTTCATCCTGATGAGATAGCACTCATTTTCTGTTATATATGGAACTTAAATGCTCTTTCAGGGATACCTGAAACTTTTTAATAGAAGCAGTGTTATTTATATTTCACTTATCAGAGTCACAATGCATTTCATGTCCTTCATTTGCCAAACATTTGCTGAGGTAATATGGAGGCCATCTTAACATGCATGCTATAGAAGGCTAGCATGCACTGTAATATACTCTATCTCCAAGGGATGAGCTGTTGTTATTTTGTAAGGCATCATCTGTTTTGAAGCAAGGAGCTGCCAGTATAGTCTAAGGTATTGCCTGTTTCCATGGGAGGTGCTACAACTGCCATTTTAGGCAAGATCTGTTTCCAAGCAAGGAAATACCATTACTGTCTAAGGCATTGCCAATCATGGGAGGAGCTACATTATTGTGAGATATATTTGGTACTTGACTCACAAAGTTTTGGATCTATGAATGAGTGACATGTAGACCTCACACATTACTTTCCCAAAAGGAGATATGGAGCACTATGTTATGTTTTTAAAAGGAAAGATGCTATTTTACATTTGCCAAGTGTGTGAACCCAGGGTTTGTTGACATGTAGTCAGAAAGGCGGAATGTGTGTATTTTGTTTGTATGAATACCAGTTAAGTACAAAAATGTCCAGAATGGTATTGTTTATGCTAAGATGTGTAGTGTTACCACAGTGCACAAATGTTGTGGAAATGAATACATTGATGGAGGTTTTGTGAATATTTATTTATTCTGTGTGGAGTCTGCATGTCCTCCCTGTGGTCCTGTGGGTTTCCTCCTGGTGCTCCGGTTTCCTCCCATGTTCCAAAAATATGCAGTAGGTGGATTGGACACTCTAAATTGGCCATAGGTGTGAGTGAGTGGTACGGATGAACAACCATGGCAGGGCTAGCTACCCGGTGGTGTGAACCTTGGCTCAAGATGATTGCCATTGTTGAAGTGACACCCAGACCCCATGTGCAAAATGAGAAAAAGAGGTTGAGGATGCATGGATGGATTTATTTATTGCATTTGTTATTGGGATAGTCCGACTGAGTAAAACAAAAGAAAACAAAAATGGATTTGGGAGTTGGCATAAAAGGAGGTGAGGATTGCCATAATTGTTAAGGTGTTTACCTTCCAAACACAAGATGCAGGGTTTGATTCTCATATGGAATAATTGGCTAAACTTAAAATGGCTTGAAAGGGCAGTAGCCTAATATGAACCTATGAATTCATTTTCAGCAGAGGCCCATGGAGGAAAAGCTCCACAGGAATTGCAAGTTAAACAATACAGACATTTTTTTCTAAGAAATATTCCTAACACAGAAAGATGAAATTACAAATCATTTACATAACATACAGAAATGAAATTACAAGTCATTCACACTAATTGAGTTAAGCAGTCACAAACAGTCTTGAAAGTGTCCAGAAATAAAATTACAAGTCATTCACAGTAGTTAATTTAGGCAATAACTTAACAGGTTTGAAAGTACAGATGCTTCAGAAGAAGTTATATGTATTTTACTAACTAGAATGTTATAGTTATTTTTCCCTTTTTAATTTTTCCAAGTCATTTGGGTTTCTAATACCATGAAAGGAATGGATCCCATTCCTAAGTCAAAATATGATTAAAACTCAGGAAATTAATATTGTTTCAGTCTTTGATAGCAGCGAGAAGTGTTCTTTGCAGCACCCTCCATGTGGCCAGTATTGACTCCTTCTGCAATTCATATGGAGTTATATGTATCAGTAACAAATTTAAGTATGATTGTAAATTCTTTTTTATAAGACCCATTTACCTTCCAAACACAAGATGAAGGGTTTGATTCTCATATGGGATAATTGGCTAGACTTAAAATGGCTTAAATGGAGAGTAGCCTAGTATAAACCTATGGACCTCATTTTCAGCATTGGCCCATAAAGAAAAGCTCCACAGTAATTGCAAGTTAAGTGATACAAACATTTTTTTCTAAAAAATATCCATAACATACAAAAATGAAATTAAAAATCATCTACATAACAAGCACAAATGAAATTACAAGTCATTCACCCTAATTTGAGTTAGGCAGTCACAAACAAGTTTGAAAGTGTCCAAAAATGAAATTACAAATTATTCACAGTAGTTAAGTTAGGTAATAACTTAACAGGTTTGAAAGTACAGATGCTTCATAAAAAGTTTTAGGAATTTTAGTAACTAGACTTTTATAGTTAAATTTCCCCAATATTATATTATGTGCTATACGTGGAAAAGAGAGGAGTGAAAAGCAGTTAATGCAGACAGGGGTAAGATAGTGTAGAAGATGGTGGGAGGTGGAGTACTAGGGAGAAAGAAAAATAGGGTAAGGGAGTAGAGATATAGGATGATTTGTTAAAGGGGGAGAAGAAGAGCATAGATTATGAGAGGAAGATGACAGAGTGAGAGAGAAAGAAATGGCAGTTTGACCAAGTTAGAGTTTGAGTGATTGGGATGGTTGTTAGGGTGAGGCAAGTATTTAAAGTGTCAGAGAATCGCTTAGCCAGGAATGGAGCATGACCATAGCCATGTGCTATATAGATAACATTCTCATTCAGTTTTGAAGGATTTAGCATTTTCAGTTTGTCTAAGAAGAAGGGGAATAGAGTTCCATATTTTTGAGGTATAGCTGGAGTATAGAGAGTCTCCTACTGTGTTCTTAGATTTGCTTATTGTTAGTAGAGCATAGAGATCTACTTTGATCATATCGCTGTAGTCGTTCTTAGCTTTACTTATTGTTAGTAGAGCGTAGTGATCTACTTTGATCATATCGCTGGAGTCGTTCTTAGATTTACTTATTGTTAGTAGAGCGTAGTGATTTACTTTGATCATATCGCTGAAGTCATTCTTAGATTTATTTATTGTTAGTAGAGTGTAGTGATCTACTTTGATCATATCGCTGGAGTACGTTATTTAGGCCAGGCATTCATCAGGGTGGTATGCAAATTTATTGCCAGCTGTGAGTGAGTGAGGGAGTGTTTTAGCTTAAGCCACTGAAGATGTTTTTGAGGTAAATGGTGGTGGATCCTGTAGCTGCGGTTAGAGGCAAATTTGGCTATTTTATTGTAGCACTGCCTAGGAATGGCAGTAATATGGATTGTAGATTGATAAGAATGGGTGCGCCATAAAGAAGAGTGCAAAGAAGGCAGGAAGAAGTATGGTTGTTCTGGAATTATCTTTTAAGTATGGTTTGATCCTATAGAGGGACCCAAGTTTATGGAGGGACCCAAGTTTATGGTGGACCCTCTATATTGCCTGTTTATGTTGTGGTCAAATTTCATGTTTTTATCAGTTATGACACATAGTGGTTTGGTATTGGTTATCAGTTCTATAGTAGTATTGTTGGATGAAGAGGTGGAAAATTGGCATTTATTAGTAGCTGGTTGTTGAGGGGTAAAAGGGTATCAAGTTAAGTTTTTTTGTTTTGTTTTAGTAGTAATAGTAAGTCTATTCACCAGGCCTCGACAGAGGTTAACGATTCTTGTGTTAGTTGTTGCATTTTGCATAAGTTGTTGCAGAGCAGATCACTATACAGTCATCTGCATATTGTATGATGGATGCATGTTTAGATACATTGTGTAGATCATTAGTGAAGTTATTAAATAGCAGAGGACCCAGAACTGAGCCACGGGGAACTACTTTTGTTACAGATAGAGAGGTAGAGACATTGTTTTGTCATTTTACTGCCTGCATCTTATCTGAGAAGTAGCTTTGGAACCAAGATAGGGATGATGCTCCTATGCCTAGACAGGACAGTTTGAGTAGTAACTTGTGGTGTAAAACAGTTACTGTGCTATGGTTAGGATGGAAACTGTGCTGGGTTGGGGTGAGGTGTTTGTTGTCCCTAATGAAGCTGAGGACTTGTTTGTGATAATATACTTCTAGAGTACCTTTGACAACAGGAATATGATTGCTGGAGACCTGTTGTTAGATACATCTTTACATTTCCTTCCTTTGTGTAAAGGCAGGATATATGATTTTTTTCCAAAGTATGGGAAAATAACCTTCCACAATGGAAGAATTTATTAGGATGGCTATTGGGTGGGCTAAAGCATTTGTTGCTAGTTTTATGTATTCTGCAGGTAGGTTATCAGGGGCCAATGTGGCTGGTTTGACTGTAAGGAGTAGTTTTTTGATGGTAGAAGTAGGAACAGGTTGGAAGGTGAAGGTCTTTGGTTATTTTGAGGTTCTGGAAGATTGAAGTTGTTTAGGATGGGTGAGTTGTTAATGATAGAAGTAACTACATGAATAAAATGGGAATTGAATTGATTAGTGCTACCAGTGATATGGCTATTAACATGGGTTTGCCTAGGCTGTAGAAGTTTGTAAATGGCTTTCCAGAAGGCCTCAGGTTGTTTTGATTTTCAGACTGTAGTTTAGCATGGCAGATCTTATTTTTCTGTTATGATCTTATTTCGCTAGCATTTCTAAGTTATTTGTATTGCTGATGACTAGATACACTATTGTTTTTTTTCTCCATTTCTTGCCAAACATTGTCTCATCTTTTCATTAACTGTTTGGTGTGTTTAGATAGCAATGGAACAGGTTTGGTTTTAATTATTTTAGTTCTAATGAGGGAATGACTATTCAGAATATTAATAGAATAGTTAAAAAGGCCACAATTTCATCCAGGTGGATTGTTTTTAAAATCTTCCAGTTGACTGCTTTTAGGCTGGAAATAAATGAGCCTGCACTTTTAATGGTACTGTTTTTTTTCTAGAAGTTTCTCTTATGATGCGTGTCAGGTGGTGGACACTTAAGACATTTGGGAGAGTATCTTCTTCTTCTCTTTAGGCGTTTCTCATTAGGGGTCACCACAGTGGATCATCTTTTTCCATTTCTTCCTGTCCTCTACATATTGCTCTGTCAAACCAACCACCTGCATGTCCTCTCTCACCACATCCATAAACCTTATCTTAGGCCTTCCTCCTTTCCTCTTACCTGGCAGCTCCATCCTAAGCATCCTTTCTCCAATATACCCAGCATCCCTCCTCAGCACATGTCCAAACCAACGCAATCTCGCTTCTCTGGCTTTGTCTCTAAACCGTCCAACCTGAGCTGACCCTCTAATATACTGATTCCTAATCCTGTCCATCTTTGTCACACCCAGTGCAAATCTTAACATCTTTAACATTGACACGTCCAGCTCTGACTCTTGCCTTTTTGTCAATGCCACCATGTCCATATAACATAGCTGGTCAAACTACCCTCTTGTAGACCTTCCCTTTCACTCTTACTTGGACCCTTCTGTCACAAATCACTCCTGACACTCTTCTCCATCCATTCCACTCTGCCTGTACTCTCTTCTTCACCTCTATTCTACATTTACCATTTACTCTGAACTGTTGATCCCAAGTAGTTTAACTCATCCACCTTCACCAGCTCTACTCCCTGCATCCTCACCATTCCTCTATCCTCCCTCTCATTCACACACATATATTCTGTCTTAGTCCTGCTAACCTTCATTCCTTCCTCTCTAGAGCATATCTCCACCTCTCCAGGGTCTCCTCAACCTGGTCCCTACTGTCACTACAGATCACAATGTCATCTGCAAACATCATAGTCCATGGGGCCTCCTGTCTGATTTCATCTGTCAACCTGTCCATCACCACTGCAAATAAGAAAGGGCTTAGCTGATCCTTGATGTAATCCTACCTCCACCTTAAACACATCTGTCACTCCCACAGCAGACCTCACCTGTCACACTACCCTCGTACATATCCTGGACCACTCTTACATACTTCTCTGCCATTCCTGGCTTCCTCATACAATACCACAACTCCTCTCTAGGCACCCTGTCATATGCTTTCTCTAAGTCCACGAAGACACAATGCAACTCCTTTTGACCTTGTCTATATATCTCCAATAATACTCTCAGAGCAAACATTGCATCTGTAGTGCTCTTTCCCGGCATGAAACCATACTGCTGATCACTAATCTTCACCTCCCTTCTTAACCTAGCTTCCACTACTCTTTCCCATAACTTCAAGCTGTGACTGATCAATTTTATCCCTCTGTAGTTACTACAGCTCTGCACATCACCCTTATTCTTAAAGACAGGTACCAAAACACTTTTTCTCCACTCCTCAGGCATCCTCTGACTTTCTAAGATTTCATTAAACAATCTGGTTAAAAACTCCACTGCCATTTCTCCTAAGCAGCTCCATGCTTCCACTGGTATGTCATTTGGACCAACAGCCTTTCTATTCTTAATCCTTTTCATAGCTGTCCTTACTTCTTCCTTGCTAATCTGTTTCACTTCCTGATTCACTATCCCTACATCATCCAACCTTCTCTCTTGTCTCATTCTCTTCATTCATCACCCCCTCAAAGTACTCTTTCCATCTACTCAACACACTCTCCTCACTTGTGAGTATGTTTCCCTCACTATCCTTTATCACCCTTACCTGCTGCACATCTTTCCCAGCTTGGTCTCTCTGCCTAGCCAGTCGGTACAAGTCCTTTTCTCCCGCTTTAGTGTTCAGCCATTCATACATATGCCTTACCCTTAGCCTTCATCACCTCTCTATTTGCCATGTGCTTCATCTCCTTATACTCTTGTCTACTTTCTTCATCTCTTTGACAATCCCACTTCTTCTTCGCCAGCCTCTTCCTCTGTATACTGTCCTGTACTTCCTCATTCCAACACCAGGTCTCCTTGACCTCCTTCCTCTGTTCAAACGTCACACCAAGCACCTTTCTAGCTGTCTCCCTTACCAGCTCTGCTGTAGTTACCCAGCTTTTCAATAACTCTTCACTACCCCCCCAGTGCCTGTCTTAACTCTTCCCTGAACTCCACCTCACAATCACCCTTTTTCAATTTCCTCCATTTAATCCTTGGCAGTGTTCTCACACTCCTCCTCTTCTTGATCACCAATGTCATCCTACAGACCGCCATTTTATGGTGCCTAACTACACTTTCCCCTGTCACCACTTTACAGTCTCCAATATCCTTCAGACTGTCTCTCCTGCATAGGATATAATTTACCTGTGTGCATCTTCCTCCACTCTTGTATGTCACCCTATGCCCCTCCCTCTTCTTAAAATATGTATTCACCACAGCCATGTAAGAGTATCTGCTATCTTAATAATTTTACAGTTATCAAACACCCTCCAATTGATTGTGGTTGCTTTGTTTGTTTGTTGTATCTGGTTGGGATGAAATTAGCTGGTGAAACCATATAGATTCATGGTATTGTTTGGGGTGTCATTATCTAGAGTTAGCCAAGTAATGTTGAGATCTCCCATTGTTATGGTCTTGCTTGGTTGAATTTCTTCAGGTCTTTTCGGTTTCTAGTAGCATAATGGGAATGGACCCCATTCCTAAGTCAAAGAATGATTAAAGTTCATGAAATTAGTATTGTTACAGTTTTGATGTTAGCCAAAAGTGCTCTTTGCAGCACTCACAATGTACCCAGAATTCACTCCTTCAGTAATTCATATGGAGTTACATGTATTAGTAGCATATCCAAATACGACTGTAAATTCTTTTTTAGGGTCTCATAAAAAAGAATTTATTACTGTAGATTCTCTTTTATGAGACCCATTGCTCCTACTCTGTTGGAGCTGACTGGTTATCCTTCTTCCACATTGCCCTCATTTCTGCCTGTAAATTCTGGTATTTTATGACTTTCTGTCTCTCTGTACATAAGACACTGTAATCACTGGTTTGTATTAATTTCAGAGATGAAAATGCTACTTTTGTCTTTTCATGGACTACTATATCTGTTTTTCTTGCATCTATTTTTTGAACTGCTGGTAATGGGTGATTCCCATGTGATATAAACTTCTTCATTATAGGGAATAATAAAGTTTATATCACATGGTGATTGTGATATAAACTCTATCATTCTCTATGCTTCGAGGCTCATGTTTCCAGTGCTTCTCAGCTAGTACAATATTGTGATGTTTGCATAATCCCAGTGCAACAGTTTTGCCACATTATTATGCTTTTTAGTATGCAGGCCATCTGTCATTAGTGTATCACACCCAGTAACAGGATGTTTAACTGTTTCCAGTTCTGTTTTACAGAACCTGCATTTGTCTGTTTCTACCTCATGTTCAATGGACTTTGCAAACCATGTATGTAGTCCACTGTTCTAGGCCACCAATATTAACATTTCAGCTTTTGGTATAAATTCACATCTCATTAACAATTTCTGCATCATATTCTGATTTACATGAGGTCGTTTCAGGAGTTTCTTGTATTTAAAACTATATTTATAGCTTTCCCACTTTTCTTTCCTTCTCATCTGATCTTACTTCTTATAATTTTTCTTTTGTTTTTTGGCACATTAAGTTACTGCCTGATTTTTGTCTACTTCTTTTTTGATTTCCATTCCTGCTTGACACCAACATGCTTCTGCTAAACTAAGCACGGAAGTCATCTTAGACTTGTTCTCTGTATGTTTTAAAACTTTCACTATGTTTGGATCTGGTGAAGTCAGCAGATATATATTTAGTCCTACAATTGCTGATCTATACATGTAAGAAATTTTAAGGAGGCCCATTCCTCCTTCAGAATGAAGCTTATATAATATATAATCTTGGTATACGCTGATTTTTATGCATCATTTGATAAGCGTGAAACCTTTTGGGGCTAGTCAATCACTCTAAAACAGTAAGTTAGAACAGGAAGAATAAATTGGTTTATTACTTGGATTTTGTTCCTAGATGTTAGGGCTATTTTCAGCTTTAATTTTAGTCTTCTAAAATATTTCTGAGTTTTATTTGTATTTTTGTTTTATTGTTGAACCTTTCAATTCCCAAATGTTTACACACTCCCTCATGCTCAGGTTCCTTTGTATCACATTCCTGTCTCAGACTCATATTTTTTTGGTGCCACAGCTTTACTGCTTTAAATGTTGCTTTTGCACATTTATCAAAACTAGATGACATTCTTATGTCATCAGAGAAAGTTCTAACCACTTGCAGTTGTGCTTTCAGCTCCTAATATGATGAACTATATAGTTTTAAATTACCTGTAGAAAGTAGATGAGAAGTCTTTACACTTGGTTGTTCTCTGGGAGGCAAATTGTAACCATGATCTAACCTGTTAAGTAGACAGCTTAATGATTTAAGGGCAAGACAATAGAGCAGTGGTGACAAAGATCCACCCCGAAATATCCCCCTTTGAATTTTTATCCCAGGGTCACTGTAAGGTAATTGCTCAATGTAGGCTGTATCGTATGCAGCTGTAAGCACTCCTTTATCCATGAATGTGGGATGATGTCAAATGCATTTTTGTAGTCTATTCATGCCATACTCAGATTCTTCCCTTTTTTACAATTTTCCAGTATGACTTTTATTTAACAGATGATCCTTTGTGCCATATGACTTTCTTTTCCTACCCTATAGTTCTATTGTCATGATTCAATTGTCTTCTAAATGACTCTAAACCCTGTTGACATCACTTCAAGTATATAGTTTATACATTGTCAGAAACCAAGTTATTGGTCTATAGTTTTTAGGATAGTTTGCAGGTTCACTCTTAAGGAGGGATGTCATTTTTCCTGTTGTTAACCAGGTTGTTGTCTGTTTGAGATGCACATATAAGCAGTTCTTACTTACGGCTAAATCTTCATGTAAATATGTTAATACTTTTAGCCAGAAGTTAGGTACTGTGTCTGGTCGTGGGGTTTTCCATTTAGGAGCTTTTCTTAATTTTGTTTCCATTTCTCTGGCCTTTAATTTAGCCCATTTTATATCATGTACACTTGAACTTCTTATTGTTTCTTTTACTGCTTCTATCCAATCAGCATCTTTGATATGTTCCACAGGGTCTTCTTAGATATTTCTCCAAAATGTGTCTATTTCGTTTTTTTTTATGGTGTTTTTATTCCTTTTGCTTTGTTTTCCAATTCTCTATAAAACGTTTTTGAATCATCAATGAACTGCTTATTTTGTACTTTTCCTTTATATTTATTTGCATATCATATGAGTTTTTCTGCTTGTGCTGATATCTTTAGTTTATTTCTTTAGTTTATTACTTGCAGTAGGGTACGATAGATCCTGGGCTGTTCCAATACTGCACATTTCTTTGTCTTTCTAAGTATTTTTGTTGATCTGTTCACTCTTCTATACTCTTCTAATAGTGATACTTCTGTACTTGAGTATTATCGCAACCACATAAGTACCGATTGAAACTACAAGGCATACCATTAGGCAAATTAACTGTCAGAATTCCACAATCAGACCTTGGCAAATGTTAAGCACCCCGTAGGAAAGTTATGGTCTTGTCCCACATTAGACAATAAAATCTGCATGCTGTAAACAGCAACTGACAGCAGCAGAATAAAAAAAAATGGTTTATAATTGTTGTTAAGTTCGGTAAGGTATCCTTAAACTGCTGTAAAACATGTACAAACTTGTGACAATAACAATGAATGGTTTTCACATGTGTTTCCTGATGGATATTGACAGTGAAAAATGTTGTTTACTGACTTCACTGCTCACTACTTTATCGGAACCCCCCTGCTGTTTACTGCCCTCCTGACACCATCCGTTAACTGTTTATGCCTTTGAAAGCCAACAAAAATGCTAATATTTTCCCATAAGCACAACTACATGGAGCACATAAAGCCCCACGCAGTACCCACAATTATGATCATCTCATCGAACAAACCCCAAAATTATGTGCTAATGACGTGGATGGTAACATTGCCCTATCCAAATTTGTGGCCATCCATGTATCGAAAAGAAAATAAGGTGAGTATGATCGCTGAACCGATAGATTGGAAAAGAGCCATTTGTCCTGCTCGAAATGTGGTTGCAATAGACAGAATGTGGTTGCGATAATACGCAGGTACCGATACTTCTTGTCTTAATTGCTTTATTGTTTTATCTGTTTTATGCTTCCATGGTGGCATTTGTTTTTTTTCCTTCCTTTCCCTTATTGCTCTGTATTTTTGTGGTAAGACTTTATCTAGTATTAATTTAGCTGCACAGTAATATATCCTAATTACTTCTGTTGTACCACAAGAATTTCTGTTAATAGTCTTGATTACTGTGTTCATCTCTTTTATTAGGCTCCTAACATTTTGGGTCTTAATGACTTTCTGTAATCTATTTATTTCATCAATATTAATTTGTCTGTCCATCTTTATTAAATCAAGACACTCTTCCCTTAATTAATTTTCTTCAAAACTGAGAGAACATTCTTCATTCTCTGTTTCCTGTGGGCATTCTACAGAAAGTTCCAGAATATATTCCTGTGACATATTCTCTTCATTTGCAACCTGTGTCATCCATTGTTCTTTTATATTCTTTCAGCCCAGAAATTAGTAGTTTATTGGCCATTTTGGGCTAATTTCTATCTCTTTCATTTCCCTGCTATAAAACCCGCATTTACAAAGTTTCTGCTCTTGTATAGCTCAGAAAGCTCCTGCCTGGTGCCCCGCAAAGTTCTACAGCAGCAGAGAGACAAAGGAGAGACTTTGGAGTGATTAAGTATCATTTTTCTGCATTTTCTTGCTGCCTTTTGTCAATGCTGCCTAAAACGCAGATTTTCTAGAGTTTCTGTGACTTAAAAAGCTTGTTTCAGCTACATATTGTACTTATTTTACTGCCTGCACTTTAACAAAGTCGTTTTTGTGTTTAAATTACCTGTTTAACTGTTGTAGGCTACACACTCATGTGATAGCCATTTCTGTGCATTTAAAGTGTTTTTTGATTGTATCTGCTTTATTTTCTGAAAACAAAACAAAAAAAAAAACCTAAAAAATATACTTATTTTCCCACCTTTCTAAGCTAGTACAGTCCAGTTTTCAGGTTAGTGCTGTATTCAGGGCTGTGGTACACGTTTTTGTGTTTGCCCATACCTTACTTGGATAGAAGGAAGGTTCTCTGTTCACTGTGAGAGAGGGAGCTTTGAGCAGCCTATCTGTCCTTGGAGGAGTGGTTTCAGCCTTGAAATTAGTAGTTTATTAGCCATTTTGGGCTAATTTTTATCTCTTTCATTTCCCTGCTATAAAACCCACATTTGCGTGGTTTTGCACGCCGGGCAGCGCTGGTTAGCTTGGGTATAACTATTCCCGGCTCCACAAAATCTACTCTTCAATTTTTCCCTTGGAACTAGACAAACTTTCAACTTATGCACTCAAACCATTCACTTCTCATCCCGGCACTTGCCCAAAACTCATAGCAAGCACTAATAAACCTTAGCACTAGACCCCCCTATACTGTAGAGAAGGACAAGGCTCTCTATTCGACCTTACCAGCCAATGAATAAAACAATTCACTGTACCTATCCAGGCATGCCTAAAGGGAAGTTTCAGGTGTACTCTCTTGTCTGACTGGTGAATCTGGGCATTTTGAGGTAATGTTACAATTGCCTCATGTACACAGACAACCCTCTCTTCCTTCCACCAAACACTAATACATGCAAGAGATGCAATTATACAGTCAAACTGGAGGCTAAACTCTCTCAACCCAAGACTGGACCAGGCAGTCAAGAGGAGAGGGAAATTACTTGCATCACACCACCAGTCTCACATAGACCTATGAAACCAGCACTGGCAAAAAACACACATACACGAAAACATACTCAGAGGCTCTAAATAAAAATCTGCAAAAGCAACAGAGACTCCAAAGCAGACATCCTAGCAATCTCCACCCCCCCCAACACAAACCATGAAACACATACTTCCCAAAACCAGTGTGTCACGCAATCACAGCCCCTAAGGCAAAATAACATACCCAACACACTAGTAATAGGTGACTCTATAGTCAGACACACTGACGTCCCACTCACTAGGCTGAACAAGGAGAAGGTTACTGTTAGCTTCCTGTCAGGTGCCAGGATCCGCCACATAACACAAGAACTCAGGTCACTCCAGAACAAGTACAAATATGACTCTGTCATTGTCCATGTTGGTGTGAATGACCTGAGCCATACCTCCCTGGACTACATAAAAAAAGACATGGAGGAGCACTTTGATCACTTAGCCCAGGCCGGTATAACCCTGACCCTGAGTAGCATCCTGCCCTCACCAAGAATGATATCACGGTATAGAGAAAAAATTATCAATTTCAAAAATTGGCTAAGCTTCTGGTGTCATTCAAAGAGGATCCAGTGTCTGTCAGTCTGGAATGACATGCTCGACAAGCCACTCTGCTTCGCTAGAGACGGTTTGCACCTGTCACCCTTAGGCTTTCGAATACTGGCCAAGGCTCTTGCCATCCCCATAGTGCCTTTTTTAGGCAAGGCTCAAAGGACAAACCCACCATCGTAAATAGCACAAGTAACAAAAAACTGAGGGTAATGCTACTCAGTGCCAGAAGTTTAAACCTCAAAATGCACACACTCAATGCACTCCTCAGTATGGCGAAAATCAATATATGTGCAGTAACAGAAACCTGGTTTAAGGCTCCAGAGAGCACTCCAGCACTACCAGGCTACAACTCATACCATACAGTTTGGCCACAAAACCTGGACCGAAATACAAAAGGTGGGGGAGTATCCATATTCATCAAGGATACCCACACCTCCAGGTTAGTGGCACAGCACAATGCTTCAGAGATCATCCACATGCAACTAACAACAGGCAAAACTGCTATTCAAATTATAGCTTGCTACAGATCAGCCACCATATCCCAGGACCCCCACTCCGCATTCCTGGAAACACTGGAAAACATAAAGGTCCTACCAAACACCCTGATATTGGGTGATTTCAATTACCCAAACATTAACTGGGAGAACTATTCAAGTACAAACTTCCTTGCCCAACATTTCCTAGAATTTATAAACTGAACCACCCTGGATCAACTGGTCAACAGCCCCACCAGAGGTGATGACATATTGGACCTGGTCATTACCAACATGGGTGACTGGTGTTCCACACTGGAGGTCAACCCCTTGCTGGTTAGATCTGACAATAAACTAATCACTCTGGATATCCACATGCCGCCACCAACCCTGGTCAAAGAAACCACTATGAAAAACTTTTCAAAAGCAAACCACATTACTTAAGACCGAGGTGGGAAGTTTCAAAGCCCCCATGCTAAAAGATAATGCTGTCCAAGCTGCAAAATCCTTTACTACTGCACTCTACAGGCACCTACAAGAATGCATGGATCATGCTATCCCAAACAAAACCAAGACTCACTCTTCCAAGAAAAGGAAACCAGTTTGGTGGACCCCTGCCATAAACAAGCTATACAATAGAAGGAGGAAACTAGTACAGAAAAAAGTAAAATCCCAAGAAGGGAAGACATCCCTGACCAGTATCAGCAAGAAACTACGTTCCCTCATAAAATCATCCAAGGCTAGATTAAAAGAAAAATTGCCATGGACTCCAAAGATAACCACAAGGCATTCTTTAGCTTTGTCAAGAATCTAAGTGGAATTTTCAGATCTGCTTGGAGTTAGTGCAGAATGGCACAAAATACACTGAACCGACAGATATAGCCAACATCCTGGCTGACAGGTTCAGTGCAAACTTCACAACCCCCTCTCACCCCCAAAAGGGCCCATAACTATACCAGAAGAATGTAGTACCCCTGAAATCACAGACACTCAGGTTAAAGCAGCCCTCTCCAAAACCAAAAACACAGCATCAATGAGACCGAACGGTGTCCCAGGCTGCATCCTACATGAGCTCTAAGATGAACTAACCCCTCACCTAAACACACTGTTTAAACTCAGCCTCTCCACAGGCTATGTTCCTACAGAGTGGCGCACAGCAACGGTTATTCCACTCCACAAAGGTGGAGCCACAACAGACCCTGGGAACTATCGCCCCATAAGCCTGACTAGCTTGGTCTGCAAAGCTATGAAGTGCATCATCATGGATCTCATTAACAGAGACATTGGGAACCTCCAAACACTGGACCCTACCCAATTCGGCTTTGTTAAGGGCACATTATGCCTCCTAAACCTGGTGGACTTCTTTGAGACAGTTACCAAGGCTATAGACAAAGGAAAGGCGGTCCACACAGCCTACATAGACCTCGCAAAGGCCTTCGACACCATTCCTCATTCAGGTATTATAGGCAAGCTCATCAGCCTGAACATAAACCCCTATGTCACAAGATGGGTTGCCAACTGGCTCACGGACAGAACCCACATGGTAAAAGTTGTGGGAGCTAGGTCTGACTCTAAACCGGTTACAAGTGGCATTCCCCAGGGCTCAGTCCTAGGACCCCTCCTGTTCGGCATATACTTCTCAGCCGTACAAGCAAGCACAGGAGGACTTTGGCTGACCAAGTTCACAGGCAACTGCAAACTAGGGACTATAATTGACTCTCCATCTCACACAGACATCCTCCAAAAGGGTCTCACACTGAGACAGATACCTGGTGTCAAAACTATGGCCTCATGCTAAATGCCAAAAAGTGCATAGTCAGCCCCTTTGGTAAAAAACAAAGTACCCACAAACTACCACATAGGTGGTAGCCCCCTAAATACAGAAGATGTAATAAGGGATCTGGGAACCCAGGTAAATAATAACCTCTACTTTGATAATCACATTGCCAAAGTGGTTAGAAAATCCTTCTATGTGGCCCACCTAATCACAAAAGGGTTTGCATCCAGATTGAAAGAGGTCATTGGGCCCCTCTACACATCACTCATCAGATCCATCATAGAGTACAATGCCCCATTCGGGATGTACCTTACAAGACACCTGCAACAGCTGGAAAGACCACAGAAGTACCTCACCAAGAGGATCACTGGCCTCAAGCAGATGCCCTATGCAGTTCGACTGAAGAAACTCCAGCTGTACTCAGTAGCATACCGCCTACTCAGAGGTGATCTCTGCCTGACATACAAGGTCATGTCCAACCCAGAATTGATGGACATGCTCCACCTAAAGAAAACCATATCCTCTCAAGCCACATGCTCCAGGGATTTAAACCTCACCACAACAATAAATAGGACATGCTGGAGGGATAGATTCCTGTCCCAGAGACTTCTAATGCTCTGGAACAAGATTCCAATCTACGTTGGGCAGAGCTCCTCGCATACCCTCTTCAAGAGAAACCTTGACGAGTGGATGAGAAACAGAAAGTTTACCCCAGGGATCACTTCAATGGCTCTGCTGGACAGAGGCACAGGGAACTAATCTAAAGGGGCGGTGAAAGCCAGCACATTCCAGCTAGGCTTATAAATGCCTTTGGGCAGATAGCCTAGTACCTACCTATGAACCTATGGAGACTCACTGGCCTATAACTCCACAACATTGACTGCATCAGTGTTGCTACTGTTTCCTGCTCCTTCTTTTGCTGTATAACTCCAAGTGAACTTTTGTACTGGTCTCCTGCTGAAGGCTCTGGAGAATCTTCATGTGGCAAGTGAGCAGGTGCTTCAAATTCCACCTGTTACTCCTAATTTGGGTACTCATTGTTCCACCATGCTGTGACATTACTAGAGTTGGATTTTCTACACTGAATCCTTCACTTCGCAGGTACTCCATAACTTCAGTTTCTATTTCTTTAACTTTTCCATTACTGACACTCTTTTCTACTTTTCCCCTTTGATTTTCATATTTTTTTGTTGTGAAATTTTCCATATCTGGATGCCTTTGTCTGTATTTTTCTTCATATATCTTTTTTTTGTATTGATTAGTTTTGCTTTCTCCTTTGCAGAAATATTTCACCATATTAAATTTCTGTTTCTATCCCATGTCCATATGTCTTTTTCAGATGTCTCCCACTCTACCTGTTTTTCCTTACTTTGGGGACTCATTGCTCCATCATGCCATGACATAACTTGCGTTTAGACTTCCTGCACTAAATTCTTCACTTCACAGATATTCCATAACTTCAATTTATATTTGTTTAACTTCTACTTTACTTATCTCTGTTCTACGTTCTCCCTTTGTGATCTTATTTTTTGTATTGTGAAATTTTTTCATATCTGAGAGCCTTTGCCCATGTTTGTCTTCAAATATCTTTGGAGCTGCTTTTTTGTATTGAATAGTTTGGCTTTCTGCTTTGGATAAATATTACGCCATATTTTATTTTATTTATTTTACATTTGTTAACCGGGAAAGTCCGACTGGATACATGTCCATTTTCAGTGGAGGCCCTGAGAGAAAAGCTCCAAATGTACATAAACAAGTGTAATTGCAGTGAAATTCTTATTTTGTATTTTAACAACATAGATATTTGTTGAATGCTATATACACACAATTACATGTTTTTCTGAAGTACAGACAGGAAATGGATGGAAGTTAATAGGTAAGGAGGAAATAGTTGGAGATTACATCTGAGAAGGGGAAACAGTTAGCCTTAAGGTGGTTGAGGAGGAGATAGTTAGCGATTATATCTGAAAAGGGAAAGCACATAGCCTTAAGGTGGCCAACATACATGCTGATCAACCTTATTTCAAATCTTACCAGCAGGTGAGAGACAAATTAATTCTGACCATTTTAAGGATCAGTGTTTTATACTTGTAGCTAGGTTCTCATATATAGTTTCTGTTTGAGTGGGGTTAGTCAGGGTTTGTGCATGGACAAATCCAGTGCGTTTTTAGGTATTTCTTTAGGGATATTTTGAAATGAGGTAAGGAGGACAGAGTAGTAAGTTCAGCAGGAAGTAAGTACCAGTTTTTACCAGCAGAGTTGGAGAATAGTGATTCACCAGCTGAGTTGTGAGCTTTAATAGTTTGTACTAGCATTCTGTTGGAAGAGTGGAAGGCTTTTAGGTTATTTTAGGGAGTGATAATATTTTTCAGTATGGGTGTGCTGTTTGGTTGGAAGAAAATTTTGTGAACGACTAATAAGTTGGTTATATTGAAGTTGATAGGATAGTTCTAGCCAGTCTAGGGATTGAAGGTTTAGGCAGTGATGGGGTCTATAAGCTGAACCTGTAGCAAATCTGGCTATATTATTGCAGCAGCTAGTAAGTTTATTATGGTTTGATTTGCTTAAGTTTACGAAGATGGGTGAGGCGTAAAGAAGGGTTGATAGCAGGTGTGTCCAGGCAATAACAGCTCTGGCAGCTGGGGTTAGGAACTGTTTAATCCTGTATAAAGAGCTTAGTTTTTTATTCACTGTTTTGATAGTTTTGTCTATGTGAGCATCAAACTTTAGGTTGTTGTCGATGATTACCCCTAGTAGTTTAGTACAAGGTTCTGGGGAAATTATGGTGCCATTGTTAGATGTTATGGTGAGAGGTGGTGAGGAGACTTTGCTAGTAGGGGAGAAGAGCAATAGTTTGGTTTTATTTGGGTTTAATAGTAGTCGGTGACTAGAGAGCCAGTTATCTACTTTATTACAAGTGATTTGGGTTAAGGATTGTAAGTCTGTGGGTGAGGTGGCAGAACAAATTAGTGTGGAGTCATCTGCATACTGAATACATGTTGCATGTGGGATGATTTTGTGCAGGTTATTTATGAATATGGAGAATAGGAGGGGACCTAATATAAATCCTTGGGGGACTCCAAGGGTGACTGGTAATAGGGGGGATAGGTTATCTTTCCATTGTACAGCTTGTTGTCTGGCACTCAGGTAAGAATTAAACCAGCTAATTGCTAGGTTGTCTATAGAGAGTGATTTTAGTGTGTCTAGGAGCAGTTGGTGATTTACCATGTCAAATGCCTTGGATATGTCTGGAAAGAGTGCTGTGGATACCTTGTTGTCATTACAGTTTTGATTTATTGTGTGAGAGAAGGAGAGAAGGGCTGAGGTAGTACTACGGTAAGGTCTAAATCCATGCTGGGAGGGGGGCTAGGAGATTGTTCTGATTCAGGTAGGCTAGAAATTGCTTATGGTTGCATTTTTCCATTATTTTAGCAAGGGGAGATAGGATAGCAATAGGTCTATAGTTTGAGAGTTCAGTGGAATGTCCCCCTTTGTGAAGAGGAATAATGTTTGAGATTTTCCAGATGGAGGGATGTAAGATTCGAGAATAGTTTGATTGATTAAAATTGAAATCGGATATGCTATTTCTATAGCAGCTTTTTGGAGAAACTCTGTGGGTAGCAGGTCTGCTGAAAGGGTGGTGGGTTTCAGTTTTTTAAGTAGGGACTTAATAAATGATGTAGGTACTGGATCAAACTTGAAGGGGATTTTATTTTCTTGTGGGGGTATGGTAGTACTTGAGGTAATGGGAGATAATTGGTTGGCTAGAGATTGCATTGTTTCTGTAAAGAAAGTGTTAAAGGTATTAGCAACAATTTTAGGAGGTTGTTGTATGGTAGCTAAGGGGGTAGGGGTTGATGATTTACCTGGGTGGAGGAGTCTATTTAAGCCCGTCCGGAATTTTTGTGGTTGATTTTGGTGCTTCTGTTGCAGATTATAGTAGTAACTTTTTTGTCTAGGATAATGGACTTCTTTGTGTCATTTCTCAATTGTTTATATGTGATGTGATCTTTTGGGGATTTAGTGGTTCTCCAGGAGGTCCATGCTTTGTTTCTGTTAATAATTTTTTGTCTTGTACCATTAGTTAACCATGGTGCTACTTTGTTATTGGTACTGATAGTACGTTTGGAGCATGGTTATCTAAGATAGCAAGAATTTTAGAGTTAAAGTATGAGACTGCTTCATATAGAGGAAGTAGTTTTAGGTTGGACCAGTCACATGATTTAAGTTCATTCTAGCAATTAGTTTGAATAAAGTTCTTAGTATTCCTAATGGTTTTAAAGGTAGGCTGTTGAGGGATGTCATTTTTTTCTGATTATATAGGTCAGGAAGAGGTCACTGATGTCCTCAGGTAGGGTACCTGTGTAATATATCTGGAGTTGGTTGTTTAGTAATATCCAGTCAAGGATACTTTCCCTAATGTTGGGCTTATTGATTCTGGTAGGGGAAGATATGATCTGGGAGAAGCCATGTAAATTTATATGGGTGGAGGGTACGTCTGATGAGCAGGTATTCCAGTCAATATTAAAGTCACCGAGAATAATAGTCTCTTGGAGGTAATTAGTGGATAGCCACTGGAGGATACCTTCTAAGGTGTTTGTGTTGTCACCTGGGGGAATATAGATGCAGGCTTTATTTATAGACTTATGTTTGTTGAGTTGGACTTTTGTGATGACTATTTCTGCATTGCTAGTTATCAAGGCCTGTGGAGTATTAGTTTTGGTTACTTCTAGTGTGGATTTATACAAGATGGCTACTCCACTTCCTTTCCTAGAGATGCAATCAGGTCTTAATATGTTATAACCAGGGGGTATAATCTCATTATTAGAGGTATCAGATTGTCTCCCATGTCCATATTTCTGTTTTATAAATTTCAAAAATCTCTAGGTTTTGTTCTTTATATTTGTTCATTTCCTCTTTTGCTTCTTTTGCAAGTGGCCCAAAGTTTATTCATCTGTGTAATGTTTGTCATGGATCTGTTGTAGTAATGAACACAAATTAGCTTTTGACAGCTTTTTATTGTGCAATTATTTTTTCTTTCTTCCAAATTTCTCTGTCAATCTTTTGATTATTTTCTATCTGGAAATTCTGAGCTTCATGCATAATAGTGACAATACATATTTTTTCCTTATCCTCAATATTCTACTCTGTTATCTTTATGGCTCTGTTTTTGCCTGTCAGTTTTTGTGGACTTCTACTTTCTTCTACAACTGGGGGGTATTCCTGGTCTCTTGTGAGATGTTTGATGAGACCCAAGACAGAATTTCATCAAATGTGTTGATGTTCTTACAGGAGTATGTACATTCCTAAGATGCTCAGATTTTTGTGTGTATTTAGTTTAAGGGATCTTGTTGGGATCTCAGCATTTTTGATTTTGAGGATGCTAATTGGATGGATGCAGAGATTGAGGTTATTTTTAAAGATGATGGCAAGACTTCCACTTTTTTCTATTCCTGTCTAATCTTTATATGCTGAAGACTCTGGGTATAATTTCCCTTATCTTTAATTTCTTGCTTTAGCCATGTTTCAGTGATTGCTAAGTTATCAAGGTCCTGTTGTATTCTCTAAGCATGAG